>NW_028318210.1:6857500-7176666 GCF_062004578.1 Staurois parvus | reverse complement strand
ATTAGACTTTTCTCTTCAATGGTAAGGAATTTCACAAATGTATTAACTGTTTAGTGTTTTGTGTAGGGTGGTGTACTAATGGGTGATTTTTTTGCCTATCCCGGAGTTCTTCTTTAAACTATGATCTCAAAATATTGACCAGTGTTAACAGCCAGGATTGTGAAGGTGCTTCCTTCCTTAACCAGTATTGACCAAACCAGGTTTTTGCTGGACAAATCAACCAACATAAACGTAAGGAGGGTGCTTACCCACCTCCAACTCCCCACTGAAGGGTGTAATACCAGAATACTTGTGGCCTTAGATATTGAAAAGGCATTTGTTTCAGTCCCTTGGCAGTACATGGATGAGGTATTGGATCACTTTGGCTTTGGCCCAATTTTCTGAAAATGGTTTAGGCTTATCTGCAGGTCCACTGTGGCGTGGATCAGGTTGGCAGGGTAACTCTCCCCTCCCTTCCAGATCAAATGTAGGACACAACAGGGGTACCTGCTTTCCCCTGAACTGTTCACGCTGGCCATGGAGCCACTTGCTGAGACCCGACTTTGCAGGAGGCTCTTACTATACTCTCTACCTCTGCTACATACACTGGGCTCCACACTGTCTAGGACAAATCATTCATTATGCCTAAAGACCTTGGTGCTAGGGGTGCAGCTGACCCAAACCACCCCTTACAGTGGACTACTTCCCAGAAGTATTTAAGCATTTTTATTTCCCATGTACGACACTATTGCAGACATAATTTAGAACCGGCAGTGCAGACCATTAGGCAGAGGTTGAAGGCCTGGGAATATCTCCCATTCACCATATTTGGGCGTATCAATCTAGTGAAAATGAAAATACTACCTGTGTTATTGTATGCCTTGCACCACTCTCCAAATGTGTTTTGTAACCTCCATTCCTTAATTAGTTCATTTATTTGAGGGTCTCCTCCCCCTAGGTTCAGTAAAAAAATGCCCTGTGGGCTCTGGACGCAAGGTGGTATGGTTGTCCGGATATGTATATGTGCTTTTTAGCAGCCTTGCTCAATCATGCGTATAATTGGGTTAACTCTGACAATATTAATGTATCAGTGGTCCTAAAAGCAGCTCACCTGGGTTCTTATAAAGCCCTGTGGGAACTTCCGTATGCTGGCCTTAGGGTCCCATTACACTGTCTCACTTTATGAAAGCTGTCATCAAAGCTTGGAAAATTGTTGTACCTACAATCCTCCCCCCCCCCCCCGACCTCTGCTTCCTGTTCTCCAAGTCCAGACCCCTCTCTCTGGGCCTCAAGGGATAATAAGTATCTAAAGGATATTTGTGATAGAGGCAATCTAATCACTTTTGACAGACTGAAACAATATAAGCTTTCAAATTCTTTGTTTTTCTGGTTCCTGCCATGCTCTGCCATGCTTACTTTTTCACAATTTGGGACCGATTGGCTTCACTTACTTCCAGATGATTTAGAATCCCTATTATGCGCTGATTATTTAACTGAACCCCTATCCACAGTCTAAAAAGCTATACTGCCATCAGTCCATACTGGTCTTGAGTCCCTAGGTTGATGTTGTATGCAGAGATGCCAGAGCTGGTTGGAGAAGACTTGGAGGATGTTTGGGAATACCCCCTTTACTCACTTGGTAGCAACAAGGGACAAGCTGATTCAGTTCAAAATACTTCATATGGCATACTTTACTCCAGAGTGCATCCATAAAATTTACCCCGGTGGAGCCAAACTGTTGGAGGTGCAGAGACACACCTACAGACTTTTTCCATACCTTTTGGTCCTGCCCCCGCATACAACTATTTTGGATGGATGTTCTCCAATCTGCTTAGTTACTACTATTTCTGTCGCCTCAACAGTGGCTGTCTGCCTACTTGGTCTAGTCAACCATTTAGCATTTTCTAGGGCTTCTAGAATATTGCCAAGTTTACTCCTCTTTTATGCTAGAAAGGCCAATGTGTTGGCCTGGAAATCAGACAGAACCCCTACCATAGATTGTTGGAAGAAGGTAGTCAATGAAGTGATTCCCTTATATAAAATGATATACTTCTCCCGACATTGTCAACAAACATATCATAAAGTGTAGGACATTTGGCTTGACTCCCCTTCTGCCAATACCAGAGAGGATAATGAGCCTGCTTGATTTTAAGTTTGATATAAAATAGATACCTTCATATGATAGGGGACTGGTGGGGGTATATTAGCCTTGGTCCCTATTATACACACCCCTCCTGCCTTACCCCTTGGGGAAAGGGAATGGTAATGAACCTGTTTATGTTACCCTTTTATATCGTTATGTGTATGTTATTGCTCTTGTTGCTGATGGGTTTGCTTGAGTTGAGACTGGAATAAGGTTATAGATGTAGTAGTGTTCTTTTGTTGGATCGGGGAATGCCTTAAGGCTATGTTTTGTACAACATTACTATTCTAAAAACCAACAAAAAACTATTTCTAGGGAAAAAAAAGTGTATGACATTGGAAATTGCACCTGAATCGGGCTGAAAATCATGCTGGACTCTTTTTAAGTTGCAGTGCAGCCGGCCCGTACATATGTGAATCGGCTCCATAGAAAAGGATTTTGGTTCACATGTCATGTGAATCGGATGTGGTTCAAAACACATCCAATTTGCATATATATGAAATGGGTCTAAGCTCTCATGCACACTTGACGTTTTGCTAACGTTAAAAACTTGAGTTTTTCATGTTTTTTTAGCATTTTTTCATTAGCGTTTGGTGGCTTATTTTGGTCAAAAAACGTCCAAAAACCCCGGTTTGCTGCATTTTAAAGCATTTTGCCACTTCAGGGCGTTTTTACAGCTGAAAACTCTAGAAACCCACTAATTTTTTTTTTTCCAGCCATAAAACGTTGATTACAGCCTATGTGTGCATGGACACATAGGATAACATGCTGGGGTGTTTATTGACTGTAGAAAAAAATGTCAAACGCCAAAAACAGCCACTGTAAGAACGTCAAGTGTGCATGAGGGCTCAAACAATTATTTTATTTCTGACAGATGAGTTTGTTTAGTTGAAATGGTTCTAATCAGTGGTATGATTTTGTATATGAGCAGCATTAGTTGCCAAAACATTATGTGGTCACTAACATTTATTCATTAACACTTTTATTCATTCTCAGATCATTTTAACCATGAGAACATGGCAAGGTATGAGTGCTGTGATCAGTCTGGTGGTCTGTGTGGGTAATAGCCGTGGTCTTGCTGGAAGAATGGAACAGGACAGCAGGCGGTAGGCAGATGTCTCATCAGAGCACACTGGCAGCAGGCAGATGTCATGGCAAAGCAGGTTGGTAGTGGACAGGCTGGCAGCAGGTAGAGGTCACAGCAGAGCAGGCTGGTAGCTGGCAACAGGTAGATGTCACAGCAGAGCAGACTGGTAGCGGACAGGCTGGCAGCAGGCAGGCATCACAGCAGAAACAAGAGAAAGAGAGGAAGGCGCCTCTAAGTGCAATATTGAAAATTTATTTAGTAAACAATGGATAAATTGCACTTAAAAGATAAACGGTTAAAAAGGCTCATCGTGTGGTAATTAGATCCAGGTTGGACATCCAGGCCTCCAGCAGCAAACTCTGTCTATAGGATCAGGAAGTAGAGTCCAGGATGTGCCTGTGCATCAAAAATGAGGCTTGGAGAGCAGAGTCAGATGTAGCAGGTGAAGGGGGCAGTAATGCATTTTGGAGCATGCTCAATAGGCTCCTTCTTCTTGAGGTCTGAGCCCCCCCCACAAAAAAAGATTCACAGTCCACCATACTCACATCCACCAATGTATTGTATTTAAGGTCTTTAATGAAATAACAGAAATATAAGAAATAGGTTGATGTGTTGATGGTTTTTGTGCATTTTATTTGCATGTTTGTGGCACAACGGTATAGGGCAGTCCATTCACTTGAATAGGCGACCCAATGGACCACATGCACCAAAGTAACTCTGCACTTTTTTTTTACCAGAAAGCCTTGCATATTTTTGTAATGCATTTTGCAGCATTTTTCATATGGAAAAACGAGCGTCTCCTAGTCGAGTTTGGGGTGCCATTGAGAAATAATGAGACCACAAGGGGGGATAAGGAAATTGCATGCTGTAAACTGCGGCCGTGTTTTAACCACTTGCCTACCAGGCACTTTTACCCACTTCCTTCCCAGACCAATTTTCACCTTTCAGCGCTGTTGCACTTTAAATGACAATTACTCAGTCATGCAACACTGTACCCATATGAAATTTTCATCATTTTTTTCACAGAAATAGAGATTTCTTTTGGTGGTATTTCATCACCACTGGGGTTTTTATTTTGTGCGCTATAAACAAAAAAAGAGCAAAAAATTTGAAAAAAATTAGTTTTTCTTTACTTCTGTTATAACATTTTGCGAATAAAGGATCTTTGTACACAAATATAGGCCAAAATGTATTCTGCTACATGTCTGGTGAAAATAAGCCAAATCTGTGTTTATTATTTAGTTGTTTATCTAAAATGTGATAAATCCTGATGTCCTGACGTACTGTACTGATGGCTGATCTCATTTCTTAGGTCCAAAAACGCCAGGACGGTACAAATACCCCCCAAATGACCGCTATTCAGAAAGTAGACAGTCTAAGGTATTTAATAAGAGGCATGGTGAGTTTTTGTTTTTGTCATAATTTTGTGGAAAATTAAATGAAAAAAAAATGTTCACAATTTTTATTTTAACGTACTGTCATGAATGCAGTGCAGCGTCATCATATAACTAGCGCGGCGGTGATCAGAGACACTACACTGACTGACTTAATAATTTCTTTAAATTTAAAAAAAAAATATGTATTACTTTTTTTTCTGTTTTTTTTACTGTTTGTTTTTTTTTTTACTCCTGTGACCACAGCAATACAATGTTATCATAGTAACATTGTACTACTCTGGGCAAGTAAGCAAGTTTTGTTTTTTTTACATATTATGATACCAACAAATTACACTGATATAAGCAAGCATCTTTACTGAATGAAACTGATTCATTCAGTAGATTTTGTTGTGATCAGCTGTGATTGGCCATAGCTGATCACATGCTATAGATGGGCTGTGATTGGCCTAGTCTACATGTGATCACTGTGACCAATCACAGCTCGCAACACAGTTGTAAGCAGTGAATGGCATATAAGGAAGACATTCATTGTTTACAACTGTCATGTGATCTGCTGTGATTGGTCACAGCAATCACATGACACTGGCAGCAATCTGGTGTAGTGAGCTGACAGGTCACGCCAGAGTGAGGCCTGATCCTGTGATAACAGGGTTCCTGCTCAGCCATCATTGCACAATAGGCTGGATGGGAAGGAGTTAAAATAATGCATGCACCTTTTTTGTGGGAAATGCAGGCAAATCAGTCCATTCAAATGAATGGGCTACAGTGCCTGCGCAAACGCAGGCCACGAACCCACTGAAGTATGAACCTAGAGTAAAAGTACATAGAAATTTGATAAGCAATGTCATTATCAAAGTTGCTATCCTTCCCCACCAAGATCCTAAGATTCAATGGTGGATGTCATTTGTTGCAGAAGAGACGTGTTATTGGCCACATGTAGAGTCTCATAAGAGGATGTGATGTAGACTCCAAGACAGGGAAGATAGGAGGACACCCAGCAATTGGAAAAATTGTCCTTAAAGAGGATCCTCACCCTCCAAAACATTTTGCCTCTGCTTCACCCTCCTCCGGTCCTCTAAATGAAAGTGTTTGGCCCCACCCCCCCTCATGCTTGTCGTGTATGTCACATATCCCAGAAGGCATAGCCTTTCATTCAGGTGGACCAATCAGCACATCATCAGTAGACATGCCAGTTGATCCCGGAACAGCCAACAGCTTATTGATGAAATCACAGGAAAACATGGTGGTGCAGATCAAATGGTGCCAGAAGAGATTAGGATCTTAACTGGACAACGCTGGATCTGTTGAGTGGGTGAATATCTGAAATATGCAGAACTCACCACTAGGTAAGCAGCAGTTTAAAAAAAATTAAATATTGGGGGGAGGGTGAAAATCAGCTTTAAGAGATTAGAATTGGTGGGCTATAAGTGTAATATTGAAGGTCAGCCAGCAAAAAACAAAAACCAAAATGGCACAATCTAACAATTTACATTTTTTTTGTTATTAATATCTTTTATTACATTTTCTTTCAATACAAATTAAAACAATACATACATTATAAAACATAAACAACATTAACTATCCTTTTCTCAACCCCTCCCCTTTATCTCCATAACTCCCCCTGTCCATCTATATTCTCCCTATCCCTTTCTAACCCTTACTACTAAAAACCTTTTGTCAGTCTACATGATTACCACTCCACAGTTGTTCAGTTTAAATCTCTAAATCGACCTACTTAGTACCCATTATCCTGAGATATTTTTCTGATAATTTAAAAACATGCCTCCTATTCCATTCTTTTCTAAATTTTTCCATTTTATCTTCCTCTATGTGGTATAACTCCTCCATCGTGCATATATATTCAATCCTCTTCATTCAATCTCTCATTGTTGGGGGAACTGGAACCTGCCAAAATTTAGGGATTAATCCTTTTGCAGCGCTAATTAAAGGGTATATTAACCACTTCAAGTCCGGACACTTTTAACTCCTTCCTGTCCAGGCCAATTTTCAGCTTTCAGTGCTATCACACTTTGAATGACAATTGTGCGGTCATGCAACACTGTACCCATATGAATTTTTTAGCATTTTTTTGAGACAGATAAAGCTTTATTTTGGTGGTATTTATTCACCACTGGGATTTTTATTTTTTTTTTGCTATGTAAATGAAAATGTCCAAAAATTTTGAAAAAATTGTTTTTCTTATAAACTTTGGAAATAAATAATATTTCATCATAAATCTTGTCCAAAATTTATTCAGTTATCTTTTTAGTAAAAAAAAAAAAACCAAATTTGTTTATAACCAAAACTTTTTTTACATTTTTATTTTATTTTTTTTATATTATTATTTATGTTTTGGTTTTTTACATACTGTCACCCTAGCAGTACTGTACTACTTGTGGGGGGGGTGATGAAAATTTTTTTTACACTGATTGCTTTTACACCCATAAAGGTTGTAAAAGCAATCATTTCTCCTTCTCTCTGGCTGCATTCTTGCAGCCATTGAGAACTACTGTGTGAGCTGTGATTGGTCACAGCTTGTCACATGGTACAAGGCTGTTGTGAATAGCCTTGTACCATGTGACCTCTGTGATCATTCTCAGATTTCACACGTAGTAAGCAATGATGTCAGAAGAGACGATCCCACACGAGACCCCTCCTATTGAGAGTCTTCTCAACTCATCCTTGACTTTGTTTATTAATAGGATATAATTAGCTTGATATAATTTTTTTATTGAAGGGGTTAGTTTTATTCCTAAATAACTTAATTCTCTCTCTCTCCATATAAAGGGGAAGTCTTTTTGTAGGTACTGTGCTTCTACTTTTAATAGATTGATGTTCAAAATCTCAGATTTTAATAGATTTATTTTCAAATTAGACATCTTCCCATATCTCCTTAACCTCCCTAGCGGTATGATTATTTCAGATTTTTGGTGCTGAAAGCGGTACCATTATTTTGCATGGAAATATGTAGTTTTTTTTATTGTAGGCTGTAATATTTAGGAATAACTCACTGATATCTGTCCGAACAAGAGTCTATTAAACATCCCGGGTATGATAAAATTTGAAACACAAAATCATAAATTATAATTTAATAAATAATCATAAAAATAATAATATAATAATAATACATTTAATTCAATAATATAATCAAACCAAAAACACTGAAATTTTAAATATAGCGCCAAGTTTGCACATCACTGAGCAAAGTCGCAAAATTGTTTTCAGTGTCTGATGACGAATTTCCCCACGAATCATTATCACTCAATTCTGCAAGTAGTTCTAATTTACTATCGCTGTTCTCTAGCTGATCTAAACCGCTTTTGACCTAAAGGGACACTTTTTGGACGCCATGGACTTTTCTAAGTTTCCAGGCAGAAAGAACAGTCAAAATGCAGACAGGGGACAGGACAAAGCACTCGGGACAAAATGTATGTGAAATGGTTTGAAACAGCAATGTTTTACTATGTAAAATTAGTTTTGCCATTTTTTAAAAATGACATTTTTAAAAAATTTTCAAATTTCCCACCGCTGGCGGCGCCCGTACGTCCCGACGTCACAGGGACCGGAACACAGAAGCCGGATGCCGGCATCAGCTGGAGGAGATGGCCGGGGACGCTGCAGGGGACACATCGCGGGAGCGAAGGACAAGGTAAGCTCTGCAGGGACTCCCTATGCAGCGCCGCATGGTAAGCCCGAGTGTAGCTCGGGGTTACCGCTTTTGGTACAGAAAGTTTACCCCGAGCTACACTCGGGAATACCGCCAGGGAGGTTAATAATCCCATTAGATTTGGCAGTGTCATTCTAGGATTCACAATGTAAAACAACATGTCATCCGCATACGCTGCTACCTTATGTTCTACTTCTCCCACCTTAATTCCCCTAATATCTACACCCTGTTCCAAATTATTATGCAAATGATATTTTTCTCATTTCCCTAAATAATTGATGTAAATAACAGTCAGCATAATTTTCATGTTATCAACTATTAAGAGTACTATTCAAATTTTATTGAACAAACCTCCTAATGATAACAGTATTTTTTTTCAACATAAAAAACTTCCAATGCACTGTTCCAAATTATTACGCACAGTAAGTTTCAAAACACTTTATAGGTTGTAAAGAACTGAAAATTGTCATTTGATGTGTTTGCAGCATATTTACTGAAATCAAAAGCTATTTCAATCAAACTTTTAACAACATTTTAACTTTTTAAACATTTTAACAGGTCACGGTACATTTTAACATAGGACCCCTTATTTGATAGCAGCTTCACAAGTCTTGCATCCATTGAACTTGTGAGTTTTTGGACAGTTTCTGCTTGAATTTGTTTGCAAGATGTCAGAATAGCCTCCCAGAGCTGCTGTTTGGATGTAAACTGCCTCCCACCCTCATAGATCTTTTGCTTGAGGATGCTCCAAAGGTTCTCAATAGGATTGAGGTCAGGGGAGGATGGAGGCCACA
Source organism: Staurois parvus (assembly GCF_062004578.1). NCBI lineage: Eukaryota > Metazoa > Chordata > Amphibia > Anura > Ranidae > Staurois > Staurois parvus. The sequence goes on along the minus strand of NW_028318210.1, from coordinate 7,167,599 downwards.
CCATGACTTTCTCTCCTTTTATCCCCATAGCAGCCATTGATGCAGAGGTATTCTTTGCAGCATGAGATGGTGCATTGTCATGCATGAAGATGATTTTATTACGGAAAGCATAGTTCTTCCTTCTGTACCAGGGAAGAAAGTGGTCAGTCATAAACTCCACATACTTTTCAGAGGTCATCTTTACACCTTCGGGGACCCTAAATTGGCCGACCAGATCTGTTCCCATGATTCCAGCCCAAAACATGACTCCACCACCGCCTTGCTGACGTCTGAGCCTTGTTGGAACAGGGTGGCCGTCCACCAACCATCCACTACTCCATCCATCTGGACCATCCAGGGTTGCACGGCACTCATCAGTGAACAGGACTGTTTGAAAATTAGTCTTCATGTATTTTTCTGCCCAATGCAGCCATTTCTGCTTGTGAGCATTGGTTAGTGGTGGCCGAATAGAAGGTTTGTGCACAGTTGCAAGACTCTGGAGGACTCTACACCTTGATGTCCGTGGGACTCCAGAGGCACCAGCAGCTTCAAATATCTGTTTGCTGCTATGTAATGGTATTTTAGCAGCTGCTCTCTTGATCCGATGCATGGCTCTGGCAGAAATCTTCCTCAATGTGCCTTTATCTGCACGAACCCATCTGTGCTCTGAATCAGCCACAAATCTCTTAATAGTGCGATGATCACGCTTACGTTTTCGTGAAATATCTAATGTTTTCATACCTCGTCCAAGGCATTGAACTATTTCACTCTTTTCGGCAGCAGAGAGATCCTTTTTCTTCCCCATATTGCTTGAAAATGGTGCTCTGCTTAAAAATGTGGAACACCCTCCTTTAGTAGTTTTTCCTTCAATTGGGCTCACCTGCCAATCTAATTATCACAGATGTCTGAGATTGTTTTCAGTGATCAAAAGAGCCCTGAGACACAATGCCATCCATGAGTTAAACTGAAAAAGAAAATATTTAATCTTTGTGACACTTAAATAGAATTTGCAGAATAATTTGGAACAGGGTGTATATTCTTTCTTACCATAGCCAACAATGGTTCCAGGGATGTAACAAACAACAATGGCGACAATGGGCATCCTTGTCTAGTACCATTATGCATTTCAAAGGATTTCGACAAGGACCCCTTCACTTTATAATAAACCCACTGCATCTATTAAAGTCCCTTTATCCATCTTACCATCTTATTCCCTATTCCCAACACTTCCAGCATATTAATCATAAATCCCCAGTCTACTCTATCAAAAGCTTTTTCTGCGTCTATTGACAATATAATCGCTGTTTCCCTTTTTTTACTTTCTGTAAGAGTAGCAGTGTTCTTAAACCATTATCTCTTCCTTCTCTTCCTGGAAAAAATCCCACCTAATCTAGATGTATCCACTCTGGCATCAGTTCTTTCAACCTAGTGGCAAGTACGTTCGCAAATAGCGTTGTATCAATTTTTAACAATGATATTGGTCTATAACTAGCGTATTGTGCACTGTCCTTCCCTTCTTTAAGGACAACTGTTATATGTGCATGAAGTGATTCCTTTCTCATTTCCGTCCCCTCTCCTAATGCATTCATATATTTACAAAGTTTCGGTACCAATATTTCCTTACATTTTTTATAATATCCTGCTGTATAACCATGGGCCCTGGACTCTTTCCTCCCACCATACTCTTCAGGGCCTCTCTAATTTCCTCTTGTGATATGATACTCTCCAGGGCTAACAATTTATCTTCTGCTATTCTTAGTAGTTGTGCTTCTTCAAGAAATTCTAACTTTTTCCTATTCTTCTCTTCCTCCTTTCCTCTCTGATCCTTAGGGTTCACCTCATAAAGCTTGATATAGAACTTTTGAAACATATTAGCTATATCTATTGTGGAATATACCAGTTCCCCATTCTCGTTCTTATTTTTTTCTATATAATTTTTAGATTTCTTCTCCTTCAACTTTTTCATCAGGTATTTCCCTGGTCTATTCCCCCATCTATATCTATCTTTTGAGACGCTGTTGAAGATTCTCCTAGTCTCCTACTGCAGGATCTTGTAATTCCTCTCTTTTTAGGGTAATCCTCTGATATACATCTTCTTCCTGTTTCCTTTTATGATTCTGTTCTAATTTATATAACTCTTCTGTTACCACCTTTTATTTTTCTCTCTCATGCTTTCTTTTTTTTTATCCCCAAAGCTATCAGAATTCCCCTCATATAGGCTTTATGTGTCTCCCAGACAGTGGCCACCGATATTTCTTTTGTTTCATGCAGGTCAAAAAATTCCTCGATTTCTTCTTTTAACCTTCCCTCCACCTTACTTGATATGTGATTCATTTAATCTCCACCTTGCCCTCCTATTTTGATCTCCTCCCATCCGCAGACTCGCTATAACAGGGGCGTGGTCTGATAAAGACCTCACCTTTATATTGGATTTCATTAACGATTCTAATTGTCTGTGCTCAATCAGAATCTAATCGTGAATATGATCTATGCACAGACAAGTAGAAGGTGTAATCCCTCTCTCTAGGATGTTTCACCCTCCATATATCTATTGATTGATTTTGAAATAACCTGTTTTTTGGCACTCTTAACCTCCTTGGCGGTATTCCCGAGTGTAGCTCGGGGTAACATTTCAGTACCACAAACGGTAACCCCGAGCTACACTCGGGAATACCATGCGGCATTTGTTCTTCATTTACCTTACCCTGCGCTCCCACGATGTGTCCCCTGCAGCATCCCCGGCCATCTCCTCCGGCCGATGCCAGCATCCGGCTTCTGTGTCCTGTCCCTGTGACGTCGGGGCGTACGGGTGCCGCTGGCGGCGGGAAATTTAAAAATTTTAAAAAATGTCTTTTTTTTTTTTACATTTTACATAGTAAAACATTGCTGTCTCAACCAATTTCACATACATCTTGTCCCTAATGCTTTGTTCTGCGCCCTGCCTGCATTTTGTCTGTTCTTTCTGCCTGGAAACTGAGAAATGTCCATGGCGTCCAAAAAGTGTCCCTTTAGGTCAAAAGCGGTTTAGATCAGCTAGGAGAACAGCGATAGTAAATCAGAACCACTTGCAGAATTGAGTGATAATGATTTGTGGGGAAATTCGTCATCAGACACTGAAAACGATTTTGCGACTTTGCTCAGCAATGTGCTAACTTGGCGCTATATTTCACATTTCAGTGTTTTTGGTTTGATTATATTATTGAATTAAATGTATTATTATTATATTATTTTTTATGATTATTTATTAAATTATAATTTATGATTACGTGTTTCAAATTTTATCATACCCAGGATGTTTACTAGACTCTTGTTCGGACAGATTTCAGTGAGTTATTCCTAAGAATTACAGGCCTACAATAAAAAAACTACATATTTCCATGCAAAAAAATGTACCGCTTTCAGCACCAAAAATCGGAAAGAATCATACCTCCAAGGAGGTTAATGTCCTTCCTACCTCCTTCTGCATACCAGAGGACAAATCCATCCACGGATCTAGGCATAGAATAAAGTCAACCGCTACAATCAGCCTACCTTTCTGGAAATCCATTATTTTACCTAGTACGTCCTGCAAAAACTTACCTAGTATGTCCCAGATACCGGCCCTCTGGATCTACTAGTTTCTCCTCCACCTTAAAACTATTATTTTTGAAAATCCAATTGCAACTCCTTTAGTCCTCTTTATTGGTGAATCAGCATAATACCAATGAGGATAGTCCCTTGAGTATATCTTAATATTAGTATCATAGGTCAGATGCATCTCTTGCAGGAAAACCACATCTATATAATATTGATGCACTTCCCTCAAAACCTTATGTCTTTTAGTAGGCGAGTTTAAACCCTTTACATTGTAGGTCATAATATTAATCAAACTCATCTCTTTTCTTAACTTTTCTTCTCCATCCTCCTTCTCTTTACATGTAGACTGACAGAATAGGTATTCTCGTATACTACTATCTAATTCCCATTCTTCCCACCCCTCCCCCCACCATCCCCCCCTTAAAACCTCTCTGGCCTCTATAATGCCTTGGAATCTGACGTAGGTTTCCCCAACTGATGATTCCTATTTTAGGGTATGACTCTAAGCATGTCAGTCCCAACCTATCTCCCCTTTCCAACGTAGGGGAGTTAAACTTTTATCCTTGTTAAGTCTCCAGATGCCCGATCCTCTCCACCTCTCCCGCTCTGGTCCCCTAATAATAATAAAAAAAAATTTCCATCAAAAAGGAGAGCAGCGGAGAGAACTGATTAAAGCGAGGGGAGGGACAAGAAGGAGAGAGAGAGAGAGGAAAGAAAAAAAAAAATTAAATATATATATATATATATATATATATATATATATATATGGGGGGGGGAACCCCCACACCACTATTTAATTTTCCTCTCCTCTCTATTTCCCTTCCTCCATCTCCCTCTGTCGCTACTTTCTCTTTCTATTCACTTGCTGCCAATTTTAATTTCTGAGGTCCACTCTCTCATTGATCCCCTCTGACCACCCCGGTATTTCAACTACCCCCAATTCCAGTTTTTCACAAAAATCTTTGAGGTCCTCTGGGAATCTGAGCCTGGCTGACTTCCCATCTTTCCAACTGATCAGGCATGCTGGAAACCCCCAGTTATACCGAACATTTTTCTCTCATTTGATCCAGCAATGGTTTTAATATCCTCCTTCTAGACAATTTATTTTTTCCCTCAGGTCTTCTCTTGTAACCTCTGGTAGACCCCAAATCCTTATGTTGTTTCCTCTTTCTCTATTCTCTTGGGCTTCTAATTTGTATGCTAGATTCCTCTGTTCTCTTTTCATCTCTTTTACTTGTAGTTCCAAATTACCAATCTGCTGGGCCTGCGCTTCCACTTTTCCTTCTACTTCCTCCACCCTTGCTAACAGTCCCAGATCATTGTGAATTGTCGCCATTTCACTTTTCATTGATACTTCAAATTTTGCGAACATTTCCGCCAGTCTCGTTAACCGAATTTCCATCCTGCATTCCAAATGACAGTCTGGTTTGGTCTTTATCCGATACTCTCCATCCTTCCTGATCTTTGTCAAGCTTTTGTTTCTCTGGACTTTTTTCCAGTATTGGCAAATACTTCTTAATTGTGCTCATGTTTAGATTTGACTGTGGGGTTTTCACCCCTCCTCCCTTGGCAGATCTACTCCTCATGTTAGTTTGGCTAATATAAATAGTCTGTTTATTATTCACAGTGTTATAAAAGAACTCAGGAACACCTCTGTTTTGTCTCGAATCACTTTAAGGGGGTGTATAAATGTAATATTTCACTTAGTCCCTGAGAGCACCCCACACCCTACTCTTTGGTTTGCAAGTACTCTCCATACGTATTTTCATAATACTTATGTATTAAACACGCCTAAACATGGCAACTCACCACTACCATCTCTGCCTGGTTCACCGTTCCTTGCTTTACTCACTCCTTTCTGACATTCTTGACTCCAAGTTCCATGTATGGTATCATCTGGTAGGGGGACCTCTGCTTTTCAATATTTCCACCAGAGAATACCTGGTCAGCGGGTGCTCTCATATGTTTCTCTTTTCCTCATAACAGGTCAGACTCATACTCTCCTCCATAGCAGCTTTCCCCAAAGGTCCTCTTCAGAAGCAGATGACAGGTGCATTAGATTTACTTGCAGCTTCCAGGAGACACTAATCTCGTCCACAGATCTCAGCCTCATGTCACCGCCTCTCCCTTCCTCTTTGACAGCTGGCTTCGGTCTGGCTGTATTCCCCAGCCACCTGCGATCCAGGCACTATACTCACCCGGATCGGTGGTATACTATCCAGACTGGGTATCGGGACACAGCGGGGCAAGCCTCCACGGGAACTCCCAGCAGCAGAAGCTGTTGAGGAAAGATGCACAGCGGGGAGAGTGTCAGGCTTCACTTAGCAGCGTTCATGCTGCGGGCGTCTGGAGCTCCTTCTCTGAACACACTCAGAGATCCATATTCAGGCCCCTCCCCCACAAGATGTCCTTCATCTGGTGATTTAACCAGCAACTCTGCTCGTCTGGCAATTTACATTTAAAACAAAGTTATTATTAATCTTTATTATTTATTTGCTAATGTACTATATGAAAATGGCACTGCCTCACCAAGGCTTCTCTGTAAAGTGCGGTCCTAACTCTTATATTGGAGCATATATTGTATAGCAGTGGATACATTGGGCAGGTATGCCTGGAGAGAGCCCATTCCTCCTAAAAGGTGCAGGAACACAGCAGAAATCCAGCAAGGTGCACATGGCAGGGCATTGCAGAGTACAGAATAAACAAATATTTTCCCAGCACACTTACCAGCTAGCCTGCACAAAAAAAACTCAAAATGGCACTAATTGTCAGCAGGCCCCGACCAATGAACCTGCTGATTGGCTGTAGCCAATCACAGCAGAGCCACGTCACTGTTTACAAACACAGACACAGGATCTGGCCGGATCTTCCCTCTCAGTGTTTTGAGAGATTCATCTTTTTTGTTCTGAAAAAGTCACCCTTACTTTGCATCCTGGTAGTCTTTGTTGCATTGATCAAAACGGAGAAATCTCAACTTGAGAAATCTCAAGTTCTCAATGAATCAGCACTAAGACTCTATTCACACTTGTGTGACTTGTGATGCTACTGTGGACAGTAAAGTCACATGATGAGTCGCAACTCATGTTTTGTAATGACAACTGTTCAAATATGTGTGACTTAAAGTTGCAGCAACTTTAAAAATTTTCCTGCACTACTTTGGTCCGACTTGAGTGCCATAGACTGCAATGTAAACCCTCAAAAGTCACATGAAAGTCGTACCAGAATGTTATACATGCAACAGTTGTGCAACAATTGTCCATTTTCATTGGTCAAAGTCTCATCCAAGTCGCACCAATCCAAAGTTGCACTCCAAAATCATGTGACTGGAGCCTAAAAGTAAAATTTCCCCATACAGGGACACCTGTTTCAGTGGCAGCAGACAACCGCGGTGTTCTGTGTGAGAGCAGCGGTCTGTAATATTTCTATGCTGCCTTGTGACATCAGCATGCTAGAGATCCAATCTCTTCACTGTTGCTATAAATGTAATTTTTTCCCAATAAGCAAGAAATGTATTAATAAAAAATGACCATGACAAAATTTGTTTCATAATTTTTACTTTTCCTTAATTAAGACTTTTAAATTAATACGTTTTAAACTAATGTTAAGACAAGCATCCATTTCTACATATTTATAACATCTTATTTATTAAAACAGATAGTTAAAAATAAATATGTGTAAATACATAGAGTGTTGATAATTGCACAGCTGGTACATGTTTTCCCTGAGTAAGCATGTTAAGGGGTAATGCCAAGTAAATGGATGTAATCATTGGATCAAGGGGAGACAGGTGATATGTATATATTTTGTTCCCCTAAAGCCTGCACCTCCCTCTCCCCCATAACTTGGACAAACCCCATCGAGACTAAAACATTCACTGCAAAGGATTTTGAATGTGACTGGTTAATATGAGGCACCACAGACGTCTTAAAGTGAACATAAACGTTGATTTAGAAAAATACTCAGGTATATATTATTAAAGCCTAACTCCAGATTTCACTTCACTTTAAATAGTTTGTTGGGGCCAAGCTGACCCAGATCAACTATTTGATAGTGATACTTTCATTTTTGAATACATGCAGCCGCTACTAGCACTGTATAAACTGTATGTAGCACCATTCCCAACAATCAATTCACAGGAAGCATTGCGTTTTTATGAAGACATACAAGGCTTCCTCTGAATGGCTGAGGTGACGAGGTGGGTGAATGACGTTACAATACATACCTACATACAGTTTATACAGTGCTGACAGTAGCCACATGATCTTGTAAAGGAAATAGTTTGTTGGGGCCAGCTTGGCCCCAACAAACTACTTAAAGTGAAATGAAACTTGGAATTAGGCTTTAATTCAATAACTCCCTTCTATTGCTTTCAGTCTCCTCCAAATTCCTTTTCTTTGCTTCTGTGATCTGATTTTCTGTTATAGGGTGGCCATGTTTGTTCTCCATGGTCCCAATGTATGTAGGTACATAACCACTCCTTTCTTGCTTGTTCCTGAGATGGACTGGGACTGTGGGATTTGTAGTGTGCATAGTGCACTGCATATGATCACAACAAACATGCACTGCTATAATAGCCGCTAGCAATAATCGCATGTAAGATCCAACAGGTTTGTTGTACCCAAGCTGATCGATCGATCAACTTGGGTACATTCAGCCTGCTCATATATGGTTTGAATCAAAGCTGGTCCCTGCTGGCTTGCAAAATTCTGACACTAGTGGATATTCATTCATTTATTCACCTATTTAACTAAAGGCTATTCTCAAACACATACACTTAGGTCCATATATATTTGGACACAGGCGCAATATTCGTTTTTTCAGGTATTTACCAAAACATATTCAAGCTATAGTTATGTAATGGAAATGGGCTGAAAGTGCACACTCTCAGATTTAATTTGAAGGTATGTACATCCACATTGGAGGAAGGGTGTGAGAGTGTGCATTTTCAACCCATATCCATTATATAACCTTAGCTTGAATATGTTTTGGTAAATACCTGAAAAAACTAATATTGTGCCTGTGTCCAAATATATATGAACCTATTTGTAAATATAAACGTTTCTATAACAGTGGGGGAGGTGCACTGTAGCACTTTATACATACATTTATTTATTTTCTTTGGAAAAAAGGCAGCACTACACCACTTATTTCTGAGGTTGAATAAAGACATCAGTCCATCTAGTTCATCCTGTGTGGGTGTGTGTACATGTGTGTTTATGAAGTGTCTCGTGCAGACTCTTCAGAAATCTGTCTCGCAGTACTGCGACAATTGGCAAAATGTGCAACAGATTCATGTACCTATCGGTAAAGTGTATATGAAGTTGTCACAACTTTGACAGAGGGTGGTAACAATGTAGAGGGTGTCAATACATCACCTTATAACAGAGCTGCAATGGAATGTCAAAACTAGAACACTTCTTTCCATGTGAATGTTACATTTTTGGAACTGGTGGCTATTTCAATGGATTTAAATATGCTTTTTGTTGACCTTATTCAATAAGGAGTTCTTACACATAAGTAAGTGCAGTAACCCATAGCAATCAACCAGCATTCATCTTGTACAGTATTTGGCTCACTTCAGCAACATTACTACACTTAAAGCAGAACTAAAGTTTAAATTAAAAAGAAAAAAAATATATGAATATGCTATGTCTCTTCTGCAATAAAAACAAACCTGTCTACAATCCTCTGAGCTGAGTATGATCAGCTTAGTTTACATTCTCAGTATGGTGCCTGGATGCCTGGTTGAATGAACTGGAGTGGAGTCAATGAACAACTTGCCAGGGTAGGTAGCACACAAAGTGCTCTTACAATTTTCCTGTTGGAAAATGTAATACCAATTTTGCCAGAAACAATAGGTTTTGCACACAAAATGGCTGTTGGCCATTTCTAGGCTCCAGTTGTCCATTCTGCCCCCACTGTTGCAATCCACGTATCAGCAGCACATAAAATGTACAGTGTTTGTTTGACATTACATGTGGTACACGGCAAAGGTGCTCTAAACACATTGCAATTTACTTCTTGAAAAGCTTCTTAAAAACATTTTTTTCTTTTTTGTGTTTCTCTTTGACATCATCTGTCTCCAGTACATTTGGGGTGTAGGAATTTCCTAAGTCGCTTCTTTCAGAAGTGATGTAAACTGTGGAAAAGAGAGAAGATTCATCAATGGCTTGGTCAGGTTCTACTGGAAGTTTGATGCACCTGGCCATCTCACCCTACCAGTTCCTAGGCAGCAAGATCCATTGGCGGATTCCAAAGAATTACACATAACAATACAACTGACCTTTATGAATACACACAAACTTGTTCAGCCCTATGGTTAGCCTAAAATGTAACTGAAGTCACCATTTTTTTTCATCAGGAAGAAACTTTATGAAACATATTTAAAGATACAAGTTCCAAAAGCAACCATAGATCTGAGTGAAAACTGTGACATAAATGCACAAAAGTACATACAGTATACAACCTCCAGACAAAACAGTACTGTTTCTGGGCTTCAACCAGCCAGTCTGGACCATGCAGCCCCATCTATAAGGCACAGTTGGCAGGTACAAAGATACTTTTGCATAGTTCCAACATCAATATCTCTATTTACCCTAGCAATGCAATTTAAGGACATAGTATAGAAATACAAGTTCACATGACCCCAATAGCCTACCCATGACCAGATCTACAGGAGCCAGTCCTGGCATATCTAACCACCCTCCCCACATCCTGTCAAATTTGGCATGTTCATATTTGAGGTGGTGTGCATATGATCTATCCATTCCCAAAGGGAGGGGAGTGTCACCATATTAAATATGAGATTGCACGTAGAGATTTATAGCAAACGGTATGTCTCTTATGGCATTAAGCCTGGTACCTTGTCTGCTATCATTTGTGTAAACATTGTACAAAGTTTACTGTGCATACACAGTTTAGTTTAAGATGCCATGAGTGCCACAAGTGCATACTCGCGCACCATGCTTGCATATTATGGCAAGAGCCCTGGGGGCCCAACTGCATACAAGGTGGCTTCTTCACACCAGTCGCCTGTACCAGAAACAGCATAGTCAATGATCTAGATTAGGGTAAATATAAGTCATAGTAACTTAATTTAAAAATAGAAAATTTGAATCGTAAATTTTGGGGTTTAGAGCCAACCTAGGCAAGTGCCTGTATACAGACCTGGTGGGAGATACAGCAATATTAGCAGCATACAAAAAATATTTTTGCAAGAAAACACAGGTAATTGCTACCTTCATTAACACCCTGAGTTGCTAACTGTTGTATATACTCCAAATACTACGTAACACAATGATCATCACTCTATTTTCTTTTCCCGATTATTAGCAGTCTGCATAATATTCCCTTACCTCTACTGGCAGAAAATGAGTGTCCATTTGTGTCTGGCTCCAATGATATTGTCCTCCTTCAAAAGATAGCAAAGGTATTTTAATGGAACAGAAATGTATCGATTTTTTTGCAATTCCCTGATTTATAGTAATAGGCATATAAGTCCACAGTAACCACGATCTATGCCATTATAAAGAAAACTTGCCAATCTCAACCAGGGTTTCTCCAGAGGTTGCTAGGGGTTCCTTGAGCTGTGACTGATTGGTCTGCTGTTTGATGGTATCTGCATAGTTCTGGGACCAATTCCACTTAACCACTTCAAGTCCGGACACTTTTACCCCCTTCCTGTACAGGCCAATTTTCAGCTTTCAGTGCTATCACACTTTGAATGACAATTGCGCAGTCATGCAACACTGTACCCATATGAATGTTTTAGAATTTTTTTGAGACAGATAAAACTTTATTTTGGTGGTATTTATTCACCACTGGGATTTTTATTTTTTTGCTATATAAATGAAAAAGTCCAAACATTTTGAAAAAAAAAGTGTTTTTCTTATAAAAGTTTGCAAATAAATAATCTTTCTTCATAAATCGTGGCCAAAATGTATTCAACTATCTGTTTAGTAAAACAATAACCCAAATTAGTGTATAACCAAAAACTATAATTTTTTAAAAAAAGTTTTTACTTTTTTTTTTTATATTATTTGTTTTGTTTTGTTTTAAACATACCGTCACCCTAGCAGTACACCATGGTGATACTGTACTACTTGTGGGGGGTTATGAAGATTTTTTTTTCTTTTTTTACACTGATTGCTTCTACACCCATAAAGGCTGTAAAAACAATCATTTCTCCTCTCTGGCTGCATTCTTGCAGCCATTGAGAAATACTGTCAGAGCTGTGATTGGTCACAGCTTGTCACATGGTACAAGGCTGTTGTGAATAGCCTTGTACCATGTGATCTCTGTGATCATTCACAGATTTCACAAGTAGTAAGCAATGATGTCAGAAAGTGACATCTTGTTTACTACTGTTCATGTAATCGGGACCTCACACAGAGATCCCGTACAGTGATCAGTGTTCCGCTGTGTCTCTCTGGACACAGCGGGCACCAGATCGCAGTGCTGCAAGCTCCCAGGGACCATGCACAGGCAGTGAATGCCATGGCTGTTTATAAATGGCCACCTGCTTCGGCACTGCTCCCGTCCGGCCATTAATGTACATGGATCGGATGGAAAATGGTTAAAGTCAATTGCATGACACCAAAAATCTTTGTAGCTTTATGTTAGAGTGGCATTCTGGCCACTACTTCAAGGGCCATTCCTCTCACTTGCCATCAATGCATTGGTTTTAATGAGACATGAAAATTAATTAAGGAGTTTTTCTAAGGGAAAGGCAGAAGTAGACACTTTCAATGTTGTGAAATGATGCAGCGCCAGTAAATATATCAAAAACATACTAAATAAATGAATGAACAGTGTTCAATGTGCCAAGTGTGAAGTCTCTTAACTTTTAGTCCATATATACTCATATAAAAAAAGATCTTCCACCATCCAGTGGCACAATGAGCGCTATTCATTAATTTATTGATTCTTTTATTTATTTTGTATGTTTTTCTTTATATTCACTGGAGCTGCACCATTTCATGATATTGTAAGTTTTTAGGTTTGGGTATATCAAACTTTGCCAGCAGCAACATGTTATCACAGCGTAGAGTCATTACAATGCGTATAGAAGTAGACACATTCCTTATGAGAATTGCTGTATTTCAGTCTAAATCTTTATTTACTGATCAGACCAGTCCTTAATGAGACGCTATGGTACAAACAGGGATTTTCCATTGAAACATGAGGAGTTATAGTAAGAGCCTCATAATCTATACTGTCTGAAGGAAGGAGGTGTTAAGTGACAATCTGATTCTCCTTTTTATTCTCTCATATTCCATGTGAAACATAAAAGAAAGAATGTGATTGGTTGCTAAAAACAAAAACTATTTTCCATTGAATGACCTTTTAATCTTAAGAATCAATACAACTCATTTATGACAAATGTAATATTATAAGGAAGGATAATGAAATCATCAGCATAGTCTATCCTTATCTTGAAATGCTTATGTCGTCAGTTTAAAGCAATTCCATAACTACATACACCACAATAATATAAGTTCACAAAGCCAACCTCTGCCATCCAACTTTTCCTTCTTAAATGATGTCTGACTGTCACCCTAAGCAAATGGTTTCAATATGTTCAGATGAACTCCAGGCAAACAGCTAAATACACTATAGCAATACAGACATAGAAGATGTTTTACCATCCAATGGCTCTGTCCTTCTGTTCATGCAGTTCTAGGGTTTAAACAGCCCTGCCACACAGCAGGTCCATTATGGTGATCTGATTTTGTATTAATGCTGTAAGCAATACAGCCTTGTTACCTTCCTGCCCACCACCTGGGACTGGACAATAAAGGAGCAGCAACAGACTGATGAACTCATCCCTCTGCTTACTCCTGCTGTCAGTGTGGTCTGTGTCAGCAGAGGTGCATTCAGCACACCTGACTGACCTTAAATGTTGATATGAGGTTAAGTTGGGGAATTTTCACCAGCTTTATTTAAAAATAAGACATGTAATTTTTTTAAAGAATGCATAACTGCATTAATTAGTATTTTTATATCAGCCAGGAGTTGACCTATAAAGTAACTTACCAATAACAAGCATGCAATTCATGAGCTCTGACTCTTCTATGATTACACTTGAGCTAGCAATAGAAGTCATGAATGTAAATATTGAAAGAGCCGAGTGGAAAATTATTGGTCAAACATTGTATCCTATCAGATGCAGTCACTGTTCAGCAGTGTCACTGTATTCAGGCAGCTGCAGATGCCACTGCTGCTGAATACAATAGCTGGCAATGGAGAATCCCCTATTCATGCTGTTTAGCATGGATGGGGGGGTATTTACTGACTTTATCTAAGTCAGCCTATGAGCTGAACAAGAGAGAATCTAACTGTGTATGGATTTTTTTACTTATGCATACATGTCACAGTGGAAGGGATAACTAAGCTGAAAGGGGATATTCAACACTGAATAATGGAAAATTAAAAGATTGTGCACAGCTTCTTGACAGGTTCTCTTTAAGTTGTAGGAATATCTAATCAGTTCCACATAGGGTGCTCAGAGTGTGGCTTAGATCTACACAACACTGGCCATTATTACAATTAGAGATGAGCGAATTATTCAAAAATTCGATTCGGCTGATTCGCCGAATTTGAGGAAGAAATTCGATTCGATGCGAATTTATTCGCTACGAATTTAACTTATAAAAAGGGTTTCTAGGCTTCAGAGAGCCTTTAAATTAGTGCAGAACACTGTACCTTTAATTTAAATGCCCTTGGAGATGAGGAAGGAGAAGGAGAAGAAGGATGAGAAGAAGGAGAAGGAGAAGGATGAGAAGAAGGAGAAGGATGAGAAGAAGGAGAAGGATGAGAAGAAGGAGAAGGATGAGAAGAAGGAGAAGGAGAAGGAGAAGGATGAGAAGAAGGAGAAGGAGAAGGATGAGAAGAAGGAGAAGGATGAGAAGAAGGAGAAGAAGGATGAGAAGAAGGAGAAGGATGAGAAGAAGGAGAAGGATGAGAAGAAGGATGAGAAGAAGGAGAAGGATGAGAAGAAGGATGAGAAGAAGGAGAAGGATGAGAAGAAGAAGGATGAGAAGAAGAAGAAGGATGAGAAGAAGGAGAAGGATGAGAAGAAGAAGAAGGATGAGAAGAAGAAGAAGGATGAGAAGAAGGAGAAGGATGAGAAGAAGGAGAAGGATGAGAAGAAGAAGAAGGATGAGAAGAAGAAGAAGGATGAGAAGAAGGAGAAGGATGAGAAGAAGGAGAAGGATGAGAAGAAGGAGAAGGATGAGAAGAAGAAGAAGGATGAGAAGAAGAAGAAGGATGAGAAGAAGGAGAAGGATGAGAAGAAGGAGAAGGATGAGAAGAAGGAGAAGGATGAGAAGAAGAAGAAGGATGAGAAGAAGGAGAATTCCAAGCCGGCAAAAAGTGTATCTGCAGAGCTCCGCTATTTCTTAGCGGAGCTCTGCAGATACACTTAGCGGAGCTCTGCAGATACACTTTTTGCCGGCTTGGAATTCTTCTTATTTTCATCCTACTTCTTCTTCTTCATCCTCATCCTCAGAAGAAGAAGAAGAGGATGAGGATGAAGAGGAAGAAGAAGAAGAAGTAGGATGAAAATAAGAAGAATTCAAAGCCGGAAAAAAGTGTATCTGCAGAGCTCCTCTATTCTGCAGATACACTTAGAGGAGCTCTGCAGATACACTTTTTGCCGGCTTGGAATTCTTCTTATTTTCATCCTACTTCTTCTTCTTCTTCTTCTTCTTCTTCATCCTCATCCTCAGAAGAAGAAGAAGAGGATGAGGATGAGGATGAAGAAGAAGAAGAAGAAGAAGTAGGATGAAAATAAGAAGAATTCCAAGCCGGCAAAAAGTGTATCTGCAGAGCTCCGCTAAGTGTATCTGCAGAGCTCCGCTATTTCTGACAGTTCTCTGACATTCACTCCATACAGCGGTTGAAACATTGTATCTATTTGTTTCCATAAATGGAAACAAATAGATACAATGTTTCAACCGCTGTATGGAGTGAATGTCAGAGAACTGTCAGAAATAGGCTATTTCTGACAGTTCTCTGACATTCACTCCTCAACCGCTGTATGGAGTATTGAATGTCAGAGAACTGTCAGAAATAGCCTATTTCTGACAGTTCTCTGACATTCACTCCATACAGCGGTTGAAACATTGTATCTATTTGTTTCCATAAATGGAAACAAATAGATACAATGTTTCAACCGCTGTATGGAGTGAATGTCAGAGAACTGAATGTCAGAGAACTGTCAGAAATAGGCTATTTCTGACAGTTCTCTGACATTCACTCCTCAACCGCTGTATGGAGTGAATGTCAGAGAACTGTCAGAAATAGCCTATTTCTGACAGTTCTCTGACATTCACTCCATACAGCGGTTGAAACATTGTATCTATTTGTTTCCATAAATGGAAACAAATAGATACAATGTTTCAACCGCTGAGCTCTGCAGATACACTTAGCGGAGCTCTGCAGATACACTTAGCGGAGCTCTGCAGATACACTTTTTGCCGGCTTGGAATTCTTCTTATTTTCATCCTACTTCTTCTTCTTCTTCATCCTCATCCTCTTCTTCTTCTGAGGATGAGGATGAAGAAGAAGAAGAAGAAGTAGGATGAAAATAAGAAGAATTCCAAGCCGGCAAAAGGTGTATCTGCAGAGCTCCTCTAAGTGTATCTGCAGAATAGAGGAGCTCTGCAGATACACTTTTTGCCGGCTTGGAATTCTTCTTATTTTCATCCTACTTCTTCTTCTTCTTCCTCTTCATCCTCATCCTCATCCTCTTCTTCTTCTGAGGATGAGGATGAAGAAGAAGAAGAAGACGTAGGATGAAAATAAGAAGAATTCCAAGCCGGCAAAAAGTGTATCTGCAGAGCTCCTCTATTCTGCAGATACACTTAGAGGAGCTCTGCAGATACACTTTTTGCCGGCTTGGAATTCTACTTATTTTCATCCTACTTCTTCTTCTTCTTCTTCATCCTCATCCTCTTCTTCTTCTTCCGAGGATGAGGATGAAGAAGAAGAAGAAGAAGAAGTAGGATGAAAATGAGAATTCCAAACCGGCAAAAAGTGTATCTGCAGAGCTCCTCTAAGTGTATCTGCAGAATAGAGGAGCTCTGCAGATACACTTTTTGCCGGCTTGGAATTCTTCTTATTTTCATCCTACTTCTTCTTCTTCTTCATCCTCATCCTCAGAAGAAGAAGAGGATGAGGATGAGGATGAAGAAGAAGAAGAAGAAGTAGGATGAAAAGAAGAATGAAAAGAAGAAGAAGAATGAAAAGAAGAATGAGAAGAATGAAAAGATTCTTCTTCTTTTCATTCTTCTTTTCATTCTTCTTCTTCTTTTCATTCTTCTTCTTTTCATTCTTCTTTTCATTCTTCTCATTCTTCTTCTCATTCTTCTTTTCATTCTTCTTTTCATTCTTCTTCTTTTCATTCTTCTCATTCTTCTTTTCATTCTTCTTCTCATTCTTCTTCTTTTCATTCTTCTTTTCATTCATTCTTCTTCTTTTTTTCATTCTTCTTCTTCTTCTTTTCATTCTTCTCATTCTTCTTTTCATTCTTCTCATTCTTCTTTTCATTCTTCTTCTCATTCTTCATTCTTCTTTTCATTCTTCTTCTTCTTCTTTTCATTCTTCTTTTCATTCTTCTTTTCATGAAGAAGAAAAGAAGAATGAGAAGAATGAAAAGAAGAATGAGAAGAATGAAAAGAAGAATGAAAAGAAGAATGAGAAGAAGAATGAAAAGAAGAATGAGAAGAATGAAAAGAAGAATGAAAAGAAGAAGAATGAAAAGAAGAAGAAGAATGAAAAGAAGAATGAAAAGAAGAAGAAGAAGAATGAAAAGAAGAAGAAGAAGAATGAAAAGAAGAATGAAAAGAAGAAGAAGAATGAAAAGAAGAAGAAGAAGAAGAATGAAAAGAAGAATGAGAAGAATGAAAAGATTCTTCTTCTTTTCATTCTTCTTTTCATTCTTCTTCTTCTTTTCATTCTTCTTCTTTTCATTCTTCTTTTCATTCTTCTTTTCATTCTTCTCATTCTTCTCATTTTTCTTCTCATTCTTCTTTTCATTCTTCTTCTTCTTTTCATTCTTCTTTTCATTCTTCTCATTCTTCTTTTCATTCTTCTTCTCATTCTTCTTTTCATTCTTCTTCTTTTCATTCTTCTTTTCATTCATTCTTCTTCTTCTTTTCATTCTTCTTCTTCTTCTTTTCATTCTTCTTTTCATTCTTCTTCTCATTCTTCTTTTCATTCTTCTTCTTCTTCTTTTCATTCTTCTTTTCATTCTTCTTTTCATGAAGAAGAAAAGAAGAATGAGAAGAATGAAAAGAAGAATGAGAAGAATGAAAAGAAGAATGAAAAGAAGAATGAGAAGAAGAATGAAAAGAAGAATGAGAAGAATGAAAAGAAGAATGAAAAGAAGAAGAATGAAAAGAAGAAGAAAAATGAAAAGAAGAATGAAAAGAAGAAGAAGAAGAAGAATGAAAAGAAGAATGAAAAGAAGAAGAAGAATGAAAAGAAGAAGAAGAATGAAAAGAAGAATGAGAAGAATGAAAAGATTCTTCTTCTTCTTTTCATTCTTCTTTTCATTCTTCTTCTTCTTTTCATTCTTCTTCTTTTCATTCTTCTTCTTTTCATTCTTCTCATTCTTCTTCTCATTCTTCTTTTCATTCTTCTTCTCATTCTTCTTTTCATTCTTCTTTTCATTCTTCTTTTCATTCTTCTTCTCATTCTTCTTTTCATTCTTCTTCTTCTTTTCATTCTTCTTCTCATTCTTCTTTTCATGAAGAAGTCAAGAAGAATGAGAAGAATGAAAAGAAAAAGAATGAAAAGAAGAATGAGAAGAAGAATGAAAAGAAGAATGAGAAGAATGAAAAGAAGAATGAAAAGAAGAAGAAGAAGAATGAAAAGAAGAAGAAGAATGAAAAGAAGAATGAAAAGAAGAAGAAGAATGAAAAGAAGAAGAAGAAGAATGAAAAGAAGAATGAAAAGAAGAAGAAGAAGAATGAAAAGAAGAATGAGAAGAATGAAAAGAAGAAGAAGAAGAATGAAAAGAAGAATGAAAAGAAGAAGAATGAAAAGAAGAAGAAGAAGAATGAAAAGAAGAATGAAAAGAAGAAGAAGAATGAAAAGAAGAAGAAGAAGAATGAAAAGAAGAATGAGAAGAATGAAAAGATTCTTCTTCTTATTCTTCTTTTCATTCTTCTTTTCATTCTTCTTCTTCTTTTCATTCTTCTTCTTTTCATTCTTCTTTTCATTCTTCTCATTCTTCTTCTCATTCTTCTTTTCATTCTTCTTCTTCTTTTCATTCTTCTTTTCATTCTTCTCATTCTTCTTTTCATTCTTCTTTTCATTCTTCTTCTCATTCTTCTTTTCATGAAGAAGAAAAGAAGAATGAGAAGAATGAAAAGAAGAATGAAAAGAAGAAGAAGAATGAAAAGAAGAATGAGAAGAAGAATGAAAAGAAGAATGAAAAGAAGAATGAGAAAAATGAAAAGAAGAATGAAAAGAAGAAGTATTCCAGTACAGCAAAAAGTGTATCTGCAGAGAGCTCCGCTATTTCTGACAGTTCTCTGACAGTTCCAGCGGTTGACAGCGGTTGAAACATTGTATCTATTTATTTCCGAATAAAAACATCTGTATCCTAAATGGAAACAAATAGATACAATGTTTCAACCGCTGTACATGTGAAGGAACTGTCAGAGAACTGTCAGAAATAGCGGAGCTCTCTGCAGGGACACTTTTGCCGGCTGATCGGGAAAAATCCGATTCGCGCACCCGAATTATGCAAATATTCGGATTCGACGCGAATCAAATTTTTCCTGAAATTCGAAACGAATTCCACTTCGCCTGGTTCGATTCGCTCATCTCTAATTACAATAAATATTTCTATAACACCACTCATTATTACTGACCTTGGGATTTCATGAATTGGAGTATAGGCTTTTACTTCCCTTTTAGCTTCAGGTTCATCTAAAAGAAAGGAACATTTTAGTTTAGTATAAAATAATTTACATTTTGAGTTGCTAGTACTTAATGGTGCCGTTATAAATACGAAAAAAGCATTACTACAGCAATATGGGAACACAATATTGTGCAGCCTAATTTATGGCCAGCAGGGGGAGATAAATAACCATTCCACCGAAAATGCAATTAGCAAGAATTTTAGCTATAACTGAGTTTACACTATAAGAATGCTATTTAAGCAATGTAATATGAAATTTTACCAAACCTCAGGGGACAGAATGACTCCACCAAACATTCTCAAACTCACGTAATAAAAGTGGAATGGAGGAAGCATTGCCATAGTGTTCACTGAATCCAGATGAAAGCATTAAAGCTGAAGTTTAACTTTGGATAATTTATTGTTACATTGGTCCAGTTTGGAGCAACGCAAGTATGTACCGTATGTGCCATACCTGTGGGATTCCTGTGAATAGTGGAAATCAGTGTAGTAGGCACCGGTACTACTGTGATTTTTGCTAGCTTCTGGGTTCCATGCCAAACCGAGCAGCTGACCTAATACATAGTGAACACAGGATGTTGCTTTTTCCACACGGGCACCATTCAGAGAACACTTTGCATTTTCTAAATTAATGTAAAAGAGGTGCAGTGGTGGTGTCACGATATGCACCACGTCCATATTTGGTCAATGATATTACACAGGTGACCGTACCTCTTTCTTTTACTTTAACGAGAACGGTGAACTAGAAATGTCAGTTGGTGCCTGGAAAGCAATGGGATCAGTCGTGTCAAGGTGAGGGTTGGGTTTTTATGTCCAGGTGGGTCGGCAGCTGTCATTCATCGTGATTGAGGTGTACCCGCATCATTGGACAGCGTGATTGACAATGGATGTTTAACGGAGATGTTTTACAATTTTTTAATTAAAGACTTGTCAAAAGTTTTGGAGTTGGTATTCTTTTTTTCTATGAATGAGTATGGGTACTATGTACCCCTTACTCATTCACAATGGGGGAGGGGGGTAATATCTGGGGGCTCCCTTGTTGTTAAAGGGGGTTTCTGATTCCTATAAGTCCCTCATCCAAAGGCAACCACAACCACAAGGCCAGGGTGGTGGGGAAGAGACCCTTGTCCTCATCAACATGATGTGCCTGCCCCTTTGTTTACTTTTGCAGTGAGGGAATCAGAGATGTCAGTTGGCAACAGGGAAGCGATGAGATCATAAGATGTTAATGATCTCACTTGGATGACCCCGCCTTTTTGCCCCCCCCAGTATGGTATCCCCCCAGGTTGAGGGCATGTGGCCAGGTATGGTACGGCCATGTATGCTTTCCCCCGACCCCCACCCTTTCCTGGCCTGCCAGGCTGCATGCTTGGATAAGGGTCTGGTATGGATTTCGGGTATTGATTTTGGGGGACCTCACGCAATTTTTTTATTTGGAGTTGGGCCCTCATTAAAATTGTCCTGGCTCATTTGTAAATGTTCACCTCTCAGTCGGGAATCCCTAACTCACAGCTGAAAGTGCAAGGATAAGTGGTTGTTAGGACGCTGGCAGTGTAGACTCCTTAACAACTAACTATTAATTTTATACATTCACTAAATAGCTCATGGCTAGACCATAACTTATTTCACAAATGTAATATATATATATATATATATATATATATTTTTTTTTTTTTAATGAATTGACATTTAGATCACTTTAAGCAGCATTTACTGTGTGTTTCTTATTGTTGAGATAATTACTGCATAAACTGATAAGGAATTGAGATTTTCAATATTGCATGTGATACTTTTATCAAATGATTCACATGATCCAAATACCTCATGCAATATTGCTTTGTGAATTAAGCCCCCTGACTGGCACAGATCAGTACATACCTGTTCGTCTCTGAATTGCTTGTATCCAAACATCCATCTTTCTGGCTGAAGGAGCAGAAAATATGTATTCTGAGCCATCAGTGGTCCTAGAAGTACAGGATATATACATTTACATTACACATATAGTGCCACTTCTAAAGGCAACTTATTTACTAAATGAGTATACTGAGTTTAAACATTAAATAAATACGCTTTTAAAACATGTATTAAAGGAAAACATCTACTCAAGCACCACAGACAATACTAGATCTATCAAAGCAGCTCTTTTTTCTCTTTAAAATGTATCATAAATTCAGTCTACCCAGAACCAATATTTTAGCTTTTAGAAGATGCTGGAGAGCAATTTCTTATATATCTCAGATACATTGTCAGTAAGGTCTCTACTCTTGACTTTCTGGGTCTACACTCCTGTTGTGACCATTATGATGGCTCCAACTCTCCCTGATTATTTATATTTTAGAATATGGAGAATGCAAAATGAGATGCTGCACCACCCGTGGGAACATCACTGGGAATCAGAACAAGGAGATCTTAATGACGAAAAGCCAAGGTACCGTATTTTTCGCTCCATAAGACGCACTTTTTTCCCCCCAAAAAAGGGGTGAAAATGTCAGTGGGTCTTATGGAGCGAATATAAAGCAGCCGGTCCAGTATTTCCGCTGCCACCATGTCAGAATACCACGCTGGCCGCTCAGCTGTTCTCTGCAGCAGGAACTCACCTGTTCCTCGGTCCAGCGCTGTAGTCTTCCCGCCCCGGCATCTGTGACAGCCGGGTGCCCACTGCGCATGCGCGAGAAGCGCTGCGCTTTGTGAATGGTCCGGTGTCTTCTGGGACACATGACAGGTCCCAATAGATGCCAGGCCATTCACAAAGCGCAGCACTTCTCGCGCATGTGCAGTGGGCACCCGGCTGTCAAAGTCGGGTGCCCACAGTATAGGAAGGAGAACTCTGCGGAAGTGGGAGCGGGTACCTGTCAAATTCAGGTACCTGCTCCCCCTCCCTCCCTAAAAGTCCGCAGTGTCTGGTCATGTCCTGTACTGTCTGCAGTCTCTGGTCATCCCCTGTACTGTCTGCAATCTCTGGTCATCTGTACTGTCCGCTGTCTCTGGTCATCTCCTGTACTGTCCGCTGTCTCTGGTCATCTCCTGTACTGTGTCCGCAGTCTCTAGGCATCTCCTGTACTGTGTCCGCAGTCTCTGGTCCTTCTCCTGTACTGTGTCCGCAGTCTCTGGTCCTTCTCCTGTACTGTGTCCGCAGTCTCTGGTCCTTCTCCTGTACTATGTCTGCAGTCTCTGGTCATCTCCTGTACTGTGTCCGCAGTGTCTGGTCACTTCCTGTACTATGTCTGCAGTCTCTGGTCCTTCTCCTGTACTGTGTCCGCAGTCTCTGGTCCTTCTCCTGTACTATGTCTGCAGTCTCTGGTCATCTCCTGTACTGTGTCCGCAGTGTCTGGTCACTTCCTGTACTATGTCTGCAGTCCATTGGTTCAGAATATTTTTTTTCTTGTTTTTCTCCTCTAAAACCTAGGCGCGTCTTATGGTCAGGTGCATCTTATGGAGCGAAAAATACGGAATATAAGAAGCCAGGAGATATTTCATAACCCCAGTCTCTACCTATAATTAATTCATTACGTTTTAGTGGACTAATCATTTACCAGGACCTACAGAAGGCATTCTGAAATACAAAATGTGAAGAATACCTGACAGTAAACATGTTCACTTTGTCTGGTGAATCCTTTATTTTCTCACAGATGGCATCAACCATGCTAACTGATGGAATTGCAGTTTCATTCTGGAAGAGATGCGATATATACATTATTTGTGTGGAGCAGGTTACATCCTTTAGGTACCACAGAGTTAAAAGTCTCCATAAAAATTAATGTAAACCCTATTACTAAAACCTTATACAAGCTTTAACATGGCACTGTCATTTAACACCTGCAGCTTTCCTTAAAGAAAATCTTGTCACAAAGGTCCTTGTTCAGGCACTTACAAGGTAAAAACAATGGTAATGTCTCTTTACTGTCCTCCTGCATTGTCACTCTGTCACATGGGGTTCCAATGGAGACTACAAGTGGCCATTTCAACACACATTATGCAGGTTTGGTCCATTGTTGTAACCATCAGGAAACCAGCCTGAGAAATGCCATTCAGCCAGCACTGGATTGCATGTATAAATGAAATGACCGCAAAGAGGCTGCCAGATAGCAGCAGCATTGAGATGCAACAAAGGATGAAAAAAGGTAAAAACAGCATTGTATTAAAAAAATGGCAGTTGCTCATGATACACAATGCTTTAACAAATTGAAAGTTCTTCAGTAAGTGATTGCATCTACTTTCCTGGAAACAGTTTAGGGCTAGTTATAGGAGCACAGACTCCATGCTGACTGGTACCTTGGATTCATCCTTCTTGGCGTAGTAGAAGCTCATTGTCTGGTCACGTAGTGTAATGTAGTAAGAATTCCAGGAGGTGACTGGGTTTGTCTACAAAAAATAAAAGCGTGTTCCAATTAATTTTATTAAATAATGCCACACAATTTAAAACCCAACCCCGACTTACTTTTAGTCAAATTAGTGTTAATTAGTGAGAACCAGTACAAAGCATCCCGAGTAAAATATAATGCAATTGTACAAACCATAGAGGTACAGTCAACTGTATTCCAGTTACAGAAATAGTAATATAGTACCTACGCAATTACAATTAATATTGTACGCAAGTAAACTGTAAACTTTTCGTATTAGGGTGGGGTATAGCCTTAGAATGAATAGCGATATAGATGGGAGGGAAAAATCTAGAACGTTTGGCCATATAGGGGTTAATTTACTAAAACTGGAGAGTGAAAAATCTGGTGCAGCATAGAAACCAATCAACTTCCAGGTTTTATTGTCAAAGCTTAATTGAACAAGCTGAAGTTAGAAGATGATTTGCTCTCTCCAGTTTTAGTAAATCAACCTCAGAGTACCAGTGTTGCACATCCCATTCCAAAACCATGAGCATGCATATGGAGTATCCTCAACCCCCACCTTTGTATCTGTAACAGCCTCCACTCTCCTGCGAAGATGTTTCACAGGATTTCGAAGTGTGTCTGTGGGAATTTGTGCTTATTCAGCCAAAAGGGCATTTGCACTGTTATGTGCTGAAATTGGACAAGAAGACCAGGCTCACCATTGGTCTTCCAGTTCAGGCTAAAGGATTTCAGTAAGGTTGAAAATCCCACATCTCTCCAGAAAAGAAAAAAGACAAAAACCCACAAGAGAATACCTTATGGTGTGGAAATTATATATATATATATATATGATGAACAAAAGACAAATTTAATAGTGTAGTTACATCTGTAGGCTGCTGAACAAGTGTAAAATAGTCTGATCAACTGATTAAAAAGCTGGCAGAATATGACTGTCTTTACACAGAGATGGTTAGGATGATCCAAGTGGTCTCACCTTAAATGGTCTGTGGATCTCCAGCAAGTAAAATGAAAGGTCTTTTACCCCCAAAAACTGGGAAGTGGTGGTAGCAGAGGTGCCTGACAGTATAGGATGTGATTGGCAATTGTATCTTCATACAGTAGATGTTTATTGATCATAGATAATACCTAAACCATGTTATGTATTACCTATGATCAGTAAACACCTGCTTTATGAATATATCATTTCCAATCACATCCTGATGGGTGCTTCTTCCACAACCACTTTGGAATGTTTTTTTTTTTTTTAGGGGGTGGAGGGATACAAGACCTTTCATTTTACAATAAGGTTGAGGTCAGGGCTCTGTGTAGGCTACTTTTGGAGTGTCCAAAGAATTCTGGCCAGGTATAGTTTAAAAACCATTGGCACTGTTTTGAGAAGCTGTTGAAAAGACAGGTGTGTGAAGCCAGGGCAAACTGTCCCAACTATTTCTCAGTAAATACTAGAGCCAGTAATGCCCAGCCCTTCCTCGCCCAATCATGTACTCTGCCCTGGTAACATGTAAGAAGGGGATGAATGAAAAATAGCCACTGAACTCAAATGTTAGAATAATTGTTATGGGTTCCTGTGTGGTTTACCTGCTCTATGGTATTCCCAGAATACAGGTACTAAGAAAGGGGCAGAGGACACTTACACTGCCTCCACCTACGTAATAAACAGAACACACACAACCATGTCACTAAAGCTCATAACTGTACCTTTCCACCTGGCAGAAATTTCTGTTTAGCCTCCAAGAATCCATTCACAGTCCTCTCAAAAGTGGGAGTCTGGAAAAAATAAAAACACTCACTAATTCAGAATGACATGGAGGTAACAAGATCAACCCTGGAAAAGGCAGCTCTGCAGAACAGGTAAGTGTACATGTCATAAGAGAATTATGGAAGCTGCCATTGTTGACCTCTACTTTTCACAATGCTGGTTTCCTGGTTATCAGCCTGCTGCATTGGCTCTGACTTAAAACAAGTATAGAGAGAATGGATTTTGACACTGACACTAAGACCATGCTTTTGCTGGGTATCTGACTCAAAAAAGTATTGAAGCCAGACACCACCAGTTAACTAGAACTATTAGAAGTAGGTCAACAATGGCAGTTCCCATATCACAAATGCACTTTAATATACATTTATCTTGAAAAAAAAATACAGAAAACAGATATAAAATAAAAAGGCAATCTACTCTGGCTTATCATGTATCTGGTTTGTCATATACTTTTATCACAGTTCATAGAGGTGCATGACAATTAAGATACTGTACTTACCAAAGGGGATTGTGGTGACCAATCTGGTGTTTTTGAAGGTACATTTGGGAAGTCCAGTTTAAGCTCTGTTGGAGGCTGAGCCTTCACTTCCTGAAAAATGAAAAAGTCATACTGACTACAAAAATGGTGCTGAGGCAGGGACTGATGATCTGCAACACAGGATGATTCCACTCTATTACACCAATATAGTATGCTGTGAAACATTTTAACAAAAATAACTTTACTGCACTATGAGGAGCACCTCTTTCTTGTTTACTTATATATGGTACCTGCCGTACTGATTTCAATGATGTGAAGCTCCCAGTGACCAGGATACATCAAGGATTATTGCTGTTTTGACCTATGTGATGTGGGTCCATTGGTGAGGTGAGCGTGCATTCCTGGTGATGGTGGATATCACACAAGCACAGGAAAGGAGAAGAGTCACAGGTTTTTTTTTTGCTATTCACCTATATGGACTGTAACGTTGCTCTTTATTCATATTAAATTCATTTTACTATATTTACTTCATCCACGGTATGTTATTGGTCCAGTACGTTATATACCCTGTGATAAGGGGGTGTTTTTTCTCTGTGTGATCCTGTGTTTTTATGTGCGGTTGCTTAGCTCAGTTAAACGGCTGTGCATACAAATTAATGCAATGTCACTTTGTGATGTTCCAATAAAGTTTAGAGAAAAAAAGGGAAACAGTGCCTTGAAATGTTAAAACGCAAGGCATCACCAACCTCTAACGGATACAAAGAAAACAAACAGAGGGCGCATCGGCCTAGCGCATTATCGTAAAAAAAATTTATTGAAAGGATCAGAAAGTAGGTATCGTAGTCACAATTGACATAAAGGTCAAAGGCACGTCACACTGAACAGTGGTGTCCAATCCTCATTGCATATAAATCCACATTTGGAACCCTGGACTTCCAACAGACTAACGTGTTTCGAGGGCTTAGCCTCTTCCTTGGTTGACTCTGAGGAAGAGGATAAGCTCTCGAAACGCGTTAGCCTCTTGGAAGTCCAGGGTTCCAATTGTGGATTTATTTGCAGTGAGGATTGGACACCACTGTTCAGTGTGACGTGTCTTTGACCTTTATGACAATTGTGAGTACGATACCTACTTTTTAATTCTTTCAATAAATATTTTTTACGATAATGCACTAGACCGGTGCTCCCTCTGTTTGTTTTCTTTCTATCCAGTGCTATTGGACTACCCCGGTCCATTGAGAGCAGCAAGGAGTGCATTTTCCAGGACACCTGAGATGTAACCATAGCCCTAGCCGAGTCCATCCCCAAGCATAGGAGTATAAAGTTTGCTGTGTTTTCAACCTCTGATGGAGACTGCGATCGCTATGCACAGAGAAAAATGCAACATTTTCTATACATGTAGTGTGAACCTACCCTCAGATAATTAAAAAAATACATCATAAATTTGAATTACCGAAATGGAGACAGGAGTGATTTTAGGAGCTGGTGTAGGCAGAACTGGGGTATTTGAAAGTACATCTCCGAGTTCAAACAAAGGTGCGACCTTCTGTGAACAAAAAACACATATGAACTTACACAGTAAGATGATGTAACAAAACTGAAATGTAAGCCAAAGCAATGCGATTTACATTTAATGAACAGTAAAAGATGGATACTGACTGGCTGTTATGTGTGCTCACTTGGCCTAACTGAATATTAGTGCCCATATGCACATTAGGCAAAAGTAAGTCACAATGACGTTTTTCTGCATCATACCATACCTCCCAACTGTCCCTGATTTGGAGGGACTGTCCCTCTTTTAGAACAATGTCCTTCTGTTCTTCTTTCCTCCTCATTGATCCTTCATTTTTGTCTGATGTACAGACCTCTATTTAAAGCATAACTAAAGGCAGGACTTTTTTTTTTTCGCTTTGGATAGAAGGGAGATAGATTAGAACCCCTGTCAGTTTTTATTGCTGTTTGTGTCCCTGTTAAGGAGATTTACCCACTCTATTTGTTCTGTTTACCATTATCATTGAGAGTAACAGTAAAAGAAAATCCCAAATTTTGGGTTGTTCCCAGAAAAGTAATAGAGGGGAAATCTTCCAATGGAGGCACTAGTTCCCCATGAGATTTCCCTAATTGGCAGGGATTTCCTCTCACTTCCTGTTTGGCTATGAGACAGGATGTGAATGTAAATCTGCCCAATGGGACAAAGATAGCAAAAATAAACCTTACAGGGGTTGTAACCCTCCCTTACTCTATCCAAAATGAAAAAACAAACAAGGTTTGCCTAGAGTTCTACTTTAACTATAAATGTGTTTTACAGTGCTAAACCTTTCATCTAAATTGTTGCATTTGTACGTAATATTGTTGCAGTATGAAGAAATATTAGCAATGAAAAAAAAGTACTTGTGGGTTTAATAATTTGTAATTCTCCCTGTAATAGGATGTGGCATGCGGAGTGTCTTTTGCCTACAGACTCTTTCCTAATAGGTGTTTCTGTTTCCCATCTCAGAAAGTTGGGAGGTATGTCATAGAGACATAGAATTGTGCATTGATTTACAGTCCAACTGGAGTCACAGAAATACAGAACAATATTGCATTAACAACTTTAATTTTCATAGTCCACTTTTTTGTTACTGTGGTGGCGCCAGAACTGCAGGGCAAACAAGACATTTGCTTGGGCGTCCCTCTTGCTGTGGCAAGAGGGATGGGGAACTGGTGAAGAGGCTGTGTGGATGGATGGCTGGCTGCAGGTTAGTTCTTGTGATCAGGCGACAGTGGAGATGGGCGGCGGTGACGGAGGATGTTGGTGATGGGGGGGCAGAGGGGCGATGGCGGGTGATCGGTTGTCGGCAGCCAGGGGGAGGTGTCAGCAGGCTGTACTTCCACTGGATGTGTTACTGCAGTCCGCAGTACTCTGGGCAATGCTCAGAGCTGACTCCACAACCCATGGCGGGTGATTGGTTGTTGGAGGCAAGGCGGGTGGTGGTGGGCGGCAGAGGGTGCTGAGAATGGGGGGGAAGGGGTGTACATGGGTTCTGGTGGGGGGTGCCCTATTCGTGTGTTGCCTAGGGAAGCTCAAGAAGTGAATACACCACTGGGTAGCGCAATATGTGTAAACATGACTGTGCAGCCCAATGGGCACCAGGGCTTGCCTCTGTTGCCCAGTGAATTACATAATCTAACAAACATGGTCTGACATGCCCCAACTCACCCCCAAAACCACAAGACTATGTGAACAAACTTGTGATTGGGGATGTGGCTGTTGTAAACATAGAGCACGGGAGTGGAAAAGCAAATAGCAGTGTACAGCATATAACAGCTCATGGGGGTATCGTAGTTAAAAAGGAAACACAGACCTTTGATTGTATACGTTACGTATATGGGATGAGAAAACAGTTTTTCCTATACTTTTAAACCCTGATGCGTTTGTAACTATTATTTTTGTACCATATAGCTCACTCTACTGATTTGTAATTTTGGTTAAAATGTTAAAATTACTTTCCAGTAAATATATTTTGCAAGAAAAAAGGAAACATAGGTATGAGACTTTGACTGGGTTTTCAGTTAAATCTGTCATGGGAAAAACATGAAGACTGTCCCTGCTGTCCTATGACTCGGAAAATGCAATTTGCCTAGTTGTCTTGCTGATCCTCTGGCTTCAACACTTTGAGTCACTGGCCTGAAACAAACCAACAGATAAGGACCTGGAAACAAGGGTGAGCAGTCTGACTGTAGTCTAAACGATGAGGAATATAAACTGAATTTATTGTAATCCATAGATTACAAAGTGCACAAATTCGTATTCGTATATTAGACTTTTATATATATTGAATTCCTGCACTAGATTCCTAGGTGCCCAGAATAAGACAGTGCCTTAAATACTCAACCTGAAAATAAAAGAATTAGGGGATTCCTAGGATGGGTCTGAAGATCGGGAGGAGTAAGAGAACAGGAGTTTCATGAAATAAGAGTAAAAATTACAACAACAACATGAAAGGTAAAAATATCAAAGGGAGCGGGACTAAGAACACCCAAACTGGTACAATTAAGAAGTATGTGTCACAAGGAAATGTTACCCCAGAAAGAACCCAGGGATTAAGTGAAAAAAGTGAATTGGAAATAAGTTTGGATAATAGTCCGAGACTTTCCCTGGGCCCAGTATATAATAATCAAATGGAAGGTATTGATCCGAGAGAGTTGGAAAGAGATATGCAAATACCTAACAAAAAAGAAATGGCAGAGATGTTTAAAGG
The DNA here is from genome assembly GCF_062004578.1 of Staurois parvus. Taxonomy (NCBI): domain Eukaryota; kingdom Metazoa; phylum Chordata; class Amphibia; order Anura; family Ranidae; genus Staurois; species Staurois parvus. The sequence goes on along the minus strand of NW_028318210.1, from coordinate 7,137,292 downwards.
TTTGGAAAATTCAATAAAGTAAGAGATGGGGATGATCCGGGAAGATCTGGGACAATTGTTAACTAGGGTGGAGAAAATGGAGGAGAAGGTACAAGCCCAAGTTCAGACCATCCCAAAATTAGAGAAATGGATAATTGAAGATAGAAAAGAACATAAGAGATTGCTTTATAGGATGGAAGAACAAGAAAATAGAGAAAGGAGAAATAATATCAGAGTAAGAGGAGTTCCGGAGCTGACACAGGGGGAAGATCTAAAAGAGCTATCTGGTAAAATCTTGAACTTCATAATAGACAAAACGGATGAGGAGATGTTTAAACTGGATGAAGTATACAGGATTGGGAAGTATCAACAAGGAAAAGGGGCAGAAAAACCAAGAAATATAATTGTTAAATTTCATAACTATGGAGATAGAGAAGAGATATGGAAAAAGATTAAAGGAAGAACAAATATCACATATGGAGGGAAAAACATCCAAATTTTTGCAGATTTGACAGCAGAGACTTTGAGAAGGAAGAGATCACTGAAACCCCTATTAGAAGAGATGAAAAAACAAAGTGTGAAATACAGATGGGGCCGTGACTTAAGTTTAATTGGGTGGAGGGATGGAACTACAGCTACCTTAAGATTCCCGGAGGATATGGAAAAATTTTGTGACAAATTTGGACTGCAGAGACAAGTGATACCTGGTTGGGAACTGGAGGAGGGAGAGTTGGACACTTGTGGGTCAGGAAAGTGGCAGCTGGTTAAAAGAGGAAATAGAGAATCAATAGATAAGGGGACATTGGGGAGGAGGGGGGGGGAGGTAAGCGGTCATGGGCAGAGTCGAACCCCTATAGAGGGATCAAAAGTGGAATATGATCTAAAGGCATGGGAGGCCTGGGGGGGGGTGGGGAGGCGGGAGGGAGGGAGGGAGGGGAGGAGCTGGCAGGGGGGGAGGGTTAGGGAGGGTGGGGGTTGGGGGGAGGTGAGGGTGGGAGGGAAATGGATAATAAGGGTAATACTCTGCAGGATAGAGAGAGGTATTAAAAGCAAGGGTAAAGAGAAGGAGGATAATTATGTGATCTCTAGTTAGAAGGGAAAAAAGAAAGATTTAAAAAGGATGGAAGATTTACAAGTCATCACTTATAATGTAAAGGGGTTAAATTGCCCTGGGAAGAGATTTAGGTTATTTAAGGAATTACATCATCAAGCAGTTTCGGTGGTTTTTTTGCAGGAGACACATCTTGAGATAGAATCAAGGGTGAAGCTGAAGTCTAGAGATTACCCAACATGGTATTATGCAGATTCCCCGATTAAGAGAGCTAAAGGGGTGGCAATAGGGTTCAGAAAAAATATAAGATTTGAACTGAAGGATAGAAAAGTGGACCCAGAGGGGAGATATTTGTTTTTGAAGGGTAAAATACAAGGGGTGGAGTGCACAGTAGCTAATATATACTGTCCAAATAAAAAACCAGAGGAGTACTTGAAGGGTGTGTTAATAAAGTTGATGGATTTTAAAGAGGGTTGTATAATAGTGGCGGGAGATTTTAATTTTTGTATGGATCCACAAATTGATACAAATTCTAATGTGCAGCGAGAGGGGACTAGATCTTTGAGACAATTAAAGGTGGTGATCCATGAATGCCAATTGGTAGATGCATGGAGAATCTTGCATATGAAAGATAGAGACTACACATTCTTCTCAAATGCACATCAGATGTATTCAAGGTTGGACTATGTATTGATAGAACATCACTTTATAGACTCAATGGTTAAAGCAGATATAGGAGTAAGGACGCTTTCGGATCATGCCCCTGTTGTATTGAGGATGGGATGGGGAAAGAGGAGAACAGAAGGGGTAGGTTGGAGGCTGAATGAAGCACTTCTCATGGACAAGGATATTGCACACAGGATTGGGAAGGAAATTGAGAGATTCTTTAAAGAGAATGAGACAGAGGATGTGTCTAAGGCAACAGTATGGGAGGCTCAACAGCCATATATAAGAGGAATTCTGATTGCAATTGGGGCAAGAAAGAAAAGAGAAAGAAGAGAAAAAATTAGTAGGTTCTTAAAGGATATATCGGAGCTAGAACAGCTACACAAAAATAGAATGCTAAAAGAAATTAAACAGAAGATAACAAAAAAGAAAGAGGAACTGGAAACTCTGATGGAAGAGGAGAGAAGGAGAGTGTATAACAAAGTGTTAAGTGAAAATTATAAATGGGGAGATAGGCCAAGAAAATATCTAATGAGAACCTTAAGGAAAAAAAAAAATAGGAATTATATAGATAAAATAAAAAGCCCCAAGGGAGAATTGGTCCACTCAAATAAAGAGATCGCAAAGATGTTCGTGGATTATTACAGGAAGTTGTATAATATCACCCCATACGATGAAGTAAATAATATGGAAAAGGAAAAAAGGGAAAAAAGGAAGATTTATCTAAAAAAGGCGGGATTACCGAAAATAAAAGAGGACCAACTAAATTCCCTTGAAGCAGAGATCACACAAGAAGAGATAAAGGTAGTAGTAAAAAGTATGGAGATGGGGAAGAGTCCAGGACCAGATGGTTATACAGCAGGGTACTATAAAAAATTTAGTGAAATATTAAACCCCAAATTGGTAAAATATATGAATGCCCTGGGAGGAGAGATGGACATGAGGGGAGAATCTTTGCAGGCTCATGTGGTACTGTTACATAAAGAAGGGAAAGACGTCTCGCAATGTTCGAGTTATAGATCCATTTCATTGTTGAATTTAGACACCAAGATATATGCAAAGGTCCTAGCGAATAGGTTGAAGGAGTTTATGCCTAAATGGATTCATGGAGATCAGGTGGGCTTTGTCCCAGGAAGAGAGGGCAGGGACAATGGGCTGAGATCCCTGATGCTGATACAGAGAAGTAAAAAAGGGGAGGTACCGGTGGTGGCCCTTTCAATTGATGCAGAAAAGGCCTTTGATAGGGTAGACTGGGCCTTCATGATGGACACCTTAGAAGACCTGGGAATTGGAGGTAGAATGAGGGAATGGATTGGAAAACTGTACAGTAAACCCTCTGCAGTGGTAATAGTAAATGGGGAAAAAACAGAGCCCATTGGGATGTCAAATGGAACAAGGCAGGGCTGCCCTTTGTCCCCCTTATTATATGATTTGTCATTAGAGCCTCTTTTATCAACAATAAGGAAAAATGGAGATATAAGGGGAATTCAGATAGGAAGTGTAGAACATAAAGTGGCAGCTTTTGCCGATTATCTGCTGTTTTATGTGGGGAATCCCAGGACAACACTCCCAAACCTAATGAAACTGCTGAAGGAATATGGAGAATTATCAAATTTAAAAATCAATCCAACAAAAACTGAGATCTTAAACATAAACATCCCAAAGAGTGAACAAGAAAAAATACAAAAAGAATTTCCCTTTATTTGGAAAGAAAGAGATTTAAAATATTTGGGAGTAAGGCTTAGCGCGTCGTATAAAAACTTGTATAAGCTAAACTATATTTCATTATTAAATGAAGTAAAAGGGGAATTAAAAGCATTAGAGAGAGGAATCCCATCGTGGTTAGGACGTATAAACTTGGTAAAAATGATAATTGTACCAAAAATCTTATACAGATTCCAAATGATACCAATTAAACTCCCGGAAGCTTTTTTTAAAGTAATAAAAAGAATGATAACGGGATATATCTGGAAGAAGAAAAAACCGAGGGTGTCCCACGAAATATTAAGTAGAGATAAAGAGAAGGGTGGTCTGGGAGTTCCAGATATAAAGAGATACTATAAAGCAGTAATATTAGGGAGAATCTTTGATTGGACGTTCAATTTAGAGGGGAAGAGTTGGGTAAAAATTGAGAATACACTTAGTGGAACTAAATTGAATAGAATAATATGGTTACCGACACAATATAGAGGATTGAAGGAGGATTTAAGTTTGTACACTGTAAATGTATTAAGGGAATGGGATAAAATACACAAATATATGAAATGGAAATTTAATTCTATACTTATGCCACTAAGAAACACAGAATTTTTTCCACCAGGTAGAGAAGAGATAACAGGTAGATGGTTTATAAAGGAGGATGTCCAACTCAGAGATATAATGGGGGATGGGAAATTGAAGACCTTTAAAGAGCTGGAAAAGGAAAAGGGAAACATCTTCACCAGGCTAGATGAGTGGCGGTATTATCAATTAAAACGTTTTTGGGGAAATCTCAAAAAACCCCTGAGAACGAAAAAGGATTGGAATTTGTTTGAAAGGTTGTTGGATACACGGGGTGATGGGAAACATGGAATAGCTAAAGTATATGGAATTCTCACAGATTTAGACACAAACACTAAACCATTGCACATTGTGAATTGGGAAAGAGACATGGGGGTGGTAATAGATGAAGGAAAACAGAAGAAAATAAATAGATTAGTTCACGGAAATGTAAGTTTGAGGGATGTGGAATTAAATTATAAATGTTTGACAAGATGGCACATTGTTCCGAGTGTAGAGGGTAAGATAAGTGCGGAGAAATCACAGTGGTGTTGGCGAGAGTGTGGGGAAGTGGGGACAGTTTATCATATTTGGTGGGAATGTCCAAATATTCAAATATTCTGGAAAAAAATAATATATTTAATAGAGAATATCATTGAAATGAACATCGGGTTAGACCCTGGGATGTGCCTGTTACATAGTTCAGAAATATCAGTTAGTAAATATAAGAAATTAGGTTTAGGGTACTATTTGAACGCAGCAAAAAGCCTGATCCCCAAATATTGGAAGAAAAAAGAAATACCGAAAGAGGAGGAATGGATAGAGAGAGTAAACTGGACTAGGGAGATGGAGAAGACACATTACATACAGGAAGATAAGCTGGAGATATATCTCGCAAAATGGGAAAAATGGGAAAATTTTGTAACAAGTATGAGAAAGTGAAAAGTAGAACGGCATAGAGAATAATCGGGTAGGAGATGCTTGCTTTGGATACAAGACAAGGAAATGCAGAGGGGGGGGGGGGGGAGGGAGCAAGGTTTTAAGAGGGGGGTTATTGAAATTATAAGAAATAATCGTATATTTATGAGGATAGAGATGAAAATGCCTTTTTGTTATCTTTTTTCTATTGTTATTTCTGTGAAAATTAATAATAAATATTTAAATATAAAAAAAAAAAAAACAAAGTACACAAATATCACAGCTCCAAACCAGGGTGATAGTTATTGCATTTCACACAAAATGCGCTTAATCATAACAATAATCAGTTATGATTAAGCGCATTCTGCGTGAAACGTGTTAACTGTCATCCCGGTTTGGAGCTGTGATGTTTGTACACTTTGTAAACTGAGGATTACAATTAGAGATGAGCGAATCGAAGTAGGCGAAGTGGAATTCGCTTCGAATATTAGAAAAATTTCGCGCCGAGTCCGAAAATAAGCTGACTTCGGATGCGCGAATCGAAATTTTTCCTAAAATGGCGGTGACATGTGCGGCGACGGAGCGGGGATGTCTGGGAAGGCGTGCAGACAAAGCGCGCTGACCCATAATGCATTCATTCATGACATGTGATCGCATTAGCCAATCAGCAGCCAGCCAGCCAGCACTGTGTAATGGTCGAGCTATAAATGGCGGCCATTTTAGAATTCTCCATTTGCCTCCAGTCATTCAACAGAGGCAGACCTGGCTGTATTCAGGGAGAGAGTTAGGGACACAGAAACGTTACTTAGGGACATAGAAACGTTAGTTAGGGACACAGAAACGTTACTTAGGGCCACAGAAACGTTACTTAGGGCCACAGAAACTTTACTTAGGGACACAGAAACGTTACTTAGGGACACAGAATCGTTACTTAGGGCCACAGAATTGTTACTTAGGGACAGACACAGAATTGTTACTGAGGGACACAGAATTGTTACTGAGGGCCACAGAACTGTTACTTAGGGCCACAGAAACGTTACTTAGGGACACAGAATTGTTACTTAGGGACAGACACAGAATTGTTACTGAGGGACACAGAATTGTTACTGAGGGCCACAGAACTGTTACTTAGGGCCACAGAAACGTTACTTAGGGACACAGAATTGTTACTTAGGGACAGACACAGATTTGTTACTGAGGGACACAGAATTGTTACTGAGGGCCACAGAACTGTTACTTAGGGCCACAGAAACGTTACTTAGGGCCACAGAATTGTTACTTAGGGACAGACACAGAATTGTTACTGAGGGACACAGAATTGTTACTGAGGGCCACAGAACTGTTACTTAGGGACACAGAATTGTTACTTAGGGACAGACACAGAATTGTTACTGAGGGACACAGAATTGTTACTGAGGGCCACAGAACTGTTACTTAGGGCCACAGAAACGTTACTTAGGGCCACAGAATTGTTACTTAGGGACAGACACAGAATTGTTACTGAGGGACACAGATTTGTTACTGAGGGCCACAGAACTGTTACTTAGGGCCACAGAAACGTTACTTAGGGACACAGAATTGTTACTCAGGGACAGACACAGAATTGTTACTTAGGGACAGACACAGAATTGTTACTGAGGGACACAGAATTGTTACTGAGGGCCACAGAACTATTACTTAGGGCCACAGAAACGTTACTTAGGGCCACAGAATTGTTACTTAGGGACAGACACAGAATTGTTACTGAGGGCCACAGAACTGTTACTTAGGGCCACAGAAACGTTACTTAGGGACACAGAATTGTTACTTAGGGACAGACACAGAATTGTTACTGAGGGACACAGAATTGTTACTGAGGGCCACAGAACTGTTACTTAGGGCCACAGAAACATTACTTAGGGACACAGAATTGTTACTCAGGGACAGACACAGAATTGTTACTTAGGGACAGACACAGAAACGTTACTTAGGGCCACAGAAACGTTACTTAGGGCCACAGAATTGTTACTTAGGGACAGACACAGAATTGTTACTGAGGGACACAGAATTGTTACTGAGGGCCACAGAACTGTTACTTAGGGCCACAGAAACGTTACTTAGGGCCACAGAATTGTTACTTAGGGACAGACACAGAATTGTTACTGAGGGACACAGAACCGTTACTTAGGGCCACAGAAACGTTACTTAGGGACACAGAATTGTTACTCAGGGACAGACACAGAATTGTTACTGAGGGACACAGAATTGTTACTGAGGGCCACAGAACCGTTACTTAGGGCCACAGAAACGTTACTTAGGGCCACAGAATTGTTACTTAGGGACAGACACAGAATTGTTACTGAGGGACACAGAATTGTTACTGAGGGCCACAGAACTGTTACTTAGGGCCACAGAAACGTTACTTAGGGCCACAGAATTGTTACTTAGGGACAGACACAGAATTGTTACTGAGGGACACAGAATTGTTACTGAGGGTCACAGAACTGTTACTTAGGGCCACAGAAACGTTACTTAGGGACACAGAATTGTTACTTAGGGACAGACACAGAATTGTTACTGAGGGACACAGATTTGTTACTGAGGGCCACAGAACCGTTACTTAGGGCCACAGAAACGTTACTTAGGGACACAGAATTGTTATTCAGGGACAGACACAGAATTGTTACTTAGGGACACAGAATTGTTACTCAGGGACAGACACAGAATTGTTACTGAGGGATACAGAATTGTTACTGAGGGACACAGAAACGTTACTTAGGGCCACAGAAACGTTACTTAGGGACACAGAATTGTTACTCAGGGACAGACACAGAATTGTTACTGAGGGACACAGAATTGTTACTGAAGGACACAGAATTGTTACTGAGGGACACAGAATTGTTACTCAGGGACACAGAATTGTTACTGAGGGACACAGAATTGTTACTGAGGGACACAGAATTGTTACTCAGGGACAGACACAGAATTGTTACTCAGGGACAGACACAGAATTGTTACTGAGGGACACAGAATTGTTACTGAGGGACACAGAATTGTTACTGAGGGACACAGAATTGTTACTCAGGGACACAGAATTGTTACTCAGGGACACAGAATTGTTACTCAGGGACAGACACAGAATTGTTACTGAGGGACAGACACAGAATTGTTACTGAGGGACACAGAATTGTTACTGAGGGACACAGAATTGTTACTCAGGGACACATAATTGTTACTCAGGGACACAGAATTGTTACTCAGGGACACAGAATTGTTACTGAGGGACACAGAATTGTTACTCAGGGACACAGAATTGTTACTGAGGGACACAGAATTGTTACTGAGGGACACAGAATTGTTACTCAGCGACAGACACAGAATTGTTACTCAGGGACAGACACAGAATTGTTACTGAGGGACACAGAATTGTTACTGAGGGACACAGAATTGTTACTCAGGGACACATAATTGTTACTCAGGGACACAGAATTGTTACTCAGGGACACAGAATTGTTACTGAGGGACACAGAATTGTTACTGAGGGACACAGAATTGTTACTCAGGGACAGACACAGAATTGTTACTGAGGGACACAGAATTGTTACTGAGGGACACAGAATTGTTACTCAGCGACAGACACAGAATTGTTACTCAGGGACAGACACAGAATTGTTACTGAGGGACACAGAATTGTTACTGAGGGACACAGAATTTTTACTGAGGGACACAGAATTGTTACTGAGGGACACAGAATTGTTACTCAGGGACACAGAATTGTTACTCAGGGACAGACACAGAATTGTTACTCAGGGACAGACACAGAATTGTTACTGAGGGACACAGAATTGTTACTGAGGGACACAGAATTGTTACTGAGGGACACAGAATTGTTACTCAGGGACAGAGACAGAATTGTTACTCAGGGACACAGAATCGTTTAATTAAAGAGTATGTCAGACAACATGCATAGGAGTGGCAGAGGAGGCAATGTTTTAGGAGCGAGCAGACGTGGCAGCAGAGGAAGGGGTCGAGGCAGCACTAGTCGCAGCCAGAGGCCAGTGCTCCCGGTGTCATCCAGCGGTCGTGTCTCCACCGACAACCCTGCCGTCATCGATTGGTTGGCTCGGTCGTCTTCCTCTTCCCAGGTCACCTCTGACACCTACAGCCAACGGTCGGTGGGTACGTCAGACACAACCGTTAGTTGGCATGGCCCGGGAGCAAGCCCACTGAAATCACGTGTCCTCGACCTGCCCCTGTCCTTTGGTGTTCCCTCACCAAGCGAAGTATCGTATGCTGTGGGCTCAGCCCCACTGTACAGTGAGGAAGAGCTAACAGAGGGCGGTCAGGAACGGGGGGAGACATCCGCCTCTTCAGCAGCCAGGCGAAGAAGTAGTGGCGAGGAGAGTGGCTCGGTAGCCGATCTAGAGACAGGTCTGTCTCCTGACCCACACGCAGCCGAGGGGGCTAGTAGTGAGGCGGAGACCCTAATTGATGATGATGAGGCTGATCGCACTTGGCAGCCTCGTCGTCATCAGGCTATTGCTTCCGCATCATCAGGAGAAGAGGGTGGCAGCTTGGCAGCGAGCAAAACAGTCAGTGGGTTGCCCAGGAGGCAGCAGGGTCGCAGCAGTGTCAGTGGAGGCAAACGGCCACGGAGTACAGCACCAGCTCCACTGCAGCCTACCACCACGGCCAGTAGTGGTGCCGGTGTGCACGGAGGAAGCAGCAGTCAGCCAGTGAGGAGTATCGGGGGCAAAGTTTCCTACTCGGCGGTGTGGCAATTTTTGGTCAAGCCGCCCGAGGAAGTAAACGTAGCCGTATGTCGACTATGTGGCAAGAAAGTCAAGCGTGGCCAGAGGGCCCATGTTGGGACTACAGCGTTGCGGCAGCATATGCAGCGTCACCATTTGGTGGCCTGGGAAAACCGTGATAAAGATACGGCGGTTCTGCCTGCCCCAGCCCAGGGTTCCATTTTGTCATAGGGTGCTGGCGGATTACGGGCCTCCCATAGCTGCTGCCAGGCCCCTAATCTGCCATGGGCCCCTGTACCGCCTCCTCATGCTGCTGCCAGGTCCACAGTGTCTCATGCCATGTGCCACTTTCAGGTCTCCTCACACACTGCTGGTGTGTTCCATTTTTTGTCATAGGGTGCTGGCAGATTACGGGCCTCCCATAGCTGCTGCCAGGCCCCTAATCTGCCATGGGCCCCTATACCGCCTCCTCATGCTGCTGCCAGGTCCAGAGTCTCTCATGGGTCCCTGTACGGCCTCCCATTGCTGCTGTCTCCATCGCCACACTCTGCCATGTGCCACTTTCAGGTCTCCTCACACTGCTGGTGTGTTCCATTTTTTGTCATAGGGTGCTGGCAGATTACGGGCCTCCCATAGCTGCTGCCAGGCCCCTAATCTGCCATGGGCCCCTATACCGCCTCCTCATGCTGCTGCCAGGTCCAGAGTCTCTCATGGGTCCCTGTACGGCCTCCCATTGCTGCTGTCTCCATCGCCACACTCTGCCATGTGCCACTTTCAGGTCTCCTCACACTGCTGGTGTGTTCCATTTTTTGTCATAGGGTGCTGGCAGATTACGGGCCTCCCATAGCTGCTGCCAGGCCCCTAATCTGCCATGGGCCCCTGTACCGCCTCCTCATGCTGCTGCCAGGTCCACAGTGTCTCATGCCATGTGCCACTTTCAGGTCTCCTCACACTGCTGGTGTGTTCCATTTTTTGTCATAGGGTGCTGGCAGATTACGGGCCTCCCATAGCTGCTGCCAGGCCCCTAATCTGCCATGGGCCCCTATACCGCCTCCTCATGCTGCTGCCAGGTCCAGAGTCTCTCATGGGTCCCTGTACGGCCTCCCATTGCTGCTGTCTCCATCGCCACACTCTGCCATGTGCCACTTTCAGGTCTCCTCACACTGCTGGTGTGTTCCATTTTTTGTCATAGGGTGCTGGCAGATTACGGGCCTCCCATAGCTGCTGCCAGGCCCCTAATCTGCCATGGGCCCCTGTACCGCCTCCTCATGCTGCTGCCAGGTCCACAGTGTCTCATGCCATGTGCCACTTTCAGGTCTCCTCACACTGCTGGTGTGTTCCATTTTTTGTCATAGGGTGCTGGCAGATTACGGGCCTCCTATAGCTGCTGCCAGGCCCCTAATCTGCCATGGGCCCCTATACCGCCTCCTCATGCTGCTGCCAGGTCCACAGTGTCTCATGCCATGTGCCACTTTCAGGTCTCCTCACACTGCTGGTGTGTTCCATTTTTTGTCATAGGGTGCTGGCAGATTACGGGCCTCCCATAGCTGCTGCCAGGCCCCTAATCTGCCATGGGCCCCTATACCGCCTCCTCATGCTGCTGCCAGGTCCACAGTGTCTCATGCCATGTGCCACTTTCAGGTCTCCTCACACTGCTGGTGTGTTCCATTTTTTGTCATAGGGTGCTGGCAGATTACGGGCCTCCCATAGCTGCTGCCAGGCCCCTAATCTGCCATGGGCCCCTATACCGCCTCCTCATGCTGCTGCCAGGTCCAGAGTCTCTCATGGGTCCCTGTACGGCCTCCCATTGCTGCTGTCTCCATCGCCACACTCTGCCATGTGCCACTTTCAGGTCTCCTCACACACTGCTGGTGTGTTCCATTTTTTGTCATAGGGTGCTGGCAGATTACGGGCCTCCCATAGCTGCTGCCAGGCCCCTAATCTGCCATGGGCCCCTATACCGCCTCCTCATGCTGCTGCCAGGTCCAGAGTCTCTCATGGGTCCCTGTACGGCCTCCCATTGCTGCTGTCTCCATCGCCACACTCTGCCATGGGCCACTTTCAGGTCTCCTCACACACTGCTGGTGTGTTCCATTTTTTGTCATAGGGTGCTGGCAGATTACGGGCCTCCCATAGCTGCTGCCAGGCCCCTAATCTGCCATGGGCCCCTATACCGCCTCCTCATGCTGCTGCCAGGTCCAGAGTCTCTCATGGGTCCCTGTACGGCCTCCCATTGCTGCTGTCTCCATCGCCACACTCTGCCATGTGCCACTTTCAGGTCTCCTCACACACTGCTGGTGTGTTCCATTTTTTGTCATAGGGTGCTGGCAGATTACGGGCCTCCCATAGCTGCTGCCAGGCCCCTAATCTGCCATGGGCCCCTATACCGCCTCCTCATGCTGCTGCCAGGTCCACAGTGTCTCATGCCATGTGCCACTTTCAGGTCTCCTCACACTGCTGGTGTGTTCCATTTTTTGTCATAGGGTGCTGGCAGATTACGGGCCTCCCATAGCTGCTGCCAGGCCCCTAATCTGCCATGGGCCCCTATACCGCCTCCTCATGCTGCTGCCAAGTCCAGAGTCTCTCATGGGTCCCTGTACGGCCTCCCATTGCTGCTGTCTCCATCGCCACACTCTGCCATGTGCCACTTTCAGGTCTCCTCACACTGCTGGTGTGTTCCATTTTTTGTCATAGGGTGCTGGCAGATTACGGGCCTCCCATAGCTGCTGCCAGGCCCCTAATCTGCCATGAGCCCCTATACCACCTCCTCATGCTGCTGCCAGGTCCAGAGTCTCTCATGGGTCCCTGTACGGCCTCCCATTGCTGCTGTCTACATCGCCACACTCTGCCATGTGCCACTTTCAGATCTCCTCACACTGCTGGTGTGTTAAATTTTTTGTCATAGGGTGCTGGCAGATTACGGGCCTCCCATTGCTGCTGCCAGGCCCGTAATCTGCCATGGGCCCCCGTACCGACTCCTCATGCTGTGACATTGCAACAAGGTGGAATTCAACCCTACATATGTTAGACCGCCTTTACGAACAGCGAAAGGCCATCACAGATTTCCTGATGTTAAAAGCGGATAAAGGTACTCCCTGTGTAACTTCGATGTCAGCCATTGGCAGCTCATGCGTGACACCTGCGCTTGCTCAGGCCCTTTGAGGAGGCCACGCTATTCGTGAGTCGGCAGGACTATGGGATGAACGACGTAATTCCTCTGTTGCACGTCCTGGAACAAATGCTGTTAACAATGGCTGGTCAGGGTGCGGTAGACGTGGCGCACAGATCTCAACGCCACATGACCCCTGTGGGGGCAGGACAGGAAGAAGAGGAGGAGGTAGAGGAGGACATTGGTGCTCAGGAATTATTGAGTGAAATGGGTGGTTTTTCCACTCAGCGGACAGGAGTGGAGGAGCAGGAGCATCTGGTAGAGGAGGAGGAGGAGGAGACAGAGGACCCAGACGCACCGTGGCAGTATGCTGTGGAGATGGAGGCAGGGAGTCCCTCGCATTCCTTGGCACAAATGGCCCATAGCATGCTCGCTTGCTTGCGTAGCGACAGCCGAATAATAACCATCAGACAGAGGGATGACTTTTGGCTGTCCACCTTGTTGGACCCTCGCTACCGTTCAAAAATGGTGGCCTTTTTCACACCTGCTGAGAGGGAGGCCAAAATAATGTACTATAAAAACCACTTATGTAGTCAGCTGGTCTCTGCCTTTCTGCGCCAACGTCCATCCTCAGACACTGTGGGCCCTGTGCGCTCGCGTTCCGCTGCCATGGCAGCAGGGGAGGGGTGGGGTGGTAGGAGCAGTGGCAGCTCCACCAGCAGCAGCTGCCTCAGTCTGCAGTCGATGATGAGTAGCTTTCTTCACCAGCGCAGTGAGGAAACTCACCAGCTGCAGCAGCAGCAGCATCAGGTGGACCTGGAGCAGGACCTCAAACAACAGGCTTAGGCCTACTTGGACAGCACCCTGCCAACCGAGGTAGACAATCCCCTTGACTACTGGGCAACGAAACTTCACCTTTGGCCCCAACTAGCTGAATTTGCCCTTGAAAGGCTGTCATGCCCGGCCAGTAGCGTGGCATCGGAGCGCGTGTTTAGTGCGGCAGGAGATATTGTAACTCCGCGGAGGACACGACTGTCCACCCAAAGTGTGGAGAGACTCACGTTTGTGAAAATGAATCAGGCGTGGATTAGTCTGGATTTCAAACCACCAGTTCCTGACACAACTGACTAAATCCGCCATGAATCATGCCCCAAACATGTGCCACTTTCAGGTCTCCTCACACTGCTGGTGTGTTCCATTTTTTGTCATAGGGTGCTGGCAGATTACGGGCCTCCCATTGCTGCTGCCAGGCCCGTAATCTGCCATGGGCCCCTGTACCGCCTCCTCATGCTGCTGCCAGGTCTAGAGTGTGTCATGGGTCCCTGTACGGCCTCCCATTGCTGCTGTCTCCATCGCCACACCCTGCCATGTGCCACTTTCAGGTCTCCTCACACACTGCTGGTGTGTTCCATTTTTTGTCATAGGGTGCTGGCAGATTACGGGCCTCCCATAGCTGCTGCCAGGCCCCTAATCTGCCATGGGCCCCTGTACCGCCTCCTCATGCTGCTGCCAGGTCCACAGTGTCTCATGCCATGTGCCACTTTCAGGTCTCCTCACACACTGCTGGTGTGTTCCATTTTTTGTCATAGGGTGCTGGCAGATTACGGGCCTCCCATTGCTGCTGCCAGGCCCGTAATCTGCCATGGGCCCCAGTACCGCCTCCTCATGCTGCTGCCAGGTCCACAGTCTCTCATGGGTCTCTGTACGGCCTCCCATTGCTGCTGTCTCCATCGCCACACTCTGCCATGTGCCACTTTCAGGTCTCCTCACACTGCTGGTGTGTTCCATTTTTTGTCATAGGGTGCTGGCAGATTACGGGCCTCCCATAGCTGCTGCCAGGCCCCTAATCTGCCATGGGCCCCTGTACCGCCTCCTCATGCTGCTGCCAGGTCCACAGTGTCTCATGCCATGTGCCACTTTCAGGTCTCCTCACACACTGCTGGTGTGTTCCATTTTTTGTCATAGGGTGCTGGCAGATTACGGGCCCCCCATTGCTGCTGCCAGGCCCGTAATCTGCCATGGGCCCCAGTACCGCCTCCTCATGCTGCTGCCAGGTCCACAGTCTCTCATGGGTCCCTGTACGGCCTCCCATTGCTGCTGTCTCCATCGCCACACTCTGCCATGTGCCACTTTCAGGTCTCCTCACACACTGCTGGTGTGTTCCATTTTTTGTCATAGGGTGCTGGCAGATTACGGGCCTCCCATTGCTGCTGCCAGGCCCCTAATCTGCCATGGGCCCCAGTACCGCCTCCTCATGCTGCTGCCAGGTCCACAGTGTCTCATGGGTCCCTGTACGGCCTCCCATTGCTGCTGTCTCCATCGCCACACTCTGCCATGTGCCACTTTCAGGTCTCCTCACACACTGCTGGTGTGTTCCATTTTTTGTCATAGGGTGCTGGCAGATTACGGGCCTCCCATTGCTGCTGCCAGGCCCGTAATCTGCCATGGGCCCCCGTACCGACTCCTCATGCTGCTGCCAGGCCCGTAATCTGTCATGGGCCCCTGTTGTCGCTTGTTGGCATATTCCGCTCGTTCAGATGCTCCTTCTTTTGCTACTCCTCTTCACGGATTCCGTCAGCAGTCTTTCTTGGAATCCGTTTCCAAGAGACAACAGTTTGCGAGCACGCACCCGACGGTGCAGAAGCTGAACGTCCTCCTGTCCAAGTTGCTGCTGCCAGGCTCGTAATCTGTCGTGCGCCCCTGTACCGCCTCCTCATGCTGCTGCCAGGTCCAGAGTGTGTCATGGGCCCCCGTACCGACTCCTCATGCTGCTGCCAGGCCCGTAATCTGTCATGGGCCCCTGTACCGCCTCCTCATGCTGCTGCCAGGTCCAGAGTGTGTCATGGGTCCCTGTACGGCCTCCCATTGCTGCTGCCAGGCCCGTAATCTGCCATGGGCCCCCATACCAACTCCTCATGCTGCTGCCAGGCCCGTAATCTGTCATGGGCCCCTGTACCGCCTCCTCATGCTGCTGCCAGGTCCAGAGTGTGTCATGGGTCCCTGTACGGCCTCCCATTGCTGCTGTCTCCATCGCCACACTCTGCCATGTGCCACTTTCAGGTCTCCTCACACTGCTGGTGGTTTCCATTTTTGTCATAGGGTGCTGTATGGCCTCCCATTGCTGCTGCCTCCACCCCCCACACTGTGGCTCCACACTCTGGTTTTGGCCCCGTGACTGCCCAAATGAGTGAAGTGTGCGGTGATTCTAAGATCGACGGCACTCATCTGCATGTCATACTGACTGTCAGTATTATTTCTCTTCCCCAGCAGACTCCAAGGGCATTTAAATTAAAGGTACAGTGTTCTGCACTAATATAAAGGCTCTCTGAAGCCTAGAAACACCCTTTTATAAGTTAAATTCGGAGCGAATATATTCGACTCGAATCGAAATTTTTTCACGAATTCGCCGAATCAGTCTAATCGAATTTTTGAATAATTCGCTCATCTCTAATTACAATAAATTCAGTTTATATTCCTCATTGTCTAGAGTGCGGTCAGACTGCTCACCTTGATTCCAGATTCTCGCAGCCAAGGATCGGACCAGCACATGTTGGTGTGTGGAGGGGCTGACCAACTAGGCACTCACCTGGAGCTATGTTTTCCTTTAAAACAGATAAGGTCCCAACCTTTCTCCTATCCTGGTTTGTATATTTGTTCCAGACCAGTGACTCAGAGTCAGAAAGCATTAGAGCCACTGGGTTAGCATAACAGAAAGGCTACTACATTTTCAAAACTGGTCAGCCCTGGCGGCCCCTTCAGTTCTCTTGTGACTGCTTTACATTAACATGCACAATGGCTCTGAAGGCAAAACAGTACTCAACAAATCAGTAAAATGTAAACATAAAATGGTGTAGCTGTAGAAAATTATGTTTTATTAATGCCACACCATCAATAAAAAATATATATATGCAAATAAAAATGTCCAAGTGCAATAGTCTTTTGTGCTTCTTCCTTTGTGCCACTTCAAACACTAATAAACTTTCATAAAGTGTATCCACTCAATGTGCTCACAGACTTTTGTTAAGTGTGTCCACGCTTTCACTCCTCCACCTTCAGTGCTTCACCAACACCAGTTGCGCTCTAACCTGGTATATCCGACCCACATGCAATGTAAGGTCAAAAACAGCATGTAAAAGTGGTCCTCCTGCGCTACCTTCCTGACTGCAATGGCCCAAAAAAGTTGCCGCAAACACCAAACTATATTCCAAAATAGTGAAAACAAATGAAAAGTGACAGGGTGCTGTGCTACTTAGTACCAGGGGCAGACTGACAACTCATGGGGCTCCCGGGCAATAGGGGATCATGGGGCCCCTGTGTCCTCGCCCTCACCCAAAAAAGCCTATGAAAAAGCCAATGAAAGGTACCAGGAGCATCTCATGGGGCCCCCTACTGACCCCGGGCCCTCAGGCAGTGCCTGAGTGCTAATTGAATAAACATATGCCCCTCATCCAAGTGTAAACATGACATATACAAAGGACATGTGAATGGGTGAGAACAAATAAAAAAAAAAAAAACAATACCAACAGCACAAAATACTATAATGTGCTGGTGAACTGAAGCACATTTTATCAACACAATACAGATCATCATTATTATTATGTTCACTGATGTCACCAGCACATTATAGTATTTTGTGCTGTTGTTATTGTTTTTTTTTTTGTATGAGGGGCATATGTTTATTCAATTATTTTCGTTGTCATGGTTCATCGTTTATGCACTAGGTAGCGCAGCACCCTGTCACTTTTCAAAAACAGCATGAGTTCCCTTTAAATGGACTCCTCTCTCCCCAGCTGGTTGTGTCTCTTGTAATGCTCTCCTTCATGTCACAGCATACAAAAAAAAGACACTCATAGTGCTTCACCTTAAAATACTTTTCTTCACCCACTCGTAAAAAAATGCCACTCACATTTCTTGGTGCATATATCACACCCACATGTAAAAGCCACAATTATAAATGTTTTGCCAGGTATCAGCTCTGGCGAGCTGTCTAAATACCGCACTTCTGGGTTTCACCGTGTGCAGTGTCATCATCCAATAAGCCCCACCCCTACGCATTTCATCACCAGGACATGTGACTTCCTCATCGGATGCACTGAGAAATGTCAATGGCATTTTTTAGGAGTGAGTAAATAAAAAAATTTAAAGTTGAATGTGTTTTTTTTAATACTGTATTTTTGAGCAGAGGAGTATGAGAGGTGCACCCAGCTGGGGAGAGAGGAGTCCATTTAAAGGGAAATCATGCTGTTTTTGACCTTACATCGCATGTGGGTCAGATACACCAGGTGAGAGCACAACTTTTGTTGGTAGAGAACTGACTGTGGGGGGGTGAAAGTGTGGATACACTTAACAAGAGTCTATCAGCACATTAAGTAGATATGCTTTTGGAAGTACATTAGTGCTTGAAGTGGCACAAAGGAAGAAAAACAAAAGACTATTTCACTTGGACTTTTTGGTTTGCATGATATGTTTTATATTGATGTTTCTGTAAATGTAGTAAAATGTTGTTTTAAACATAGCGCTACACCATTTTACATTTACATATATGTTGTTTATGCACATATCAGAGTGTCATAAGGTGTTAGCAACTGTTTATGAAAAAATTAATTTGTACTGATAGCAGCACATTGTTTATTGTTCATACACTCACCAAATCAGTGCTGTGGACAATCTTTGAGGAAGGGGCAGCATTCACTGAGTATTTTGTTGGTACAGTGGTGGATTTAATTTGGCTTTCTCCTTGAGGTTGATGGCTGGTGTCTTCTAAAGAAAAGAATGGGGCACTATCCAGGATAGTCTCTGTGACTGGAATTTTGGAGAACTGGTAAGTATGTGCTGGTGTAGAGGGCTGCTGGGCGGTTATTGCTGGTGACTGCGAAGAAATCAAGACAGTCGTGTCCAAAGAAGGAATCTTAAGATCAAGAAGATTTGTGGAGGTAACTGTTTCAGGTTCCTTGGCTGTTTCAGGTTTGTTGACATTGGAATCAAAGATTTTTGGAAAAGTTCCAGTGATGTTTGTTGGCTTTGACTGCAGGAAACTCGGTGGCTCCAGAGAAGATCTCTTTGTACTTCCTCTATCAAACTGTTTTGGAGGGAACAATCTTCTCTCAGAAGTCTTCCTCTTTAGAGAAGGCACCCGGAAGAAGGGCTCCGTTTTTTTCTGTTCCTTTTCTTGTAGGTCAATGTGCCCACGATGTAAGTTCTGCTCTCGCTGTTAAGACAGACACATCAAATAATTGTCATTTAGAGTATTCATTTAGCACATGTAATAAGTGACATGGATACATAATATATAATATCTATAATCTATACCCAGAGACAAGTTATGTCAAACCCCGAAATATAATAATAATCAATTTTTGTTGAAAAGACAAGTTTGGCAAACATTACTAACTTTCTAGTTGAAGTCAAGACAAGTTTGGCAAACATTACTAACTTTCTAGTTGAAGTCAATGGGATCTGAATGGTAAAAAAACAGTAGTGGCCATTTTCTAGGCTAATAGCAGTGGATTGTTACACAAATGACATGGGGAGATGGACATTACCCTGGGGTACATGTTTACAAAGGTTTTAAAAATTCAGTTTGGCGGGGTGCAGAGATTTTGAAAATGACTAAAGTGCGACATTAAAATGCAAAATTCCTTTAACCACTTCAATAATGGGCACTTTCACCCCATTCCTGCCAAGGCCATCCAGCTTTCAGTGCTGTCGCACATTGAATAACAACGGCGTGATCATGCAACACTGTACCCAAACAAATGTTTTATAATTTTTTGTTTTTATGACTGATAGAGCTTTCTTTTCATGGTAGTTAATCACCACTGGGTTTTTTATTTTTGATTAACAAATGAAAAACAAACAGAAAATTTTGGGGAAATACCGGTAAATGTTTTTCTTAGTTTAGGAGACTAATGAGGTAGCACTGTTGGGCACTGATGAGGAGGAACTGTTGAGGATGCACTGATAGGCGGCACTGATGGACACTGATAGGTGGCACTGATGGGTACTGATAGGCAGCACTGATGGGCACTGATAGGAGGCACTGATGATCAGTGCCCTGATTATCAGTGTAAAACTCCCCTGTGTGAATTGCCGGTTACCAGCTCTCTTCTCCTCACGCTGTGATAGCTGGCAAGTTTGTATACAATGTGATCAGCTTTGATTGGACACATCATATGGTAAAGGGCGGACGAAGGACACAACAATTACAGAACGCACCACAGAGGGCACACGGGGGGGCATGCTTCTGGGAGGACATCCATGGATGCCCTCCCAGGACTGGACGTCTGCGCTGTAGACATAATTTGCCTATAGCGCAGCTGGGAAGAAGTTAAATACTGTGCCTGTCGGATGCCCTTAACTTGCCTGTAATGTGGCACATCTGTCCAATGTATACAACCTACCGAAGAAAAACTGACATTTACAAGGCGAAAAATGCTGTTTAAATTGTCAGTAAATGACAGCTTCCGGCTGCTTAGTTCTGTTGGTTTCTGTCATCTATCCCAAACCCTTATCCTAGAAGAAGATCTGATAAAGATGTTAATGGGGGATGCAAAGACCATTCCAATCACCAAAGCTCATTTTTCCTGCTGATTGGAGAGCTCTAGTTGTGACTTATCTTGTTGGACCTCTGCAAAATGGCCACTGCTTTTACAGAGATTGTAGCAACAGGTGTTGTGATTGATATCAATCTGCATTGCGTGATTGATGACAGATTTATATCATGTATTTTTTTCTTTTTACTGTTTATATTTCATTTTTGGGATTTGATAGGGGTGCTCATTCACATTGGAGGGGGAAGGTGATCTGGGGACCTCCTTATTGTTAAAGTGGAGCTTCCAGAATCTGTTAAACTCCCAATATGCAGATCCCAAAGCCAAGGTTGTGAGGAAGAGACCCTTATCCGTATCAACATGGGCACAAGGTGCTGTGCAAAGTCTTTCTCCCCTGGCAAAGTACCCCGGCATGTAGGAAGGCATATGACCTGCTATGGTTCAAGTGGATGATGTGCATCCTTAGTAAATATACAGACATAATTTAATTTAGAAAACAGAACTTCTAGAAGCTGTCTCTTCAAAATAGTGGTGAACAATTTCTAACAGAGCTATACCCATTCAGGAGATTCTCTCAAGAGAAAACCAAGAAAGAGATGATTATGGACAAATGCAATGAAAAACCACAAAAGCTTGTTCTACCTTTGTTATCTTTTTCAGCATTTCAAACTTCTCCCCCTGTGCCATCAACATCTTTTCAAAGTCCTCCTGTTTCTTCAGCAGCTCTTCAACGCGGGCCACAGAATCCTTCAAGAAAATAATTTGGTTTACATATAACAAAACATGGGCCACATGACTGAATTGAAAAGTCATCATATGGAGAGCCTCACCCCATAGTATTTATCAAGAAGATATGGTTCTCTAGAGTTCAGCCACCCATCAGCCTGTTCTATATCTCTAAACAGCAACTGGATCTCCAGATTTTCTTCATAGATTTCCTTCCTCCTCTTCCAGGTTTCAGAGACCAGGTCCATCAGCTCTGAAAGCTCTTTAACTTTTTCTCCAATCTGAAATTTCAAACTACAATGCATCAATAACTCCAAAACACAAGAGTTTTAATGTAGTCTGAAACCAGGAGTTAAAGACAAGTTCTACCCTATGCTTATAGCTATGGTGTTATGCTCTCACAGTATCTTGTTTCAGTAGCTAGAATTACCAGGAAATCCATCTGTAAGTAAAGCTGGGTATATGCAGTCCGAATATCGGCTGGTTCAAGAGGAACCAGCCAACATTTGGACCATGTGTACAGCTGTCTTTCCAACAGAAACCCTGTCTAAGGACCAGCTTTTGTTGAAGGGACATGCTGGGAAAACAGCATCCGATCAGCACTCGCAGCCAATGGCCCTGTCACCACTCCCTGTCAGAACACAAAGGCACAGTGGGAGAGATTGCTGCAGAAACATTGCTTAGTTAGTACAGCGAGCACTCAGTTTTTTTTTTGTTCAGCCCGCTGGATGTATATCAGACTTTAGCCACACCCTTGGAAAAAAGTTCAAAGAGACAAAACAATGCTGTATAAATCTTATCAACTAAAGCCTGGTACACACTTCAAGTTACCCAATGGGGTAAACGAAAAAGAAAAAAAAACCTGATCGCTGTACCAACTAAGGGATGTTAGCGCAGCAATCTCTCCCACTGTGCCTTTTTGTCAAAACACACTAATCAGAGCTCACAGCCATTGGCTGCGAGTGCTGATTGGACGCCGGACCCTAGACTGACTTCTGTTGGAAGGACAGCTGTACACATGGTCCCAATATTCATATTCATGTGTACCCAGCTTACCTCTCCAAAAGCTGCAAGAAGCTATTGCATGATTCAACTCATCAGTACCCATTTAGCTTTGTGTAGAGTTGTCATTTAAAATGATGAGAGTATAATGTTGAAGAAAAACTGCCATACATGTAGCTGTGTGCATATTATAAGCAGCTAAATACTGCTCAGTCCAGTGATGTGTTTGCCTCAGAATGATGTAACTGAAATGATAGCACTTTATTACACAAGCGTTATGCAAGCTTCCAAAACATCTACGCTGGGATACATCTGTATTGGACGACAGAGCTCCCCTGTATATAACATCTCAGGGACATCGACAAAAATAGATAAAAGGACTCTCATAGTGTAGTAGGTGCAAAATAGTCTCAATTTATTCAGGTTAAAAATGCTCACAAAATCAGAGTAAAATCCATGCAGTATCCTTATAGAGGCATAATCCCCATAGAGGAAATCAATCTCAGTGGATGCCAAACAGTAATCCACTTCCATGTCTCAGTTTACATACAATGTCACCTCCTGTGGCCCCAACTGACACGTTTCGTCATAACAGACATCATCAGGGGGAGTGGCCAAAGGAGGAAACACCATCCATGCTTAATAACGACCAAGATTACGGAGGGGAAGAGAACAAACCCCTGCCCCAACGAGTGGCGTGAAGACAACATTCATGTTGCCTAATCACCAGGCAATATCTTCCAGCGACAGACAGAAATATAAGATAACAGGAATTAGGTGTAGCACCATCTTGGGTATATACTAAGCAGTGCTTGCTAATTTTGACGGAGACCCATATGGAAAAATGTCAGCACGTAGAGGGGAGAGAATGCCTAATACAAATATTTGTTTAACTAAAAACAAAATCCTTAGTAAGACCTCATCTGGAATATGCAGTTCAGTTTTGGGCACTAATTCATAAAAAAAAGATATCGAGGAACTAGAGAAAGTGCAGAGAAGGGCAATCAAACATTAAGAGGCACAGAGGAGCTAAGCTATGAAGAAAGATTAGAGGAACTGATTTTTTCTCTTGAGAAAAGGAGATTAAGGGGGATATAATCCTCCAAATGACCCATTTTTGCAAAGCAGACAGAACGAGGTATTTAGTAAGAAGTATGGCGAGTTTTTTTTATTTTTAAATACTGTCACCAGTGCAGTACAGCGTCATACAACTGTAATTTTTTTTATTAAATTTTTTCTGATTTTTCTGATTTTTTTTTTTCATAATACACTGACTGGAGTAGTATAATGTTACCATAGTAACATTGTATTACTTTGGGGAAGCAGTCAGTTTTTTTTCCACATTATGATTGCTTATAGCAAAGAAATTCTTTGCTATAAGCAAGCATTTAACTGAATGAAATCGATTCATTCAAGTTTCTTTGTTGTGATTAGCTGTGATTGGACACAGTGATCACTAGTGCAGACTGCGCCAATCACAGTCCATCTGTGTAATGTGATTAGCTTGAAAGGAAGCCATCCATTGTTTACAACTGTCAGATGACCTGCTGTGATTGGTCACAGTAAGTCACATGGTACTGGCAACGCGTCGGTACACAAGTCTGTCAGTGGCTGTGTCCAAGGTACACAGCCGGTGACAGATCTCGCCACAGTGTGGCCCCCTCACGCACGCGTGAAGTGTGATCCGGGAAGGATGTCATATGATGCCCACCTGGATCGATGAGAGTCACGCTCAACCATCATTCTGCTATTGATCGGGCGGGAACAGGTTAAGGTCATCACAGATGACAAGGGGGCACTCTTTACGTCTGGAGGAAAAGAAATTTAATCTCCAAATATGGAAAGGTTTCTTCACAGCAAGAGCTGTGAAAATGTGGAATAGTTGGTTCTGGCCAGCTTAGTAGATTGCTTTAAAAGAAGGTTTGGATTCTTTCCTAAATGCACATAATATAACTGGATACTAACATTTATAGGTAAAGTTGATCCTGGGAATATCCGATTGCCTCTCGGGGGATCAGGAAAGATTTTTTTTCCCCCTGCTGGAGCAAATTGGATCATGCTTTGCTGGGGGGTTTTGCCTTCCACTGGATCAACTGTGGTTATAGGATTGTGTATATAGGATTGTATATTTTTTTAATTTTGTTTTCCTTTTTATTGGTTGAACTAGATGTACTTGTGTCTATTTTCAACCAGACTAACTAACCATATAAGGTTAGGTTCACACCTATGCGGGTTGCGTTTGACCCGTTTCTGCATTGCATTTTGCGTTGCATTTTACATTTTTGTACCTGCATTTTTTATGCATTTTTGATGCGTTTTGTTTTTTTCATTTCTTTATATTTTTCTTGCGTAGGCAGATTTAATATACAAAACAAATTAAAAATGCATCAAAAATGAGGCAAAACACTACATGCTTTTCTGCAGCATTTCTATTGAAGTCTATAGAACCAAAAATGCAACTTTTTGCATTCACAAAAAGCACAGGGTGAAAACACTGAGATGTGAGCGTATCCCATAGGAAATCCCATGTTAAATGGACTGTACGCTTAGGTGTGAACCTAGAGTTACTAAATAAATAGAAGTGGAGGTGGCATAAAACATGTATGAGGCATAAAAAGTTTACCTCCACTGCCATGAAGTGACGCTTCTCCAAGAAATTGTTTCCTGTTCTTTGCAGATCCTCATATTTGACCCAGTGCTTGTCAATCTCTCTCTTATACTCTTCATGCCGTTTAATTAGTAGTTCGGCACCAGCCACATCATTTGCAAGTTCCTCAGATATCAACAGAGCATGCATCTCTCTTCCCCAGATTCTGATATAGAAAAGAAACACACGATAACGGAAGAACAAGCAGCTTCAGAGACATGGCTGAAGCAAAATGCATGACAATATATTTCATAGTATAGGTGTCACAATCTCCTGTTCCATGTTCCAGCACTGGGTCTTTTCCTCTGTGTATAACCGCCGACCTCCAGCCAACCACAGAGAGAGCTAGCATGCGGATTGCTCAGTGTTCAAGCAACACATCTGCATGCTAGCTGCTGGACCACTCTGTTTTCATCCAGTGTTTTCCTGTGTCTCTGTTATGCTCAACCTTCCTAAAGCCGCGACTCTTTAATACAGTTCCTCATGTTGTGGTGACCCCCAACCATAAAATTATTTATCCAGTAATTATAATTCATGAAGTGTTGTTTTACCTCCAATGCTGCTACTTTCAACACAGTAGCTGCTTTTAACAGAGTAGCTGCTTTCAACACAGCAGCTGCTTTCTACACAGTAGCTGCTCTTTACACATCGGAAATATGTGTTTTCCGATGGTCTTAGGCAACCCCTGTGAAAGGGTCATTCGACCCCCAAAGGGGTCGCGACCCACAGGTTGAGAACCACTGCTCTATGTGTTCCAGCTTGCTCCCGGGCTATTTTTCCCAGTGTGTCCGAGCCTGCTCCCTGCTTTGTTCCCATTGGTTCCCAGCCTTGTGTCCCTCTGTCTATATCTGGATCTTGGCACTTGTACCTGCATTCTATCTTACTCCATCAGCACTCCTACCTACATTCTGTCGTACTTCACCTCCTTATGTTATTTTCTTTTCACCAGTTACACCCTGCCTCATTATCTGCGCCTGTACACTCCCAACCTGTATTTCTCACTTGTCTCTCAGTGTCTCCCTGTACTCTTTGGCTATTTCTCTGTTTTGTGTGTGTGTCCAGTGCCTCAGCGCTGCAAGAGAGTTCTTTGCGGCTTGCTTGGATGAGTCAGAGGGCTGCAACACAACATCTCCACCTCTAGGAGTTCTGGTGAATACCAGGCAGTATCTTGGACCCTTCTCAGGGCTCTCATTTCTGCCAAGCAAGTGGCCAGCTGAATTCTCCATATCCACTTTATGGTTTTTGTCACCACTCAGTGGCTATCCTAAGTTCTGGTCAGATCCTAGTGGCAGCGTATTTCTAAGCTCAGCAATAGGTGACTTTCACTCTCTTCTGTCCTCTGTGGGCTGCATGAGAACAAAGGCTCACCTCAGCTTTCTGTATCTTTACTCTACGGTTAGGCAGAATCATTACTAGTCTAGTCTGCAATGGGGTAAGCATGGAGCGCACAAACTCTACCAGAAAATACTGTAAGGCAAGCCGTAGATGATGCAATTTTCTTTCCGGCAACCATGGGTTGCTGGAAGAAAATTGTTCAATTCCCCCATCAGTGTTGATGGGGGAATCCCTCTCTAGGAGCTATTGTGTTCTCTTAGTGGGGGGGTTGGGTGGTACGGGAAGCCGTCCTTGCTGGGAGAACACAATGATTATTGCTATTGTACCCCTGCACTATTGCTGGCCATAATTGCATGTAAAAATTCTGGTTGTACCCAAGTCAATTGATGGATCAGGTTGGGTACTATCAGTATGCCCATACACTATATTGCCAAAAGTACTGGGATGCCTTAGTCTTAGTCCGTAGGATTCAATATTGAGTTGGCCCGCCCTTTGGAGTTATAAAAGCTTCAACTCTTCTGGGAAGGCTGTCCACAAGGTTTAGGAGTGTGTCTATGGGGATGTTTGACCATTCTTCCAGAAGCGCATTTGTGAGGTCAGGCACAGATGTCGGAGGAGAAGGCCTGGCTCGCAGTCTCCACTCTGATTCATTCCAAAGATCTACTAGGTTCAGGTCAGGACTCTGTGCAGACCAGTCAAGTTCCTCCACCCCAAACTTGCTCATCCATGTCTTTATGGACCTTGCTTTGTGCACTAATGTGCAGTCATGTTGAAACAGGAATGGGCCATCCCCAAACCGTTCCCACAAAGTTGGGAACATGAAAGTGTCCAAAATGTCTTGGTATGCTAACGCCTTAAGAGTCCCATTCACTGGAACTAAGGGGCCAAGCCCAACCCCTGAAAAACAACCCCGCACCCTAATCCCTCCTCCACCAAACTTTACATTTGGCACAATGCAGTCAGGCAAGTACTGTTCTCCTGGTAACCGTTAAATCCAGAAATGCCCATTGGATTGCCAGACAGAGAAGCGTGATTCATTACTCCAGAGAACACGTCTCCACTGCTCTAGAGTCCAGTGGCGGCATGCTTTACACCACTGCATCTGACACTTTGCATTGCACTTGGTGACTTCTATGAAGCTCTCTACACACTGTTGTTGTGCTAATCTGAAGGCCACATGAAGTTTGGAGATCTCTAGCTATTGGCTCTGCATACAGTTGGCGACTTCTGTGCGCTTCAGCATGCGCTGACCCTGCTCTGTCATTTTACGTAGCCTAGCACTTTGTGGCTGAGTTACTGTTGTTCCCAGTTGCTTCTACTTTGTTATAATACCACTAACCGTTGAATGTGGAATATTTAGTAGCAAGGAAATTTCACAGATGAACTTATTGCACAGATGGTAACCTATCACAGTAGCACACTTGAATTCACTGAACTCCTGAGAGTGACCCATTCTTTCACAAATGTTTGTAGAAGCAGTCTGCATGCCTAGGTGCTTGATTTTATACACCTGTGGCCATGGAGGTGATTGGAACACCTGAACCCAATGATTTGGAAGGGTGTCTCAATACTTTTGGCAATATATAGTGTAGATGGTTTGAATCTCAGCCCGACCGTGCTGAACTGGCCGAGATTCAAACCATTTATGGTCAGTTTAAAGTAGTAAAACATTCCTACCCTCTGTACCAACACAATTAAGGACATGTACAATGCTTTTATACATATTTCTTTCTTTAGTTTGGTCAGAACTAAAAAAAGTTTCATAACATTTTAGCCCCGTAAATATTAAATATTGTATATGATTTTTTTTCAATGTAGCATTGGAACCATTGGGTCCTTTTCCTATGTTTTTCTGGATACCCATAGCTCCTTATAGTAAAGTTGTGTTATTGTAAAATTCCTTTACCCCCTCAATGGAGCAGTGACTCCTCCCCATTACATGGCTTTGTCATACATTTTCATGAGAGCCAGAAAGGGAACTGTTAATGCTGTTCTGTCACTTTCGCTAACTCAAAATACTCATGTATTAAATTTTAATTTGTAAAATCTGTAAAACAAATTTTGTGTAAAAAGTATTTTTTAAATAAAAAAGATAAAACTGACCCAAACCTTTTGGAATTGTTTACCCCTGCAATTGAGGGCAATAAAAGTTCAACTAAACCACAGGGATTTACTGCCCCCCAGTTGCATGAGTAAACAATTCCACTCAACCACTCCCTCTTTTGGTGTAGAGGCAGCGGCCAGGGGTGTACTCATGCTGTGGCTGCAACAGGAACTATACTCCCAGACATGCTCCTGTGTACTCCAGTTTTAGTAAATCCACCCCATTGCCAAGCATTTTTAATCACAGCAAAATGTATCGACTTTGGAAATCTTTTTCAATGCAGCCTGTGCAAATAATACAAAAAAATTTTGGCCTTAAATACTTTAAAGGGAGCTCTTCTAGAAATACTGTGGTGGCTGGCATTGCTCTTCAGTCATTTTTTCCTTCTATGCAGACATAACACATTTTGGAAACAAATAGCAGATTTTATTCTGGTGTATCTATTTAGGAACCAGGAGACGATATACAGACTCTGTATGATCCCACAGAACACTTACATCAGCTCCCCGCAGTCACTGAAATACCGCTGTACTTGTTCTGCTTGGTTTAGTCTTTCTCTCCTTTGCTGAGATTTTTGAACTAGATTCCCCCAGGACTTTGTCACTTCTTCCAGTCTCTTTGAAACATTCTTCTGGACTGGTGGATGAATCTGGCTGACATGCTGGCCGAGTTTGGTAACTTGTTCCATTTCCTTTTTAATGGCTTGCAGATCTCTCTGTAATATACAGCACAGGTAGATATGTGTAAAACATCATGTAACATAATTTGGTGAGTAATGGCATGCCAATGCAAATAGCACATATCTGGATTTGAGTGATCTTACAGTGATCTTGCATACACCATGACAAATGTGTATTTTATTAAAAACAGATTGTCTAGTCTAGATATCAGTTCACCAAAGGTAAAATAATTAAAACTCTTGTCCATGTGGTACAGGACCCCGGCTTGTAATACAAAATTGATCCTTCTCTCTCCAGCCACTGTTGGAGATGCCACCAAGTGGCTTATAGACTCCTACATGTGTGGTGGGATTGTCCACTGATCCAACCTTTCTGGCCTGATGTCCATCCCATTATTCTCCAATTAACAACCGAAGCCCTAACTTACCCTCCAGCACAGTACTTACTACACCACACAGTACTTCCCCTGAAGGTCCATCACAAGTCACTTGTGATGCACTTGATCAATGCGGCCAAGGCATGCATACCGATACAGTGGGGTTCCTCCAAAGTCCCATCTCTTGTAGAATAGGTTAAATGAATTTCCAGAGTCTCTAAAATGGAGAAATGAATACATATTGCCAAAGATTCCCCTTCCAAATTCACAAAAACTTGGGCCTGCTGGCTCCATTTTCAAACAACCGATGCGTTCCACTAAATACTAACAGCTATTCCTGACCCCACACGCCAGCAGTCACGATAATCCTGACCGACCTATCCTCCCGGAGAACTCTAATTGACTAATCTCCAGAAAGTAATGACAATTTTCTATCTCTTTCAGTCCCATACCTGTATGGCAGCATATTACGAACCACATACAGGAATGTAAGGGATGGCCCGCCCCCTTACTCCACATAGGCGACCACCCCCAGCTTCTACACACCTCTCTGGTACAGCACCCTCCTCTTTCCTAAGACTTTAGTTTCCCTCCCCCCCCCCCTCCTCCCCTTTCTCTTCTCCTCTCCCATTGACCACAGTGCAGATATTTAAAAATGTTACCACCTTGTCGCAGTAGATACCTCTGTGGCTATGTCAAATCTGAGGTCTCTCGTAATATTGTAAGATATTACCAAGCCTCCTCCTCTTTTTTGTACGCTATAATACACTGCCCTGATAGAATCTTGACGCCACGTTTTAAATATTCTTCTGATGCCATCAGCAGCTTGACTTGGTACCGAAACAGGGTCTTGTATACCTGCCTGAAGTTTTCTTTATCAGTTTCACTGTAAACCCTTTTGTTTATACTTTATTTGTACATTGTAATGCTTTACTTGATGTTTATTTCCAATAAAACTTGTTTGGATAAAAAAAAAAATTAACACATTTTGTTTAAAGAAGCTCATACTAATATACCTGTGCTAAAACCTGGAAAAGGAGAAATATATATTGTTAGTAGTTACAGAGAAAAACTGACCTAATACAACCCTCTTGTTTGATTCTGGCAAAAACGTCTGTGATTAATATTGTACCTCTAACAGTTTTCTATTTAAGCATGTTTGGGGCATTTTTTTCAGTAGAAACGCAGGGGAATACAGTTTTGACACCTCCAGCACAGAATGTATGTAATGGCAAGGGGTACTGGGTTGTGCTGGAGGGTCTATTGTTGCTGGGTGAGATCTGTTGTTGCAGGAAGGGTCCATTGTTGCAGGCTGCTGGAGGATATATTGATGCTGACTGCTGGGAGATCTATTGTTGCTGGCAGGGGTCTATTGCTGCTGGGGAGATCTATTGTTGGCTCATGGGGGTTCTATTGTTGCTGAGGGGGTTTTATGTTGCTGGGTGGGATCTAGTGCTGAGAGAAGGGTCTATTGTTGCTGGCTGCTGGGAGATCTGTTGTTTATGGCAGGGGTCTATTGTTGCTGGGAAAGTCTATTATTGCAGATGGGGATTCTATTGTTGCTGGGGGGGTCTTGTGTTGCTGAGAGGGATCTACTATTGAGGGAAGGGACTATTATTTCAGGCTGCTAGAGGGTCTATTGATGCTGGCTGCTGGAAGATCTATTGTTGCTGGCAAGGGTCTATTGTTGCTTTGGTGAATATATATCACTCACAATCCTCTGTGAATGAGACTACAAGCCTTGACAGCCTAAGCTGTGGAGCGCCGTGGTAGTTTATTCATTCTTCCTGTCACAGTATATCTGCTTGCTTGTACATCCCATATGGACAAGCAGATATACTGACAAATCTGCAGGAGACCTGCATGGCACCAGCGATCTGCTGATCAATGGTGCAATCCTTTACAGGCTCCTGCAGACAAAATAATAAATGCACATTTTTTTACCTGCAAAAAAATTTACATTTATTATTTTTTACTAAAAGGCGAACTTATCCTTTAAGGAGTATATTTTCAATTTCCATAAAACTCTGTGTTAGTATAAAAAGAAAACTCTGTTACTGTCTAAATAATGAAAGCTTAAAGCTGGGTTTCCTTAAACCAGGGGAGCTCAACCCATGGCCCACAGGCCACATGTGGCGCAGGGAGCCCTCTGATGGGGCCCACGACCTCAAACCAGGGAAGCGCATGCCCAGGGTCGCAATCTGGGCTTGCCAACTCATCATCGCAGAACATCAGAGTGCATGGAGCCAGCAGCAGAGGAAGCAGGAGCTAAATAAGCCAATGTTTCCTTTGTAGTCCCAGGCGGACTGATACCAACTGCACTTTGCCTCTAATCCTTTCTTGCAGCCTGGAGAGCGATGCCAGCAGCATCTGCTATAAGAAAAGAAGGTCAGTGTATTAAACACACATAAACTGGACATAATAGCTTTTGCAATGGGCATATTAGTACTTATAAAAGGGTGAACAACTAATAAGCTGCTTTCACACTGATCCACAGGTGCAGCGCAGTGCATCTGTGGCTTTCCTGAGGGTTAGCTGCACTGAGCCATTGACTCACATTATATCCTGCGGGTTTGTTGCAGGAGTTTTGATGTGTTTTCAAAAAGTGCACCACACCCACAAGATGTAATAGAAGTCTAAGGAAAGTACAGCTAAACGACAGGTAAACTGCTGTGCATCAGTGTGCAGCCTTACAGGGGGCTCACGACAGTAAGGAGTTGTTTACATTTGCAGTTTGGGGGCGGTAAAACCCCATCATTCATCGTGGCCCACAACTGGTTACCAAATCACTTAAGTGGCCCTCTCTCTTCAAAAGGTTGAACATCCCTGCATTAAAGTGAATTTTAAACAATGCCTGCCCTAGCATTTACTGAAGAAACCTGCCATATAAAGTAGAACTTCAGTCAAAAAATTAAGTCCTGTTAGATCACTTCAGGCTGGCCCCTTTTACAGGCATAGCTACTGTATGTAAAACATTAAAAATAAGTCCCTACACTGTTTAAAATCCACTAATACCCTGTCTAACCCTGCTCTGCACATGCTCATTTTCTCTCTATATCTTGGCACTGTGCCAAATTTGTAGAGGCCAATCTGCTCACAGCCTAAAGATTTATAACTACTCAAGGGCTCTGGGCTTCAGCAAAATGGTGGTCATCAGCAAGAAGAAACAGGAGCAATACTGGAAGCAATTTGCAACACACAATTTTAGTTGCATAATTATTAATATGGAATGTACACTATATTGCCAAAAGTATTGGGACGCCTGCCTTTACATACACATGAACTTTAATGGCATCCCAGTCTGTAGGGTTCAGTATTGAGTTGGCCCACCCTTTGCAGCTATAACAGCTTCAACTCTTCTGGGAAGGCTGTCCACAAAGGTTTAGGAGTGTGTCTATGGGAATGTTTGACCATTCTTCCAGAAGCGCATTTGTGAGGTCAGGCACTGATGTCGGATGAGAAGGCCTGGCTCGCAGTCTCCACTCTAATTCATCTCAAAGGTGTTCTGTCGGCTTGAGGTCAGGACTCTGTGCTGGCCAGTCAAGTTCCTCCACCACAAACTCGCTCATCCATGTCTTTATGGACCTTGCCTTGTGCACTGGTGAGCAGTCATGTTGGCCATCCCCAAACTGTTCCCACAAAGTTGGGAGCATGAAATTGTCCAAAATGTCTTGGTATGTTGATGCCATAAGAGTTCCTTTCACTGAAACTAAGGGGTCAAGCCCAACCCCTGAAAAGTAACCCCACACCATAAACCCTCTTCCACCAAACTTTACACTTGGCACAATGCAGTCAGGCAAATACTGTTCTCCTGGCAACCGCCAAATCCAGACACATCCATCAGATTGCCAGACAGAGAAGCGTGATTCATCACTCCAGAGAACATGTCTCCACTGCTCTAGAGTCCAGTGGTGATGTGCTTTACACCACTGCAGCTAACGCTTTTTATTGCACTTGGTGATGTAAGGCTTGGATGCAGCTGCACGGCCATGGAAACCCATTCCATGAAGCTCTCTGTGCACTGTTGTTGTGCTAATCTGAAGACCACATGAAGCTAATCTGAAGGCCACATGAAGGTCTTTAGCTATTGACTCTGCAAGCAGTTGGCGACTGACTTCTGTGCACTGTAGCATGTGCTGACCCCGTTCTGTAATTTGATGTGGCCTACCACTTCGTGGCTGAGTTGCTGTTGTTCCCAGTTTCTTCCACAATGTTATAATACCACTAACAGTTGACCGTGGAATATTTAGTAGCAAGGAAATTTCACAGATGGACTTACTGCACAGGTGGCAACCTATCACTGCACCACGCTTGAATTCACTGAGCTCCTGAGAGCGACCCATTCTTTCATAAATGTTTGTAGAAGCAGTCTGCATACCTAGGTACTTGATTTAATATACCTGGGGCAATGGAGGTGATTGGAACACCTGAATCCAATGATTTGAAGGGGTGTCCCAATACTTTTGGCAATATAGTGTATGTTCCTTGCTAAAGAACATTATTTTTTATCACGTTGTTATAAGTAAAGTTGTGCTTTAACGTGTCACCTTGTATAGTACTAAGGAAAACCATGTGTCTGTTCACTTTAATGGCCACCTATGCTGCCCACAGGGCATTAAAAAAAATAAGGTTTATACACCAGCACCTACAGCATGGGGCACCTTCTACTGTTTTAGTTCTGAGTGCAAGAAGAGAACTAAACCATACACCTGTGAGTTGAGGTTAGGATGTCAGTTGGTCTGACCTTCAGTGGAAATGTACATTTGCTGAAAGCTTGCCCAGGCTTATCTATCTAGTGAATCGATGCCAAGTCACTGGTTATCGAAAAGAATCATGTACATATCATCAGAACAACACTAGCACTGTCCATATATATATTTGGTGCTATAATCATTGAGATGTTGCAGATATTGGATCTTGCATATGAAAGTCCTTAGTCTAATCACACAGTTCTGGAAGTCTGATAAGAATGATGAAGCCTCTTTGTCTGAAAATTCACCACTTTGTATTTGTGAAGTGTCCTTTGATCCAATGATACGGAAGAGACTTATTGTTGTATACATAAGGGCAGGTGTAAAAGCTAATGCCCCTACCAACAGAAGACAGGAATGCAAGCTCAAAAACTTGTACTTTAGTATTTCACACACTCACCTCAATTCCCTCATGCTGGCTAAGCAGGGTCTGCACTCCAGTCAAGTCATAGCCATAATCATCTGTATCTACAGCAACCTCCTTCTCCTGCATCCAGCATATCAATTCATCAACATCATGACCAAACTGATGGACCTGGTGAGCTTTTGTCAATATCTGAAAAAAAAGAGGGAAAATGTACATTGCTAGTTTGTTTAGATCATAATCAGATACACTGTATGGCCAAAAGTTTGTGGACACCTTATGATCACAAATGTAGAAGCTATTACTAGATCACAGTCCAAAACCATGGTTATGAATATGGAATTCCAAACCTCACTGCCTTTCTGGCTATACCAGCCTTCACTCTTCTGCAAAGGCTTTCCTCAATACTTAAGAGTGTCTGTGGGAATGTATTCTTATACAGCCAAAAAAAAAAAAACTGATGTGAGGTGGGAAGACTTGGTTTGCCATCACCATTGAAATTCATGCCAAAGGTATTCAGTAGGGTTGAGGTCAAAACTCTGAGCAAGCCAACCAAATTTATTCACTCCAAACTCATCATGCCATGTCTTTATGGCTTTGTGCACAGGGTGCAGTTATAATGGAACAGAAAAAGGGGTTTATTCAAAGGGTGGAAGCATACAATTAATAGACCCTTAACTGGAAACCTTCACCTGAAAACTATAATTTGAAGGGGGTTCACATATTTTTGACAATATAGGGTAAATCACATCTGCTGAGCTGTAATGACAGCATGGAAATTAGTGAGTAAAGCTATCCTAGACCAATATTTATCCTAATGTTAATAAATAAAAACAATAATAACATAATCAAATAAAAAAATAAACACTACTTACCTAGATCAAGGTTTGATCTAGGTCAGTGCCAGGGTTAGTATTTGGGTCAAGGTCGGGGTCAAAGGTCAAGGTCAGGGTCAAGGATCAGAATTAGTACTTATTTTTTTAATTTTTAAATTAATATTAATGTCAGCTAGTGGCAGGATAAAAAAAAAGCAAAATGCACACTATTGTATCTGGACCGTACTACGGGTACAAACAACAACTAACATGCACATATGTGGTATCGCTACAATTGTCAGGAGCAGGAGAAATTATTATGGATTATTCTCTGGTGGTTGGTTATGGTAGTGGCAAGAAATATACAACTAAATAAAAAAAGTTTTTTTTTTTTAATATTTTTTCCTTTGATAATAAAAAAAAAATCAGGAGATATCCATTACCATTTATCACCAAATGAAAGTACAATTTGTCCTGAAAAAAATAAGGTACACTCCACCTGGATGCACAAACTAGTTGTGATGATATGTACAGTTTCACTAACACATTTCAAAGTTGAAAAATTGTGCTTAGGCTTTAAGATTTGATTTACCCTTAGGTGTGAAGGGGTTAAAATATGTAAATGGTTTAATGTGCATATTCTGGGCACAGGGGCACTTTACAGTCTCAGCAGTAATCCTAGCCCTAATGTTAGTATATCCTGAATGTAAAAAGGGTTTTCTATATACAAATATATTTCACCATTCAGCAATCTCCCAAAATGAGTGTAGTGTTTATTATTACTTTATAATTGTGATTCATACAACAAGGATGGAAATCCAGCTACAAGAAAGAGACGTTACCTTAGCTCTATTCTGTATTGCACGGCATAGGGCATCCCAGGCTCCGTTCACCTCCTCTGCCTTCTTCTTGATTTCTTCAGCCTGACTGTGTGACTCTTTCAACAGTCCTGTTGTCAGTCCATTCAGTGACAGAACTTTACCCTTACCCAGGGTCTCTACTTCCTTAACAAAGTTCTCAAACTCCTTTTCCAGGGCCTGGAGGATGTAAATTAAATTGGTTTAGCAACCCAGTAGGCATCTCAATGACAGTCCCTGTACAGCACTTGTGAACAGGCCACGGTGGCCGCCTCCTCATGGATGCCCCCAAAACCCTATTCTCCAAAGTATTTACTGCAAATAAATTCATAACAAATTTTTATAATTTGTTATTTTCTACAGCCAATTTTTAATTCCACCCACATCCTTAATCTTTTCAGCTGCAGAGCAGCTTAATCACAAACTCACTACAAGCCTGAAGTAGCAGCACCACACTGATGAGGTCATCACTCTGCCCTTTCTTCATGTCACAACATATACCCTGTTTGCACACATGCACTACAAAAGAGCCCCACTGGCTGGCAGCAACACCCAGACTCTTTTCCCTGCTGGTTATTGCAGTACATGTAATCACAAGAAGTTGATATCAAGACAAATTCAATTACTTAGGTCTTATGTACACGGGGCCTTTGGAAAACCCTTCTGAACGATGGAAACTGACTGCTGGAAAACGTAGTTTTAAAAATGTCAGTTTAGCAGCGTTTGCATACTGCGTTTATGCGTGTTTATATGCGTTTGCGTTTAGAAGCATTTTTTTTAAAGATAACCTCAGGAGACCTTCCCAAATGCCCAGATTGCACTGAAAAACAGTAAAAAATTAACTATTTCAGACATTTTGAGAGGAATAGAGAGAGAAGAAGCAAAGAGAGCAGTATGTGTTGAGATGACCTGGTTGTATTCACTATGGATCCCATCATGAGCATAATGCGGCACGTTCTACCATTTTTTCCTTCCCGCGAAACCTGGAACTGACTGCGCTGGTGTACTGGGTCCATTTGAATATATGGAAAATGCTTTGCATGCATTTCTGATGATGAAAAAAGGCTCTGGACAGCATCTGGACATGGAACAGTTAAACAACGCTTCTAAACGCAAATGCTTATAAACACGATTAACTGCATTTATATGCGTTTACAAGCATTTGGCAGTTTGAAACGCTGGTAAAATTTACTCCTGTAAATAAATACCACCAAAATAAAGTTTTATCTGTCTCAAAAAAATGCTAAAAAATGCATATGGGTACAGTGTTGCATGACTGCGCAATTGTCATTCAAAGTGTGATAGCACTGAAAGCTGAAAATTGGCCTGGACAAGAAGGGGGTAAAAGTGTCCGGACTTGAAGTGGTTAAAGAATAGTAACATGCATATTACCTTGAACAAGATGATTACCTTAATGCCTTCTAGATCTTGACCAAAGTCATCAGACTCTGCAATGGTCTTCTTGCTGTCCAGCCAGACCTCTAAGAGACCTGCTTCCTTCAAATACTGGAAGAGCTGATATTGTTCCTGCAGCTGATGCCTGCGCTGTTCCACCTTCTCCAGCAGGGAGTGATATTCCTCTAGCAGTGACTGCAGCTTTGGGATCACTGTGGAGCTTCAACAGACACAGGCATTAGTATCATCTCACTATTTGCTTCCTTGAAAAAAGTTTTACTTTAAAAGTTGTAGAATGCAATACCTTCACAATCTACAGTTTTCTCTAATTTTTACATATATTTAAACATACAGTAAAATTAAAATGTATTTATGTGTTTTAGTATAATACAACTCAGTCTTTGGTACACTATTTATTAAACCTGGACCACATGTCCTATATGAACCAGACCACACTTTCCTGTACCACTAAATAGCTTATGTGGGTATCTATTATCTGGATACAGTAAAAGTTACATATTAGAGAATATTGCAAATCCATTGTAAAAAAGGCATACGAAAAGGCTTTCATCAATATCAAAACATTTTGATCTTTGAAATAAGGAATACCTTAATTTTTTTGCTTTTGTTATCGGTTATGTGACTGCTTTTAATTCCTCTCTCTAGAATGTCTAGGATGGTAAGCGATGAGAGCGTGTTGTTTCTGATGAAATTACTCCATCCTCCTGAAACGTAACTCCCGCCACCTCTTATCAATTGAATAGAATTTCCCAATCAGGAAGAACGGGCATGTTGGGGTGACAATGCCACCACTGTATTGGAGAGCAGTAGGTGGGAGTTGTCACCCAAAAAAGTGCCAGGGATAAGCACCATAAACCAGAGGTGGGGATGTACAGTTATCCAAGAGATATAAAAAAATTACTTTCATGGCTCCACCTCCACTATCCTAAATTGAGGAATATCCCCCTTTTTGGAAACTTGTAAAGGTAATGAGAATTATATGCAGCAGTAATTTGGTACAAAATTAAGTATAGATTTTCGTTCGAGAATTTTTGTTTCAAGAATATTCGAA
Organism: Staurois parvus; assembly: GCF_062004578.1. Lineage (NCBI taxonomy): Eukaryota > Metazoa > Chordata > Amphibia > Anura > Ranidae > Staurois > Staurois parvus. The sequence continues at coordinate 7,098,906 of NW_028318210.1, read as the reverse complement.
GGGCAGGAAGGGAAACCTTTCTTGATCAAACAAATTTTTGGCCAGTGTATGTGGTTATCGAGCAGAAATTACATTGATTTTTAAAATCGAATGTTAAAAGCAAAAGATACATTTTGAAGGATATTCGTTCATTCATCGAATGTGCAAAGAATTGTCATACAGTTTTTCTTACGAATATTCCAAAAATCTATACATGTATGGCCAGCTTAACAGTGGTAATGAAAATTACAGTAATGTATTATTTTTACCTTTCTGGGTTGTTGCTATCAATTTGTAAGTTTCTGCCCGTGTCTCTTAATTTCTCAATTCTAGGAGAAAAACCTTCCAGGTCTCGGATGGTGGTGTCTAACTTGCGAAGTAGTGCTTGTGTGGATTCCTCATTCTTCCCACTGTCAGAGGATTTAATGACAAAGCCTCGCTCCGCCATCCATGCTTCGGCCTCCAAAAGCTGATTGGAGAAGTGGTCAGAGGATATAAGTGAAGTCTCAGAAATAGTTTCAAGACAGAAATTTATCAGTGTAATAACTAAAGTAAACCACAAATATTAATCATCACAGTTTTTAAATTCAACATTCCTTTGGAATGTGTATATGTGCCAGGTAACAAGGCATATATACACCCATCAGCCATAACATTATGACCACCCACCATAACATGACCACCCACCTAATACTAAGAAGGTCCTGCTTTTGCCACCACAATAGCCTGGACCCATTGAGGGATGGACTCCAATAGACCTCTGAAGGTATGCTGTGGTATCTGGCACTAAGCTGTCAGTAGCAGATCCTTTAAGACCTGTAAGTTGTGAGGTGGGGTTTTCATGGTTCGGACTTGTTTTTCCACAAAATCCCACTGATGCTTGATTAGCTTGAGATCTACAAAATTTGAAGGCCAAGTCAACACTTTGAAGAAACCTTCTTCTTTGCTCTGTGGTCCACTTCTGACACTCATGTGCCCATTGTAGGTGATTTTAGCTGGACATGGGTCAGCATGGGCACCTTGCAAGTATACAATCCAAATGCACACGTTCCTGCGTTAAAATTGGCTGTGTGTATAAGTGGGTGCTGCAGTGACCGTCGGCTGGAACCGAACAAAATCAGCAAGGAAAAAATGTCACCAGCACACCAAGGATCACCAGTATGGGTCCAAAGGTTTTAATAGACGATCACATAGTTACAGCAAGGCAACGTTTCGGAGTCTCGCAGGACCCCTTCATCAGGTCACATGCCTGATGAAGGGGTCCTGCGAGACTCCGAAACGTTGCCTTGCTGTAACTATGTGATCGTCTATTAAAACCTTTGTACCCATATTGGTGATCCTTGGTGTGCTGGTGACATTTTTTCCTAGCATGGGCACCTTGACCCATACACAACAAACTGCAATGCATTGTGTCCTTTGACACCTGTTTATCAGAACCAGCAATAACTTTTTCAGCAATTTGAGCTACAGTAGCCCTTCTATTGGATCAGATTACACAGGCCAATCTTCACTCCCCACATGCATCAATGAGTCTTGGCTGCCCATGACCCTTATGCTGGTTTGCCAGTTTTCCTTCCTTGGATCACTTTTGGTCAGTCCTGACCACTACAGACTGGGAATATCCCACAATAGTAGCAGTTTTGGACTTGCTCTGACCCATTCGTCTAGCCTTTACAATTAGGCCCTTTTCAAAGTTGCTCCAATCCTTATGCTTGCCCATTTTTTCTGCTTTCAATATATCAACTTCAGGAACCACATGTTCCCATACTGCCTAATGTATCCCACCCACTTTCACATGCCATTAGAACAAGATAACCAATTTTATTCACATTACATGTCAGTGGTCATGTTTGTGTATGTAGATTTATATAAGAAACAGGTATTTGGTAATGTTACCTCTGTGAGAAACTGCTGGGCTTCGCAGGCTTGTGTCAGCCTTGTTCTCCTACGTTCAGATTCAGCTTTCAATGTTTCTACAGCCACTTCCAGCTGATGTAGCCTCTCGTCAATCTCTTTGCTGGCAAAATGGTTGCCTCTCACCAGCTTACGCCCGGTTCCCATCACAGCTTTGGTCAAAGCCTCACGGCTGCTGATCTCATTTTCTAAATTCTGAAAAACAGGAGAGGGAAAGGTTTTACAAACAGATATGTGTCACAATGGGCAACTTTCTGGTGCGGGCCAGTCCGTTCGTAACATGTTACATATTACACCCTTATTATGGCTCTAACATGTAACATGTTACAAAAGGTTAACTTATCCTATAACTTGTAAACAACTTTGCAGTACGTTTACCAGAATCTTAATTTTGGTGTCTTTTTTTAAAGAAACACTGATTACAGTTGGAAAAAAAAGTGTGTTTTGTCATGTTTTGCCTATGGATTGCAAAAATAAAATCATTTTTGTAGGACAAAATCATCAAAGGATAGCCTTGTTATTCCTAAAAAATTATATACAGTATGTATTACATTGTTGTCTTAAATAATTGTCAAATAAACAGGCCCAGAGCCTAAATTTAAAAATTGATCTGGTCTACAGGGTATATGCAGGTGTGAGCTGTTATAAAAACTATTTTATTTATCCTTTTTTAGAGTGTGTGTGTTTTTTAATTAATGGTAGCTTCATTTTAGTCTTCTTTGCTTTTGTATTTGCGTTATTTCTTTATTTTTGTGTGCTTGTGGTTGCATTTGGTTGTTATTTGTTGCTGTCACTTAAAACATTTTCTTTTTCTTTTCACAGTCAATTTTTACAATTATCTTCATTGTAAAACAATGAAGCTAATGAGGGGGGCATTTTTTTTATCGAGTCCAGTATACTGTAGTTGAATGCAGCTTTTGTAACCTTCAGAAGCCATTTAAAGCCAGTTGCCCCCTTAAAACCCTTTTTTGCTACAATTTCTGGGAAATAAAAATTCTAAATGTCACTCATTCCTAGCTACAATTTTTCTATCCCCATATGTTGTAGTTTTACCAGACCTGGTGTTTCTCTAGCAATGCTTGTGCAGTAGTCAGCGACTGTCCACACTCCTTGGAGGAGGCCAGAGGCATCTTTTCTTGTATCCATGTTAGCTCATCATCGATGTCCCGGAAAAACTGATCAAGTAACTTCTTGCTTTCCAGAGCTGCTCTGCACTCTTGTAGAGGCTCGTTAAGGCTTTTGTATCTATGATTGGAAAATAAGTAACACTAAATTATTCAATTACAACTTAGTCTAAGTGCTGCCCATAAGGGTCTTGGATTGTTTCAGAAAAAGGAAAAAAAAACCTTGCCAAATCATGCCAATCCTTTCTTGTATAAACCTAAAGCACCTCTAACCTCAACACCTCTTCAAAACAGCAACACAACTTTTGTTTATTTTTTTTGTATAAACTTTGCTCCAGACTAAGGTCCATTTAAGTGGGAATAATGGCACTCACAAAATGGTATCACAAGTGAATGGAAATGTAACAACATTATATCCAGCCGCATGAAGTGGTCTGAACCAATAAGAGGGTTTTTTATCATTTTCTTTGAAGGGTATTTTCTCAACTCTTCTGGCTAAACGCAGTTAAAGTGGAACTTTGGATAAAACTAAAGTTTTCTAATACTAGTATTAGAAAAACAGTGTTTGTTTTTCTGAGTCCCTCCATATCATAGTTTTGTTACCTGTTGACCCGGTCAGTAGATTTTTTTTCCCACTTCCTTAGCAAGGTGACAATGTTGCTTGTTTTGCAGGGAAATCAAGGGCAATATTTGTCACCCTTATGGGCAGTGTAGTCTTAGATGGACATTGGGTAAGTGAAAAACAAATTAAAGTATAACGCCAGGTAACACTTTAAGAGATACTTTTTTATTTGCACTAACAGTTAAACAATATCACAAACAGTGTTGTTTTGTTGCAAGTGAGCTACTATGGCTACACTCAACTCAAGGAAAAAAGGTTGAAATCATATGGATAAAAGCTGACTGTTGTAAGCACCTCTGTCAGTGCTACATGGCTCATGGCTCATCCCAGCTCTGTAACTCCTTTGCAGGACAGTTTGACCTGCATGTACAGTAAGTGCAGAGAAAAATATAAAGGCCTAAGAAATAAAAAAACAATTATATATACTGATGATTATCATTACATGTAATAACATACAGTTATCTGAAATAGAATATGTTTTTTTTATAGTTAGAATTGTCCTTTAAGTCCACCACATGCAGGCAAATAGCACTGTGGGATAAGACAGATAGCACTGTACTCATGCCACAGATGGCGCATGCTCATTTCAAAAATAGGATACTGGAGTTGAAAGTTTAAGGGTTGGAATTTTTTTATCAGATATATTCATCTGTAGTGTATATATTCAGTGTAGATTAGTAATGATAACCTTGTTTAAGCATTTCTGCCTTTCAAGACGTAAGAAGCAGGAAGACCACACAACATATACGGAGCTGTGGACTGTGAGTAGGGTGAAAAAAGGAATGTTTAGGGATCTGATCACTCAGAAATGACCAATCACATTGCCAAGCATATGACCAACTTTACAATTTGTTTCTTTTTAGAGATATGGCAAGAAAGCAGGAAACTATTTATCCAGGGAATATCTACTATTTTGGAAAAATGAAAACTGTTAAAAGTGTCAGAACAGGAAGATAGTGAGTATTTAGAAATCTGATATATGTATACAGACTGATCACAAACATGTATTATAGATTGCTAACCTGTGAACTAGAATTCTAACTCTGTCTTCTATTTCATCTGCCAGGAAGTGTCCTGCTTGTCGGAATTCACGAGTCTTATTTGCCAGGACTTGCAGTCTCTCCCCATGGCTTGTGATGCTCTCTTCAAGGTCTCCAAGTTTCTCAAGTATTATTAGATCTTTAGTTTTATTAGCGGAGTCCAGCTTGGCTTCCACTTGGTCTAACCACTTCTCCAAGTCATCTATGCTCCTTTGAAACTGCTGTGCCTAAAGCAGAAAGGTTGACAGGGATTATACCATTATCACATGGCATATTGCTAAAAATGGAAGAAAGACAAGCTATGCAGTCTGTCTTTAAACTACTGATCACCTTATAAGCATCCTGGAGCTTCTGTCCTTTTTCATTACACTTTTCCTGAAGTTCCTCCCACAGCTCTTCCATTTCAGCAAGTCTTGTCTGTATGATCTCAGATGCATAATGATTGGCTTGCAACATCTTCTCCCCATCCTGCAAAATTTGGGCTCAGTCAAAAGCAGCAAGGTCAATTGTCTACTAGTGTAGTGGGAAAAGGATCACTATTCAAGATAGCCAATAGGATTGTTACTCTCCTACTAATGTACTTTAATACATGTACTTCCTACATGATTACTTTCATAAAGGAGCCTCACTTAGTGCAAATAAAAAAAATCAAAGACAGTACTCAATTGTTCTTTTTGCAAGGGCACTAATACAGTTGCGATTACCTCAAGCAAATACTTTATTAACAAAAAACCTAGTGACTTTGAATGGTTTTATTGTTTGCAGAACTCATTGATTTTATCATAATATTCTTTGTATGAATGTCTTACAGCTTTGATGGCATCCAGCCTGTTGCGATTTGCTTTAATCTCTGCCTCAAATGTCTGATGCTTCTGTAACTTGGTCTGCAAGTTGCTGGGGTCCCTCCAGCTGTCATCCATGGCAATGCTGTTTTTTTCTAGCATCCATGCTCCCATCTGTGTGTAATATAATTGAGAACACTGATGGTGAACATTTTTCTTTACAGGACCTCAAATTATTTCACAAAATTGTCAGGACCTTACATGCATACACAACCATGCATATAGATGTACACTTTCATAAATATACAGTCATTCTCAGGCATGCGTGCACAGTTGCACATTTAGAGCATGCAGCCCAACGTTAAGTATATCGAAATATAAGAACACACATTAAATATATTGCAGATTTCTGGCCCTTATATATGGTGGATGCATTTGTTTTAATTTTCAAGTTAAGAAAAGAAATATACATGCTGACCATGTCATGAATCTTGTGTCCTTGTAAATACCAGCTATCTTATGTGAACAAAAAAACAACTTCCTTCCATGCAAGGGGGGAAGTGTTTGTAGCCCAAATCAAGAAAGCAACCTAGGTTGACAATGCTGCTCCACCAATACAGTGAGCAAGCATTACCACCCAAAGATAGAAATGTATCATTGGCAGGTACACAAGGTAAAGACAAAGGCAAAAAGTCTTTAAAAGAAAACCAATGCAGCCACTAAGCACTGGTAAGCTGCAATATATTATATTTTTGTTTTGGGGTCATATATACACTATAGGTTACAGTGCAGGTAAAGTCTTGCAACTCCATTAGTGTTTACCACACATGGGATGCTCAGTAGTATAACATTTATTTATTACAGGTACTTATATAGCGCTGTCAATTTACACAGTGCTTTACATATATAGTACATCAGTCCCTAACGCTCAAGGGGGATACAATGTAAGGTCCCTAACTCACATTCATACATACACATATTAGGGCCAATTTAGACAGGAGCCAATGAACCTACCAGCATGTTTTTGGAATGTGGGAGGAAACCGGAGTACCCGTAGGAAACCCACGCATGCACAGGGAGAACATGCAAACTCCAGGCAGGTGGTTTCATGGCTGGGATTCAAACCAATGACCCTAGTACTTCCAGGTGGAAGTGCTAACCATATAGCCACTGTGCTGCCCACCACATAGTGGTAATGTTATTGCCTGCCTATGTGCTACATAATAAAAACTTCTGATTTGTCAGAAAAGTTTAAAAATTTACAGTACAGTTAAACATGGATTCGCAAATACAGTCAGGTCCATAAATATTGGGACATCAACACAATTCTAACATTTTTGGCTTTATACACCACCACAATGGATTTGAAATGAAACAAACAAGATGTGCTTTAACTGCAGACTGTCAGCTTTAATTTGAGGGTATTTACATCCAAATTAGGTGAACGGTGTAGGAATTACAACAGTTTGCATATGTGCCTCTCACTTTTTAAGGGACCAAAAGTAATGGGACAATTGGCTTATCAGCTGTTCCATGGCCAGGTGTGTGTTATTCCCTCATTATCCCAATTACAATGAGCAGATAAAAGGTCCAGAGTTCATTTCAAGTGTGCTATTTGAATTTGGAATCTGTTGCTGTCAACTCTCAAGATGAGATCCAAAGAGCTGTCACTATCAGTGAAGCAAGCCATCATTAGGCTGAAAAAACAAAACAAACCCATCAGAGAGATAGCAAAAACATTAGGCGTGGCCAAAACAACTGTTTGGAACATTCTTAAAAAGAAGGAATGCACCGGTGAACTCAGCAACACCAAAAAACCTGGAAGACCACGGAAAACAACTGTAGTGGATGACCAAAGAATTCTTTCCCTGGTGAAGAAAACACCCTTCACAACAGTTGGCCAGATCAAGAACACTCTCCAGGAGGTAGGTGTATATGTGTCAAAGTCAACAATCAAGAGAAGACTTCACCAGAGTGAATACAGATTCACCACAAGATGGAAACCATTGGTGAGCCTCAAAAACAGGAAGGCCAGATTAGAGTTTGCCAAACGACATGTAAAAAAGCCTTCACAGTTCTGGAACAACATCCTATGGACAGATGAGACCAAGATCAACTTGTATCAGAGTGATGGAAAGAGAAGAGTATGGAGAAGGAAAGGAACTGCTCATGATCCTAAGCATACCACCTCATCAGTGAAGCATGGTGGTGGTAGTGTCATGACGTGGGCATGTATGGCTGCCAATGGGACTGGTTCTCTTGTATTTATTGATGATGTGACTGCTGACAAAAGCAGCAGGATGAATTCTGAAGTGTTTCGGGCAATATTATCTACTCATATTCAGCCAAATGCTTCACAACTCCCAAAGCAGACTGCAAAAGCAACCAAAGAGTTTTTTAAGGGAAAGAAGTGGAATGTTATGCAATGGCCAAGTCAGTCACCTGACCTGAATCCGATTGAGCATGCATTTCACTTGCTGAAGACAAAACTGAAGGGAAAATGCCCCAAGAACAAGCAAGAACTGAAGACAGTTGCAGTAGAGGCCTGGCAGAGCATCACCAGGGATGTCTATGCGTTCCACACTTCAGGCTGTAATTGACTGCAAAGGATTTGCAACCAAGTATTAAAAAGTGAAAGTTTGATTTATGATTATTATTCTGTCTCATTACTTTTGGTTCCTTGTCAAGTGGGAGGCACATATGCAAAGTGTTGTCATTCCTACACTGTTCATCTGATTTGGATGTAAATACCCTCAAATTAAAGCTGACAGTCTGCAGTTAAAGCACATCTTGTTTGTTTCATTTCAAATCCATTGTGGTGGAGTATAGAGCCAAAAATGTTAGAATTGTGTTGATGTCCCAATATTTATGGACCTGGCTGTATATTTTTGGTTAGCCACTGGGATCTATGTCTGTGTATTTATGGGTTTTATACAAATCTGAGCAGAGTGTATATTGTTAAATTGTATTCTTGTGTTATATAAACCTCATAAGAGCTCCGTAAGAATATTTGAAGTTCCCTTGATTCTCCAAGCTTCTTCTTACGGGCCTCTGACATATTCAAAAGCTTCTTCTTCCTGGTGGAATAAAAATGGACGGCAATACTAGCATTAATGATTTCAGCAGAGAAATGAAATAATAGTTGTAACATTAAGGAAATGTGCATATTTACTGACAACTATGGTCTAAAATTTGTCAATCCTGAAAAACTGTTAATGACAAAATATTGCACAGTTTCAATCATTGACTATTAAGGTTTATCATACACACAACAATATGATTGTACAATCTCCTTTATATCTAACGCAAGTATGTAGTGTGAGGGACTGTCTAATTGGATACAGATTGATTGTAGAGTTCAAGTGGATGCTTGTATTAAACGTATTGGTAAAAAATACAAAATAAGTGAAAAAAATACAAAATAAATGTAAAACATAACACAGAAAAATAAAAACTACACTGTGTGGTCAAAAGTTTGTATATACCTGCCCATCACACCTACCCTATATGATCAAATGTATGTTGACACCTCTCCAATTTATTCATCCCAGGAATTTCCATCGAAGGTTACTGTTAATGATACAGTATAACTGTACACTTCCAGCCTTGTTTCAAAAGTTTAAGCAAGGCATTTTTTTGGTTTCAGGATGACTGTGCTCCAGTGCATAGAGTCTAACCAAAAAAAATGTGGTTTGATGAGTTTGTTGTGGCAGAACTTGAGTGGTCTGAATAGAGCCCTAATCTCAGCCCTACTGAACACCTTTGGCATGAATTAAAATGCAGATCTTAAGCTAGGTCTTCTCGTTGAACATCAGTACCTCTCATATAATATATCTTCCCATAGGAGTTATGAAATAACATTTCACAACTTTCCAGACAGTAGAGTAACTAGACAGCTTACAGATGGATTTTGGAAGAAGGCTGAATTGGGCCAGAAGAAGGCAAAATGGTTTTGTCCACTGTGAAAATCTCAGCACTGAAAGAGATTGCTTGGACCATTTTGCTATTGACATGGAGACTTTATACACAGGGCAAAAATCTATAATGGAATTAGGGTTGTGTTGGCTGCGTTTAAAGGTTAGGTTCACTTTAGGGACTTGATTAAGTTAAGTGTTTTGGTGGATGTTCTGTATTAAGGGCTTTCTTTACAGGTGATTTTATATACTGTCATTAGGAGATTTAAATGGCTTACTTCAAGGGTTAGGTAAAAGAAAATCTATGGTCACAGCACAATAAAATTTTATAACACCAGCATTGGAATAGCAATACAAACAATATTTAATTTTGACATACGCTTACTTGGAAAATCCCCTTTCATGTTGTGAGTACTGCATGTCTACTGTCCTTGTTTTTACACAACTTCCTGGATTTTGTGCATTCTTTGTAACTTCTCTTCTGCTGTTTACTGTTCATTTCTAAGGACTACATATCCCATGGTACATTGCTGCCTGCAAGCAGTGATTTCTGTACTCAGCATCTCTGTAGTTCAGAAGGCAGGTTCTGTGAATTCTGTGACACAGCAGTGCCTACTCGCAGGGGATAGTAAATATGTGTCACAGAATACAAGAAAGTAAATGTGTGGGGATCTTCACAAAGTTTATTTACAAACTCCAAGATCATACAGATAAATAGGAATAGGCTAGAAATAATTGGAATTTGTAGAAATGAATATATGGTTTTACAGTTTGGTCATAGACATTCTTTAAGCAATATGGATAGGAGGGGAGGGGAGAACATAAGCGTTAAAAGCTCACTTTAGGGCTGTATGTGTTAAGAACTCCTTTTAAAGGATGTATTCATAAAGGGAAGGGATAAGCATTAGGAGAGTACTTTAATGCAGTTCTCAGAGCTAGGAGCTATTTTCCAAAACCAGTGCCCAGCTTCTTGTACTAAAAGTAACTGTTTAATAAAAGAGGAACATCTTATTACAGAACATTATTGCTATAATAGTCAATATAACTGGCAACAATAGAGGTAATCAGAAGTATCTTCATACACAAAAATGAAGTGAAGAAGATCCTGGTATACATGCTTGACATCATTCTCATAGAAAAAGTTATTCAGCCACCATCACTGAAGCCTATAGGAGTACAGGTCTTTTTTTTATATTACATTGTTGTATTAAGATCACAAATCCATCAATATTACACCAAATGAAACCTCAAAATTAGGCTAAACTAGGCTAGCCAGAGTGACGTGCAAATCTTACCTCTCCATCACTACCTGGCATTTGCTGGCAATATTCTCAGAGTCATAATGTCTGTTGTCTTGCAGTTGTTTAGCAAAAGACTCCATTTCATCTATCCTATCCATCTGGGCATCAAGAGCCTTTTGAAACTTTTCATGTTGGTGCTGAAGACTTTCCACACTAGCCACAGAGTCCTAGAATATAAAAGCAACAAACACTGCAGTATTTTCATTTGGAGATCTATTGATGGCCTGATACAAGTGTACTCAAAAGTATGCATACTCTTATTTCTTATGGGATTCATATTCAACTGTAGGTCATAATAGAATGGCACAATCATGAAACAAAACATGGCAACAAGTAAACAAATGAAATTACCCCTGTTCGAAAGTCTGCATACCCTTATTCTTAATACTGTGTATTGCCTACCTTTAGCATCAATGACAGCGTGCAGTCTTTTGGAATAGTTGTCTATGAGGTCCCAAATTCTTTCAGGTGGTATAGCTGCCCATTTGTCTTAGCAAAAGGCCGCCAGATCATGCAAAGTCTTTGGTCAACTTGCATGAACCGCACATTTGAGATCTCCCCAGAGTGGTTCAATGATATTAAGGAGACCTGAACCAGAACCTGAATCCAGAACCTTCACCTTTTTCTGCTGTAACCAATGGAGGGTCAACTTGGCCTCGTGCTTACGGGCATTGTCGTACTGGAAAGTTCAAGAGTGCATGTGCAACTTTTGTGCAAAAGAATGCAAATTGTTTGCCAGTATTTTCTGATAACATGCTGCAATCATCTTGCCATCAATTTTCACAAGATTCCCCATGCCTTTAGAACTCACCCCCCAAAATATCAGTGAGCCACCACCATGCTTCACAATGTGGATGATATTCTTGTCACTATAGGCCTTGTTGACCACTCCATGGTGGTGACCATAAAGCACTACTTTGGTCTTGTCACTCTAGATTACAGTGTGCCAGAAGCTGTGAGGCATGTCAAGGTGTTAATGTCTTTTTTTTTGGTTAGGAGTGCAGCTTTTGTTCTATTTAGTTTGTGGCGCTTTTTTTTTCTCTATTTCTCATACTATGTCAAGGTGTTGTCAGACATATTGTTTTTTTGTGGCATTAGCACAGTAAAGGTTTTTTTCTGGCAACTCAATCATGCACCTAATTTTTCTTCAATTATCAATGTATTGTGCTCCTTGAAACAACCACACTGTCTTTTTCCAGAACAGACTGTATTTTTCCTGAGGTTACTTGTGGGTTTTTCTTTGTAACATTTCTTCTGGCAGTTGTGGCTGGAATCTTTCTTGGTCTACCTGACCTTGACTTGGTATCAAGAGATCCCTGAATTCTCCACTTCTTAATAACTGATTGAACAGTACTGATTGGCATATTCAAGGCATTGGATATCCTTCTATATTCTTTTTCCATCTTTATAAAGTTCCATTACCTTGTTACGCGCGTTTTTTGAGTTTTTCTGCACTCAATGGCTCAGTATTCAGCCGGCTCACTGCATCCATGTGAGTGCTAACAAACTCATTGATTATTTATACATGGAAATGAACTGCAATGTAAACAGACACAGATATTGGAAATTAACTTATAACTGCCATTTTAACCGGTGTGTGTCACCTTGTGTGTCTGTCCAAAGGTCAAACACTCCAGTGTATGTAAACATTTGATCAGGGCCATTTGGGTGATTTCTGTTATCATTATGATTTAAAAAGGAGTCAATCAACTCTGTTATAATAAATGGCTTCACATGATCACTGTCCTTACATAAAAGACTTTTTTTGGCATGGTCAGTCATACTTTCAATATCAATGCCAAAATGTCACATTTCTGCCAGGGTATTCAAACTTGTGAGCACAAATGTCTTTATTAATTTCCTTTCATCAAAAAACATGAACCATGAGTAGACTGGACGGCTGCTGCATCATGTGAGATTCAGAGGCACCCAACTGTAGTTTGGAATATATCATTATTTCCGAGTCCTCAAACTGCCTTTGGAAAGTCCCCACCAGAGGCATTCCAAAATTGTGCCATGTAGCTTAATCTACGTGAGTGTCAAATGTTTCCCTTTACATCTATGGACCCAGCAAGGTCAAGGAGTATTCAAGGAGGCAACACAAAGGGCAATGAGGATGTATCAACTGCAAGAACTTCTGTTTAGTTTATTGCATTCAATCCAAGTGATGAAGAGATCATTTTTTGCCCATTTTCAAAGCTCTTTGCACTGCTTTACTAAGCAAGCCTACTAGTTATGAGGGAGAGCAAGGCGGAGGCCTTCAAGATTTGGAACAGGATGTTGGGAATACAGAGATGAGTGTAATGGTATACTATACTTGCTCCCCTCTGGTCCAGACTTCACAGTTTAGCTTGGCATTGCATTTCAATAGGAGAAGTCTGAAATTATTTGATGTATGACTACCACAGGTTATATACAATACTAATGTCAAAAATACAAATGTCAAACAGTCAAAATTGAATCTCGAACCACAATTCCAGATTCATTATTTATCTTGGCTGTAATAAGGAAACCAAGTGAAATAAGAGAACATGTGGGAGAACTAGTCTGTGGTTAGCTATGTAATTTGCTACTAATATCCTAACCAGTAATTGCAATAATAGCACTGAACCAGACTTATGAGGAATCTACCCAGACTCTGATTAAATACATATTTTAACTGTGGATAAGCATAACCTGTTGCACAATCTTTAAATCTGATCATCTATATATTAAAAACAAGCTCTGTTGTATCACATATGGATCACTGTCTGGTTAAAGCTGAACTCTGGAAATATATTTAAAAATACACATTTTTTCAGCTCTTTAACCCCTTGACGCCGACGTCACACAAATATGCGATCTCACAGAACTGGGCTTTTTTCCGTGGGGCCACATATTTACGTACTTGTATTTGTGCTAGGAGCAGGCCACACAGCGCACTGTGGATGTTTCTGAGAGCCCGATTTAACGATCAGAACCCAGGACTCTGGTCACATGATCCCTGTGATAGCCTCTGATTGGCTATCATAGTGATCAGTCACTGTACAGCCCGGCCCCCTTGTTTTTTATTTCTCTCTATGAATGGAGGAGAGAGATACATTGTATCTCTCTAACTCCTGGCATAGAGGGGGAGAAAAAAAATGTAAAAAAAAAAAAAGATAAATAAATAATATAAAAAATACCTAGATCAAGGTTTGATCTAGTTCAGTGCCAGGGTGAGTGTTTGGATCAAGGTCAGGGTCAAAGGTCAAGGTCAAAAGGTCAGGATCAAAGGTCAGGATTTAAAAAAAATTGGTATTACTGTCAGTTAGTGTCAGTGTGTTTTAGGTAAACAAAAAACAAAATGTGCACTATTGTTTTTGGGCTGTACTATGGATACAAAAAACAAATAACATACACATATATGGTATCACTGCGATCGTCAAGAGCTGGAAAATTTATTTTGGGTTGTTCTTTGGTGGTAGGTTATGTAGTAACAAGAAACACACAGCTAAATTAAAAAGAATATATCTTTTTTTTACTATTTTGGGCCAGTTTTGGTAATAAAAAAAATCAGGAGCTATCAATTACCATTTACCACCAAATGAAAGCCCAATTTGTTCTGAAAAAAAACAAGGTATAATCCACCTGGATGTACAAAGTAGTTGTGATGATATGTACGGTTTTACTAACACATACCAATGTTGCAAAATTGTGCTTAGGCATTGAGATTTGTTTTACTTTTAGGCGTGAAGGGGTTAATAATAATACCTTAAATGTAATAATAAATGCAATCAACGTAAGTAACTGAATTTGATTGGAGTCTCTGTACAACTTACAGGGGTAGACAAAAAGATGGAAACACTACATGATTTGCAGGTATGAAAGTGACGACATGTTTCTCTTTGAAAGCGGAAGTGATGTAACATTCTTTTGCTTCTTTGATGTGTGATGAGACACCTAGCTAACAGATGGGAAATCTTACTTACGTCATTCACTGCATGCGCTGCTAGTAATACAGAGCCATATCAGAGCTTACTGAGCTTCAAAGAGGGCAAACTGTTAGTTCCTGCTTAGCTGGTGCCTCTGTGACCGAAGTTGCCAATTTATTTGCCATGTCGTGTGGTACGGTATCAAAAGGTTATGACGGCATATACAGTTTCCGGGAAAACGTTGCCTGATAAGCATAACCGTGGTCGACATGGTCAACTTACCGAACAAGACTAAAGGACATTGTGCAGGATTGTAATTCGGAATAAAAAAACAACTGCTGTAAAAGTGACTGCAGAGCTCCATCTCAGTCCAGTGAAGACTGAGTCTCGTGAAGACTGAGATGGAGCTCTGCAGTCACTTTTGCAGCAGTTGTTGTTTTATTCCGGGTCACAATCCTGCGCAATGCCCTTTTGTCTTTTTCAGTCAGTTGACCATGTCAACCGTGCTTATGCTTATCAGAAGACGTAATCCTTGCTTTACCCCCTCCTTGTTACTGTTTTGCCCCCCTGGGTGAACCTGCAAAGCTTACTGAGGGGTCTGTCTTCTAAGGATCTAATCTGGTGTCAGCCTGGTAACAGGGAGAAAGCATCTGGAAGATATTGAAAGGAGGCAACCTGTCAGGGCTCCAGAGTACCAGGAACAGGCGGGAGAGTGGTCGGGGTCACAAGCTGGGTTCAGTAACTCATGGGCAGCGCGGTACAGAGGGTCAGGCAGAGAATGGTCAGGGTCACAAGCCAGGGATCAAGCAGGAGAAGTCAGCAGAGGTCAGGATCAGGCAGGGTCGGCAACAAGTCAAACAGGAACAGGAATACAGGATACAAGGTACAGGGGCCCATGGAAAAACACACACCAAGGCCCTGACTGTGAGTCTGGCCATTCCTTAAATACAACCCCTACAATCAGCTTCAGGTGTTTGGCTGATTGAAGGGGTGAGTCTCTGATTGCTGAGAGCACCCGCTGGCCAGCCCTGGTACTGCAGCCCACAAGGCAGGTGAGTCCCACCATTATTGGCAAGTCCATTCCTGACACAACCAATCATCTAAGGACATCCTTGAATACAGACTGGTGTGGAACATTCTAGAGAATATGTGCTGTTGCCACCCCTCTGGTGCTAAAGAGTCAGCAGTAGCAGTTAAAGAGATTAGACAAACCATTCAACACTGACAGAGGTGCTTAAAATAATCTGCTTTTATTTATTTGTGTAAAACTTATCCCAAAAGGAACAATGCTGTTGGTGTTACTGCTAATAATATGTTAGCTGAATTTTGGCTTCAATTTTCTTACTTTATCTAAATATACTAGTGTATCTAACACTCCCCTCCCCCCAGACTGACAGTGTCTCTGTCCAAAGGTGTCCGTGTTGCGTTCCATCCAGATTGTAGACATCCTTATAAAGAAAGTGTGCTATTGGACAGATCACCAGGTGAAAACAGAGGGAATAAAGCAGCTACCACATCTAATGACTGCATGTTACAATATATTAAATTTCTGGTTTTGAGTTTATTACCGCTTTAAAGTGTACCTGAGTCTTTAAACAAAGGTTCACTGAAGCACAATCAGTAGGCATCCGTGCCCCTATGATAAATAGATGTAATATATGTTATTATTTACAGGATTACTGCTTACTAAGGAGCAGAGAATTATTGAAAATGGGAAATACTTAAAAAAAAAAAAAAAAAAACCTTAATAGAATTCTTGAACAAGAAAATAGGAAAGTGTTGAGCGGTATTTTTGCTATGAGCACACAAAACTGAATATTAAAAAAATAAAATAATTTGATCAGCCGTGTTGACATCACACTTTAACCACATGTTCCAGTCTACAGTGATTATTTAGCTGACAGCAGATACTTTATACTCATTTAGGGGTCTGTCTGCAAATGTTTTCACACATCATTCACACAGGATTCACACATTTTTCCAATAATTGTTTGAATTTTAGGTAAAATTTGTGTAAATCTTGTGTTGAAAACAATTATAAAAAGACTCCCTAGGTTTCTCATTTTTGTTCCATTTTTCTTTTGCACCTGGCTACCCTGCTAACCATTGTAGCTGGCAGGTACCTTTATTTTTCTGGGTAGTCTGAATCTATGAAATTTCAGGTCATTTTATTATCTTTTTTTAGGGCAATATCCACTTTCTATTCCCTCTGCAGACTTTCTCTCACGGTGCAACATAAAAGGGAAGGGGAAATGCAAAGGTTCATGTGACATGATGTAGCCTTATGATTAAACTCCACTTACCCCTAGATCTTCATTGGCTAAGAATGCTTCTTTACTGTTCAGCCACTTCTCATTTTGATCGACAATCCTGAAAAATGTCTGTTAAAAATAAAGAAATATATACATCCATAAAATACATCCATTAAATAATGACAGACTACCAAAATGAGTAAAATTACTGGAAGTGCTCAACACGTAGGACTAATTAAAAAAATAAAAAAATAATGTATATACAGAGTCAAACTTTTGAAATAGAACAATTAAAACCCCAAACATATTACCTGCAGGTCACGAGCCTGACACAGCTTGAGGTTCTGTCCTCTCCAGGATTTAATAAGCTCATCCCAAGCATCTTCTATTTTGGAAAGAGCAAGTCGTATTTCATCAGCTGCATAATGGCCAGAATTGCTCAGCTTCTGCCCAGAGGTCTTCACTGCATTGACTCTCTCTGTGCGTGCTTCGATCTCTGCCTGGTGGAAGAACACATTAAGTGAAAGGGTATGTAGTATGTTAAAATACCTGCCACACATGCAAGGCTGTAAGGGAATTCCCGTGAGACAGCTGATGAATAGACGTGTGCATGCGCACAGAAATGCGCGATCGCGCACATGCACACGCACGGCGAAGATTGGCGCCAGACGGACTATTTAAAAGGTGCCTCTGCCTGTGCTGAGTGCTGACTGGTCTTCAGCTGTTCCCTGTTTCCTGCTCGTTCCTGTGTGATTTCCTTGTTGCTGACCCGGCTTGTTCCTGACCTGACTCTGATTACTCTCCTGCTTGATACTGGTTCCTGACTTCAGCTCTGCTCCTGACTTTGGCTTGCTTATGATTTGGTACCTCGCTGTCCGTCTGTTGATGACCCCGGCTATTCCTATGACATTGCTCCTGTCTCCCATCCCAGCTTCTTGTCTTACTCTGGTGCACACCTGGCGATCTACCATACCAGTTCTACATATCACTACTGATCATGAATAGGAGGTTCATCAGTCTTCCAAAGTCTCCAACTGCAAGAACTGCAAACAACATCAGCTGGCGCTCTTGTTCCCCTGGTCCCTTGACACCCTCTGTTCCACTTCCAGTGAGGTCAGGGCTAGTGACACAAGTGAGGCCGACCTTGTCATTTCAGTCTCCAATCAGGTACGTGACAAAGGCTGAATTTACATTTAGGCACAGTAGGCCTGAAGCCATAGGCAGTGTAGCCGGGTGCTCTGCTGGCTGTTTGCAGCTCTCTCTTACGTCAATCCCCTGTAAATGTGAGCATTGACAGAGCCTTGATTTATGTGTGGTATGGAGTAGGCTGTGTTCCCCTCACTTCCCTGCTGCTGCACTGAGACAAAGCAGGCTGTATGTGTGAAATCCTGCACTCTCCCGCCTCCCTCCTGGCAGCCACTGTGAGCCTCTGAGAAGGAGACTTGATGATGCTGCAGGAAGGAGGGTCATGGGACATGTAGTCCCCAAGGAGCACAGAACAATGCAAATGGATAAGGCTGTGGACTTCACTACCCAGACTGACATGCACACAGGCAATAAAAGCTTTTAATGCAGCCTCCTGTCCCCTCCCCCTGAATGACACAGCAGCGAATGGGTCACTGGGATATGTAGTTCTTAAAGGAACACTGCATAGTACCATAGATGCAGTTGTGGACTTCAATAACCAGGATTCTCTGCAAACAGGGAAGGAGACAGGACTTTTCCCAGGCATTCTGAGACTAAACTGGTTCTTTTGCCAGAGTGAAGCAGAGCATGCAGACCTTCCAATGCACAACAGAGTAACTGCTACAGAGGAGACTGAACAGCTCAGGAACCAAAGTGTGCAGACTCGCTGCTGTGTTCTGACTATCCAGGGAGCTGAGAGACTGAGCCACAGAGAGTCTCTGTGTCTTGGGACCAGAGCTGGGGAGGCCTGTTGCTGTATGTGCCTACCACCAGGGAGGACCTGATCACGAGGACTGAGACTTCTGGGACCTGACCTGTGGCATTTTAGGAGTGGAGAACAGAACAACTGAGCTCAAACCCTTACCTATAAGAGAATTCCCGTGAGACGGCTGGTGAATAGACGTAAGAATGTGCACAGAAATGCACGATCATGCATGTGCACACGCACGGTGAAGATTGGCGCCAGACAGACTATTTAATTATTATTATTATTATTATTACTACGAGTTTATATAGCGCCAAAGGGTTTGCTCAGCGCTGTACAATAGGGGGGACAATACATGGCACAGTACAACAACAACAATCAACGTACGAGGGGTAAGAGGGCCCTACTCTTACGAGCTTACAATCTAGGAAATTTAAGAGGTGCCTCTGCCTGTGCTGAGTGCTGACTGGTCTTCAGCTGTTCCCTGTTTCCTGCTCGTTCCTGTGTGTAATTTCCTTGTTGCTGACCCGGCGTGTTCCTGACCTGACTCTGATTCTTCTCCTGCTTGATACTGGTTCCTGACTTCAGCTCTGCTCCTGACTTTGGCTTGCTTATAGTTTGGTACCTCGTTGTCAGACCGTTCATGACCCTGGCTATTCCTTTGACACTGCTCCTGTCTCCTATCCCTGCTTCTTGCCTTGCTCTGGTGCACACCTGGCGATATACCATACCAGCACTGCATATTACTACTGTGCCTGAATCGGAGGTTCATCAGTCTTCCAAAGTCTCCAACTGCAAGAGCTGCAAACAACATCTGCTGGTGCTCTTGTCCCCCTGGTCCCTAGACACCCACTGTTCCACCTCCAGTGGGGTCAGGGCTAGTGACACAAGTGAGGCCGACCTCGTCATTTTAGTCTCCAATCAGGTACGTGACATTACCACTCACAGCTAATGCAAAGACTACTCTTCACTTAGCAGCCCATCAGAAATCCATTACACACTCTTAAAGGGACAGTTCAACGTGCACCACCTTACAATATTGCCCCAACAAAAAACAGTTAATACTGACAATTAGGCACCAGGTACATTAAAGCCACCTCCAGGGGTACCCCCTTTGTTAGGAAGGCATACACCCACCCGCTATTGGGGCTGTATGCATAGTGTTCACACTAGGACCTTTATTTTTGGGTTAGTTAATGCCAATACTCTTAACACTGTTTGCATCAGTATTAGTTTGGTCTAGCATTGAAACAGTTCAGTTGATTGCCATCTTATGGGTCAGTGTTTACACTCTCTAGTACAGTATCTTTAAACATGTTAAAATTTCCTGTGAATGGTTTAACTGCATTGCCTTAACATTTTTGAATTGAAGAGGATTTTCTGCCTAAGTGAAATGATATGAAGCATTTTATATTGTCTGGTCTTAGGCTGGACTAGTTTAAAATTATGTATACAGTACGTTCATGTGGATTCATGGATTTTTAGAGCTTCAACTTTTTCCCATTATGTCAGTTACATGCATTATTTTGAGACTTTGAAAGTTGATGGCATTTTTACAGTACGAATGAATAAGCATTAAACATTAATGTATTTTAATGAGCCTAGTTTACACCATTGTCAGACTTTCATGTGCTTTAACAAAAGTACAGAAACTGCGTTTTTCACTTGTAAGTGTACCAGAGCACACGTGAATGAATATGAATACGCAGCAAACACATTACACAGCATGTAAACATGCATTCAGAATTAACTTTCAATCAGTTAAAAACCTTTGCTAGTCTAGCACCTGTATATACAGTCTTCTAAAGCACGGGTGTCAAACTGGCAGCCCTCCAGCTGTTGCCAAACTCCAAGTCCCATGAGGCATTGCGAGGATGACAGTTACAAGCATGACTACCAAAGTCAGAGGAATGATGGGACTTGTAGTTTCGCAACAGCTGGAGGGCCACCAGTTTGACACCCCTGCTCTAAAGGAATGCACATACCACTGTGACAAATGCACTCTCTGCAGTCTACAGTATAATGTCAGTCACTCTGGGCTTTACTTACAACATATCTGTGATATTTAGGACACAATGTTCATGTGGTTGTGGTATGGCACAAACAAAAGTAACTTTTCACTGCTTGGCCTCGCTGGAACATTTTAGCTTAACAGCATTCATTCAGCAGCTTTCCATCATGGTCAGGCTTGAATGGTCTCTTTCCACCTGCCACCTCCCAAGCAGCTCCTCTTAAATGCCCTCCACACAGCACAACATCTCTTAACTGGAGAGCAAGACTTCTCATGCCCTAGAGCAGCGTTTTTCAACCACTGTGCCGCGGCACACTAGTGTGCCATGAGATATTGTCTGGTGTGCCGTGGGAAAAATTGCCTCGGCTCACAAATAGACGGGCAAACTACGGCCCGCGGGCCGTATACGGCCCGGCGGACCTTTTAATCCGGCCCACGGAGCGTGATACTGTCAGGATGATCTGTCCCCCTCGACGTATCTGCGCATGTGCCGGAGATTGCCGATCGGCTGCTAATGCCTGAAACTGGCACATGCGCAGATACGTCGAGGGGGACAGATCCTCATAGGAGACCTACACCGGAACGGCGAGAGGAACGCGCGGCGCAAAGGTAAGTGAATTGACACAGGGGAGGCTTGGGGACTTAATATGGGGGATGAATTAATATGGGGAATGAATTACTATAGGGGGGATGAATTACTATATGGGGGATGCATTACTATGGGGGATGAATTACTATGGGGGATGTATTACTATGGGGGATGAATTACTATATGGGGGATGAATTACTATATGGGGGGTGAATTACTATATGGGGGGTGAATTACTATGGGGGATGAATTACTATATGGGGGATGAATTACTATGGGGGATGAATTGCTATAGGGGGGATGAATTACTATGGGGGATGAATTACTATGGGGGATGAATTACTATATGGGGGATGAATTACTATATGGGGGGTGAATTACTATGGGGGATGAATTACTATATGGGGGATGAATTACTATGGGGGATGAATTACTATATGGGGGATGTATTACTATGGGGGATGAATTACTATATGGGGGATGAATTACTATATGGGGGGATTAATTACTATGGGGGATGAATTACTATATGGGGGAGATGAATTACTATGGGGGATGAATTACTATGGGGGATGAATTACTATATGGGGGATGAATTACTATGGGGGATGAATTACTATGGGGGATGAATTACTATATGGGGGATGAATTACTATATGGGGGATGAATTACTATATGGGGGCTGAATTACTATATGGGGGATGAATTACTATGGGGGATGAATTACTATGGGGGATGAATTACTATGGTGGATGAATTACTATATGGGGGATTAATTACTATGCTTACTATGGGGGAATATTACTATACTTACTATGGATGACACATACACATCATTCATCTACTCTTGGTCCGGCCCCCGGGTCCAATTATAAAATACTTTATTATTTCATAATAAAGTAATTATAAAATAATTTCTTTGTGTTTGATTCCTATTCAAGAGAATTACTTTATATATAGTCAATATAGGCACAGAGGTAAATTTTTTTAACATTTTCTAATGGTGGTGTGCCTCGTGATTTTTTTCATGAAAAAAGTGTGCCTTTGCACAAAAAAGGTTGAAAAACACTGCCCTAGAGAAGGCTTTTCCCCAGAGAAGAACATTAGGGATCCAAACCATTCCTTTTCATGTCCAGAGACATACTGGGTGATAATGCGATATCATCACATGTCTTTAGCTGACCTAAGACTGCTGGAGAGCAGAGGCCAATAGTACAATACAAGACTGCAGACCATATTGCAGATTTATCCTGTAACTCCTCATAACTTAATTTACAGTAATAGCTGACTGTTGTAGCATGTTGACCATTGAATAAAGGAGGACCTTTGGAATCTGAAACCCTTTATTGGCCAACTAGTATTTTGAAAGGATCAAGCTTCTAAAACACATTAGGGTTCTAAAACCTACTGTATAATGCTTTTATTGTCTAAAGTTTTCAAAAATGTTAGCTACTGAATACTAACATTTAAAGCCATTTTTTTAGCTTCATTCCTAAGAATTCTGTGTGTAGAATTCTATATATAGGGGACATGCACAACCAGGGGCGGACTGACAACTCATAGGGCCCCCGGGCAATAGGGGATCATGGGGCCCCTGTGTCCTTGCCCAAACTCAAAAAAGCCTATGAAAAAGGTACCAGGGGCATCTCATGGGGCCCCCTACTGACCCCGGGCCCTCGGGCAGTGCCCGAGTTTCCAAATGGTCAGTCCACCCCTGTGCTCAACTAGTAGTGGCAGTTGTAAACCATGCTCCAGACAGAAACAGTCAGGAACAGTCCAAGTAGGTTTGTTCTACATTTTATACAGCAAGACATGGAACAAACACAGTCCATAGCATAAAACAAAAAAGTATCTGCTTATCCCAGCCACTATCTAAACTTCTATTAGTTCAGGACCGACTAAGGTACCCAGTAAGGGGTTCCCCAAAGCAAACAGGCAGTATATGTACTGTTTTATTGCTCTGTCAGCATTCAGACTTTTTGCCCAGCTGAAGGCTCACACAACAGAGAGCGAAAAAGATAGCCCTCACAATCAGTTAGCATACATAAAAAGGTCTGTGGACAGCTAAGAGCTGAGGCTAATTAATGAGATCTGCCTAACAGGTGAGAAATGGAGCCATGGATAGAAGGTTATCCCTCCCAAAGCTCTTCAAAGCCTCTGGTCTCCAGGAATCAGGCCAGAGCTTAATAGGATTTGAAAAAAAACAAAAGTTTGCTTTCTTCATAACATGCTCAAATTCTTGAGCCCCTTATCATGTGTAGGTAAGAAACATAGGTGACACAAATACACCATTCACAATTCTGAGAGCCACTGCCTTACACTATGTAATGTGGTTGTTGTGGCAAGTCTGTATTAATGGAAACAGCACTGTATACACTACAATTCCCTTTTAAAATGACATATGTAATTTGTCAGAGCTGGAGCTAAAAGAGCAAAAAACAAAAGGAGAAAAAGAAAATATTGGAATTGAGCCCCATAGCAACCAAACACATTCTATTATTTTTCTGACGCAGGTTAGTAGATTAAAGTAAATGTGATGGTATGCCACAGAAACCACTTCTAGTTTCTTTTTTTATGGTTCCTATGAGTCAACCAAAATGAGCAGTTGGGAACGCCCTAAATGAAAACAAAACTGTTGCATTTATCTTGCAAAATGTGGAAAATAAAAAAATTCAAATACACTCTGGTTTGGTTATTCAGCTAGAGACATACCTTTCTTTCCTGGTGCTCTTCAATCCTGGCTTCAACATCTACAGCATTTTTTGGCAAAGCAGCTCCCTCCATCAGGGCCTGGAGCTTCTGCACCCAGTCCATTATCTCTCGTATATCAGCATTGAACCTTTGCAGATGGTAAGAGGCGTCTAATTTCTCCTTCCTGCCAAGGAATGAAACGTGTTGTTCAGTAGACTGGACAGAATGGACTCAGATAATGCTCGGTGCACACTTTCTATGCCAGAAGGGATATAGCAATGGACAAATGTTCCATATTTCATCCATAAAGCTACAGTCTTTTGAAATACAACCACAAAGGATTAGACATAAAAGCTCAGCCCAGCTTACTGTATGCTATCATTTATTCTGATCTCAGACTATATATTGCCATGTGCCTTATCACCAATGGTTTAATCTTATTTATACAGGAAATATTAAAACATGTATGTTTTGTTTGATTTTACTTATTTATTGATGAGTTTGATTGTTCTTCATTGACCAAGCTATGCAGAATGCCATCAGAATGTTTAAAAATTTAAAAACTAAGGGTTGCAAATGCTGCAGGATTTACATTTGGGTGTTATCACTCACTTTAAAGGAGAGCCAATGCCTTTTGCTAGTGTTTATTTTTTTCAGTTGTGGGCAGGCAGTTTAAGCATGGGATGTCATAGAATGCCCTTTTGAGAGAACTGGCATTCCCTGCTTGCCAAGATCTTTTACAGCTGCTAACAAGCAAGCACACATAAATCTGCTAAATACTAGCTTGTGAACACATCAGTAATCTATCAATGGGAATGACTTTTACATCTTTAGAACATCTTGTGCTGCCTGACAGAAGAGGGTAAACAGGGTGGGGGCAGTGGGGGTGATCTGAATGGCTACAGCCAGGGAAGAATCTAGGGATTGAGGTAACAATATGGCAAGGTCTCTGCATTGTGTCCCATTTTGGATATCCCCCTTTATGTTTTGTTATCAAGGTAGTGGTTGTGGACCAGGGGCGGACTGACCATTTGGAAACTCAGGCACTGCCCGGGGGCCCGGGGTCAGTAGGGGGCCCCATGAGATGCCCCTGGTACCTTTTTTGCAGGCTTTTTTGAGTTTGGGCAAGGACACAGGGGCCCCATGATCCCCTATTGCCCGGGGGCCCCATGAGTTGTCAGTCCGCCCCTGTTGTGGACTCTATAGCTACACTGTAAGGACAGGACATATCAGACCTGGGAATAGGATCGAGACTTGCAGAGGTAGACAAATGATCCCAGGTGACAGTAAGTAATGCAGGATCCCAAGGGTGCTCAGTCTAAGGGCCAGGTGATAATCACCAGAGCTGCTAATGATGAAGATGGATTTCACTGCTTGATGACCCCAGGTTCCAGTCCCTAGTTCACCCTGCGCAATTGCAGAGATTCAGAAACACAAAGATACTAGGAAATAGGTATGTAGAACAACAAGTAACAGATCAGCAGCAGCTTTTACTGCTGATCTGTGATACCTCTTCTGTGGACAAAACAGGAAGTGAGAGTAAGTATCTCCAAATAATGGGAAATCCCCTCTCTTAGATGTTTGCCAGGACAATAAAATTTCCCCTCCATTCTTATTCAGTCGGCAATTTTTAATTTTTCCTCTTTTTCAGTCCTGGTGGCAATGATCAACAAGACAAATAGAGAGGGCAAATTTCACTGTGGGGACACAGACAGTAATATAAACCTGACAGAAGTTCTAACACTTTCCTAGTTTATTTAAAACTAAAAAAAAAGCCTTGGCATTAAATATATTTTAAGGGGTCTACTTAAAAATGTTTTCACCAAAGATTCACACGTGTTCTAATTGACATGTTCATACCATATGTACTGGGCTGTGCTTGGCAACCTTGCCCAAAGCAGTCCCAATACATAGACAAGTCAACTTGCCTCAAGTCCTATGTGTTCTATGATCCTATGAGTTCGGTTCACACCACTCCTCTGCAGTGGCATATGCTGTAAAAAGAAGAACATACTGCATTTTTATGCAGCACAGTGTATTGCGATGTACTACATCACACTGTGGTGCATAAAGATGAACTGTTATTTTGTGACAGTTAAATAAAGTTAGAAAAACAGGTAAACAGTGTGATGTGTTGTAATCAGTGTATTTTAGTACTGCTTCACATTGCACACCATCAGTCGAAACATTGCTCATTAGCGGTTACACGGTAATGCATGCTGTTGGTGTGAACAAGCCCTATATCATGGGTCAAAGTTGTGTGAAGTTTGGGTGAAACATTTATAAATTGACTGCAGTGCGGTAAATCTGTGTTTTTTGCACTCCTCAAAAACAGTACAGTAGAAACTAGACCCGTTCATAAAACTTATGGCTGATGAGTATTAACTAAAATCAGACATAGTGTACAGTTAAGTGCTGCGATCACCATGTTTTGCGGAATCAGAGCACTCCATCTTAGCCTATGGTACTCCCAGGACAGAATGTCATGGTAGACCATTACAAAAAAGCAGCTGCTGTAAGACATTGTTCTGCCCAAGTAAACACTACAGTATTTAAGGTCTTTGGTTACAAAAAAACTGACAATTACAAATGCTTTTAACTGGTCAAAATGGTTACATCATAAAAGCAAAAAACACAAAAACTAGTGGCTTTTGGTTTCCCCCCCAACTACTGATATAAAACAAAGAGCTAATTGGCTGCAATGCCTAATTCCTATGGTTAATATAAAACAATCACAATTCAAAGCATAAAGCCTCAAGCTCTTTAGTTGAGATAACTCTATAAATGGCTATCAAGAAAGATAGGGCCCCCACAGTCATTAAAATATCATCCATAATCTTTCTAGTAAATGAGAAAATTAATTTTATTGGCTGCCATAGGCGACTCCTCCACTTTTCACTTCATTCTCTAGAATAGGGTATACTAACCTTACTCAGAGCAGCTTTAAGTGATGGGCTTAGTATATAACAGAAATAAATGAGATTGCTATAAATTCAAGAGGCATACATATGTCACAAGAAACATGTATTATATTGAAAGTAGTCACTGCTCATGGAGATAACTTGGGCACACAAATAACCCCTTTTTTTCTTTAAGTTCAACTTTCTTTTACTAATAATTCACTTGATTTATCAAAGAGGGGAAAAGTGCACACTTTTACTTTACTGCAAGCAAAAATCACAGATAAAGCAGTTATTTTTTGAGCTCAAAAAATAACTGCTTTATCTGTGATTTTTGCTTGCAGTAAAGTAAAAGTGTGCACTTTTCCTCTCTTTGATATATCAAGTGAATTATTAGTAAAAGAAAGTTGAACTTAAAGAAAAAAAGGGGTTATTTGTGTGCCCAAGTTATCTCCATGCACCTTTGTATAAGCTTGTGGGTGGGTGCAGTGTGGTGCGGCATGAGTCTGGTTGCAATTAACAAAACTTGTATTGAAGGAATGGCTCAAAGAGATAATCAGCCCATAAGGAAGGCACTCAGCTGAAAACACTCCCAATTCTGTGCAATAATGTAGAGTGGGGCAGTTCTGATGCACTGACAGAGTCTGCCTCTGAGGGCAGAATGTGGCCTGGCCAGTCTGAGCTCAAAGGGGATGATTCCTAAGAAGGATAGCTTGTCTCTATCCTGTCCCTACTCATCTGGAACCTTTCCCTGACAAATGGGTAACCTGTCCTTACAATGTCCACATGCAAAATATGCGCTAAGCCCGGGATCCAGGGTCTTAAAAAGATTTTGCCTGACCAAAGATGGCAGCCAGAGTCACACAGGACATCCAACTGGATTGCTTGGTGCTACTTGGAACCAGAAAGTGAGGGGAAATTAACATACACAGCAATAAAGGGTTTTTTTTAATAGAAAGTAAGGGTTAGCCTTCATTATAATATCACTCTATGTCACTATCTATGGTTTTCCTTTCACTTCCATTCTGTTACTGGGGGCAGGAAGAGTGTTAAATTCTCCCAACAAAGTGAAAACAGCAATGAAACACAACAGAGGTTCATACGCCTCCCCACTTTACAGATAGAAATGTGAAATTTGCTTTGTACATTATTTCATGTGTTTTTTGAAAATGTGTTACAGTCTCATAGTCAAACTAAAGATCCATATGCAAAAACTAGTTGCTCAAAGCATATAGTGGCAATACAAAAATGGCTGGGCAACATGCAAAATTTAACACAGACTCAAACATGGAAAAAAATGTTAGTGTATATTAGATGCAAACCGACAAATTATTTCTTCTGATATGACCTCCTCTGATGCTTAAAAAGTTAGTTCACCTATAACTGATATTTCATTTTGGATAGCAGCATAAACAGACTTGATCACCCACTGGTTTCTAATATCTTTTGGGATCTTCCAGCAGTGAAATCAAGCTTGCTGTCATCTACACAAAAATGATACTGTATATCAGATTGGGCTGGTCTGACCCTAAAGAGTGGTGTTGTTTATCAAACGTCTCTTTAGAGATTTACTTGGGAGCTGGATGCTCTTAATTGAAATGCAATTGTTACTGATCTATAATCTGCCCTCAGTTAACCAACACACAAAACACGTCTGTTACATTATAAATAGCATTGGTTAGGCTGCCTTTCCAATACCTCTGGTTAGCCTGGAGCTGGAGTTTTTGCCAGCTGTCAGTCATCTCCTTCTCTTTTGAGGCAAGGCGTTCGCTCATTGATGAATTTCCATGGGACAGACGTTTGGCTTCTTGATGCAGAGCCTGCAAGGGAATATTTATGTAGAAAAATCATTTTGGTTCCTGAAGGTTCTTGGCAAGTGATGGTATTTTCCGAGAATAATGTGGATCGGATCCCAACAAAAGTAGGAAACAATTTGTAAACAGATCCTCAGATTCTGGCAATTTATGTTTGACATTTAACTCATTAATTCAAAGTATCTGCATATAATATACTGTTCCTAGACTATATCCGAGTTATGAAGAGACACTGTGGTGCCCATTTATGAATAATTTCATCCAAGATTCCATGTTTTCTAGATAGTGACAACAGTGAACAATGCTTTTCTCTTGTAGTCTCCATCAGAAACCCATGTGACAGACTGACAAAGCAGGAGCACAATTTAGAAAAAGAGCACTATATGCCTGAAGAGGTGTCTAAACAAGGACCTTCATTGTAGGATCACTAGGTATCAGGCCCGAACTGGGATGAAAAATAGTCCTGGGCATTTTAGCACAGCAGCCCCAAGCCTAGGGGCCCGTCCCTGGGAGCCTGGTGGTGGAATGCCAGGGCCTTCGTAGTTTCGCCAGTGGTGTCAGTGTTTTTTGTTTTTTTTTAACCACATTATTTTTTCACAATTTTATTTTTTTTATTATTTTTTACAATTTATTTTTGGAGTCCCATTGGGGGGGCTTTGGTGAGATATCAGGGGTCTCACTTTTGAGACAGAGAAAGGAAATTGAGGACACAGCCCTCAATCTACAATTTTGCTGCCTCAGCAGCACAGAATGAATGGACAGGAATAGCTCTGTACAGAGCTTCCCGTTCATTCATAAACTGAAGTACAGTAAACACAGTTTACTATGCCTCAGTTATGAATGGACAAAGTCAGTGATCGGTATTGATCACTGACTGTCCATTCAGGCAAAGAAGGGCCAGTAACTGACAATTTTACCAGTCCCTTCCCCTTTCTCAATCTTGACAAGTGCCCCGCAGTAGCTGGTGGAAGAAGAGAGGGGGGAACACGACAGCGCTGCAGGGGAGGAGGCGGGGCAGGGAGAGAGGACAGAGGGACCAGGAAAGAGGACAGGAGCCCGGGGGCAGAAGAAAGAAGATGGATAGGAGGGGTGGCAGGTTGGCATATAGAGGAACAGATCTGCTAATTTCTTTCCTGCAGCCACTGAATACCTGTAGGAGGGAGAGGAAGAGAAACGGGCATTCAGCAGTGGCAGGAGGGAAAAGAACAGATCAGTTCCTCTATGTACCGCCCTGCTGCCCCTCCTAGCCAGACAAATCTTGTTAGGACATACGGCCCGGCAGTCTCAGCCCACCAGGCAAATACCCGGTGTGCCCTATGTCCAGTCTGGGCCTGACAGGTATTATAATAAAGATAGCTGCTGATATAAATATATAGAAAATTACTTTTAAAATCATATTACCATGTTAAAGCGTATATGATCTTTAACGACTGAATTTAAACCTACTTCAACCAGGGAATTCACTATGCTGCAACTTTTGAAAAGAGACTGCCTACTAGAAATAGTAGTACCTAGCATATGGTACCTAAAGCCTGCTCAGGAGTTAATGCTTGAAATAAATAATTTTTTAGATGGCTGTCAAGAATTACACAGGAGCCAGTGGACAGCATGATGTATATTGTCTGGAATCTAGTTCCCACATTATTTTTATTATTACAGGTACTTATATAGAGCTGTCAATTTACGCAGCACTTTACATACTGTATATTGTACAGGGTGCCCCTACAGTCTGGACACATAAGCAAAATGCATATTTTCAATAAATTGCAATACATTTTCAAACAACAACTTTAATTTTGTTGCAATATTAATCAATGACGTCTTCAATGTGATTTCCACCATGTGTGAAGCAAAGTTCCATGTGCTTTAAAAGAACACACATGAACCCAATGCAGTAACTCCACATTTCCGTCAATTTGAGCACATTCGTTCATGATGCATTCCTTCAGGTAATTCATATTTGTGATTTTCATTGAGTACATTGAGTACCTTCTCCTTCAGCATTCCACATACCCTCCCTAACCCTCAAGGAGCATACAATCTAAGGGCCCTAAATCAAATACTGAGTTTTTGATCTGGGGTCTGAAGAAGGTTCATTTAAGGCAGTGTTTCTCAACTCCAGTCCTCATGGACCCCCAACAGGTCATGTTTTCAGGATTTCCCTCAGATGAAACAGCTGTGGTAATTACTAAGGCAGTGAAACTGATCAAATCACCTGTGCAAAATAATGGAAATCCTGAAAACATGACCTGTTGGGGGTCCATGAGGACTGGAGTTGAGAAACACTGATTTAAGGGGACTGAGTACTACTAGAAAGGACTGTGTGCTGATCTGTTAAGAGACAAGAGCCACTCCAGAGGGAGCAGAAGTCCAGGATTTCATTTTTTATTTCTGCTTTTTGTACATTTGTTTGTCCTCCAAGTTGTGGTAGTTCCACTAGGCAACCCATATACCCCTAGAACCCATCCAAGTTGTTTATCCAATAATAAAACAACAAAACCAAGCTCATGGACTGTTTACTGACTTTGGATTCAGGAGTGGAAAATGCATGTTGCCTGGCTGTGCAGGAAAATAAGGGGCCCCAAAACCAGCGGCTTTCAAGAGGGTAACGCTACACGTACACCGCACTGAAAGACATTATGGCCAGTAAGTGGAGGCCTAGTGGTTGGATGTTTGCCAAGTCCCCGAAGCGTATATGTTCAGATGTTACTACTATGCTTTAGTGTGTAATTGGGGCTAAACATGGTCTATTAACAAAAATATATTTCATAGGGAAAAAAATCTTATTCTAAAATCATCTGATCTGCTATTTTCTAAGGAGGTTTTTTTTCTTGTACCACCATTAATTGCATACTGTACACGCCTTAGTATCAGTTTGTACTACGTACCTCTTTCTGTGTCTGGATGACCTTGATCTCGCGAAGAGTTTCTTCATGCCTCCGTATTAAGTTGGTGACACTCTCTACATCCTTTCCACAGTCAAAGGCCTGCATGAGCACACTCTAAAATGGGTGGGTAACAATGAATTAATACATATCAAGAGCAGACCACAGCTATCACAAGACTTGCTCCATCTGCATTGACCTTCTTTCTACTGTACACAGACAAGATTTAAGTGTACATTTCGCCAAAAGGTTTTTTTAAATTTTGGATAGAACAGAGATAGGTTAAAACCCTTTCAGTTTATTTTTTGTCCTCTATGTCCCATTTGGGGGGTTTACATTTCCTACCTATCCAATCAGAACAGTGCCCCTCAAGTCCTGTTTCAGTGACAAGGCTAAATGTTTGGATTTCTTCTCACTTTTTGTTGTCATGACAAGAGTCACCAAGACAGAGGGGTTGAATATTCCGAGAGGGACTACAGACAGCAATAAAAACTTGACAGGGAGTTAACCCTTCCCCACTGTATCAAAAACAAAAGAAAAACTAAGGGTTTTCCTATACATACACTTTACAAAAACTATGTTGCATTGGTAGGACAGATCCTTCTAAATGCTTCAGGTACATGGTGGAATGTTCTGTAATTATGGAAGATCCAAGACACCCACCTAAAACTAATATTTTTTTTTATTAGTATAGTAGCAAAGGTGATGGGTACAGTGGGTACAATATACTGTACTTGTCCTTACGAGGTTCTCCCAGTTTTCCACCTTGCTTATACAGTAGCTCACATTAATTTTATATGTTATAATAAAATATCCCCACCTAATATTGTCATGAAATTACTTGAAGTATGCAAGTTTTTTTTTCATTCAAATGTTTTTAAAAAATACAAAATCATATGCCATCAGTATATGCAGAATTCCAAATGTTTCAAGAAGGATTCTTAATTATGACTTTATTTACTTGCATAATTAGGATTTTAAAAGGTATCTGGGAAAACAAATGTTATAGCAAACTACCCAGTATTATAATGATGTCTCTGACATAGAGGTATGCAAAAGCTCTAACATAGTAAACTGTGAGCAGACTAAACAGAAGGGTGTATAGCTAGACCTGCAGGAGACTGTAATGATGGGTCATGCTAATGGCATGACACAGATGTGCAGTGTAAGTCACGGGGGAGCATATTCTTACCACAACAATGTTTCCAACTCTGAAGTACCGACAAATTACATATGATGACTTCCTTTTGCGCACTTAAAATACTGTACATAGTACTAATTAGGAGACTTTTAAGCAGTGTTCCCTTTGAAACACACACAAACAAGGACCTGTGGATAATGCCACGATTTACAATGCAGGTCTATAATTGAATGATAGACATGTGCATGCCGGGAGATTTTGTTTTCATTTTGGATGCATTTGTTAGGTAGAAATTTCATTTATTCATGTTTGTTGTGTTGGTCCATTTCATTTTTGGGATTTGTTTTGTGTCTACAGAATTTGTTTTGTATATTAGTTTATATTCGTATATAACGGATGGATTGGAAAAGTTTCAAAAAATGTTGATAAGTTTTTATTCACAAGAGCATTGTGCACAATAACTGGTTGTTAAGATGCGGGCGCCCGCTAAAGCACATTTTTCTGGAAACTACATCAAAGATCCATTAAGCAGCACTTTCACTGCACTGAGCCTAAAATGTGCAGATGTATCCAGGGCTTTATAGGCACACGTGAAGGCTGATCAGTGAATATGGAAAAAAGAATGATATTTGTGTTGCTTATAACAGCCAGAATCCAATTTTCTAGCTTAACCACTTAAAGACCAGGCCTTTTTCTGACACTTTTTGTTTACAAGCAAAAATCTGTATTTTTGTTGCTAGAAAAATACTTGGAACCCCCAAACATTATATATATATATATATATATATATATATGTGTGTGTGTGTGTGTGTGTAATTTTCTTTTTAGCAGAGGACCTACAGAATAAAAGGGTGGGTTTTGCAATTTGGTATTTGTATTGGTATTTGTGCAGCGGTTCTTTGAATGCCACTTTTTTGAAAAACATACACTGTAAGTAATTTTAGCGCACTCACAATATACTATCCATTTTTTGGTAAAATAAAAAAAATAGTGTTACGCCAAGTAAATAGATACCGAAGATGTTATGCTTTAAAACTGTGCACACTCGTGGAATGGCAACAAACTACTTTGCAACGGGCAACACTTTAAAAGCCTTTACAGGTTACTAGTTTAGAGTCACAGAGGAGGTCTGGTGGTAGAATAGAATTATTGTTCTCATTCTGATGTTCGAGTGGGGGGGTCGAGGACGCTTTAAACTTTAAAGAAAAAATAATTTTACGCTGTTTCTTTAAATTATTTGTAATCACTGTAATTGCTGTCACGAAGAATGTAAACATACCTTGTGGCAGCAATAGGCAGTGACAGGTACTCTTTATGGAGAGATCTGTGGTCTATCAGACCCCGGATGTCTCCACTGCCCTTACAAGCATCTGATCACACCAAGATCAGTGTGATCGGTTACTTTACAAATTTAAAAATGGCACTGTTTACATCCAGGAAGCCAGAAGTGATGAAAACCATCCTTGATAAGCTCTGTGGTAAGCTGGCAAAAACCACCAGCTTTCATTATGGGCTCGTTGGTGTAATGGTAGAGCCCAGAGAGGCACAAGAGAGTGGCTGGGGGGTGTCTATAAAAGACATCCAGTGGCTAATTAGCGGCTAGGATGGCTTTTACATAAAAGCCAGACGCCGGCTGAAAAAAACAATAACGAGATGATGCCTGTAGCTACAGGTATTATCCCGGTATAACCACTTATATTCAAATGACGTACATGTACGTGATTTGGCATTAAGTGGTTTATAAGCTGCAAAAAAAAATATTTACTGGCTATGAGGCTCCCACTCCCTTGTCTTTAACTTTATATCTCTTATACTGACTTGGTTTCTGATGTTTTCCCACTATGTCCTGAATGACCTGACTGATTAGCAGTTTTGTCTACAAATATGCCTACAATACAAAGAATGCCACCCCCTCCGCCCTTAAATTTAAACTAAGCATGCCTGAAATAATTGAGATGATTTCCCATGCTAAAATGTTATGACAACTGTGCAGGTAATTAGACTTCGCAGTTTAGAAGCATTGCATGGTGTGGTAGCAGCACAATATCTCTTTGACTCCCCATGTAAAGTTTTCCCCTCTGTAATCCCAGTTGTCATACTTTCCCCCTGTACCTTTTCACTCATTCTTTCGTTAATGTCATCAATTTCACGGATCAAGGCGTGAATCTCCAGGGCTCCTTCTAATGCCTTGCGATATTTATTTAGGTCACCATGGAAACTGCTCCACCTAAAGCAAAACAACGTATCTAAGTTATATCCAAGTCATATCATTGTACATATGTTTCAAACAAACCCCACTTTCAGCAACTGCTCTGGCATAAAAGCCAATTAGGCAAGCTGTGCATTTTATGGCACCATGCTAACAGACAAGATTTAGTCATGTAAAAGTCAGCATACTAAAGACTTACCACTAGGAATTAAAAGACACATGAATACAGCACAACGAATCTAAGTGAAATGTCAGTTGGCTCATCTGTATGCAGGTATGATCTCCTCTCCTCTCTACAAAGCATACATGCTTTCCTCCTCCTCAGATCCCAGAGCTCAGGCAGTGCCTCACCAGGTCCCCATCCCTGACATCTTGTTTGCCTCACGGTAAATACACCCCTGGGCTTCGCCCCCTAATAATGTAGAGTGATGATGTGTTCATAGCAAGACAGATCACATACTTGTCATTCAGCTGCTTCTTCCTCTGAGATATGGTCTTCACTTCTTCCTGGTTCTGTCTCTCCAGTTTAGTGGCCAAAGCATTAATATCTTTTATGTGGGCATCATCCACTGTCTCCTGCTATAATCACAAACACATGCAGTAATTACCAACCAATGATAATGCTATGGAAAGGTTACCTAGAAATGCCTATGTATTATTTATAATAACTAGAAAAGCTACAATTTCTGGGGAAATTGTGTGAAGTGTTCTTTCCTCCACCAGTAGTCTACAACTGGAGTGGGCGGAGTAACTGGGTGGAGTGGCTTGTCACTCTGCTGCCTGCTCACACACCTGAGTTCCTATGGCAACTCACTCTACAGCAAGGGCGGAGAGGAGCGGTTAAAAACAAACTGCTCCAACTTGCTCACTTCACTGGCAGTGGCCATCTTCAAATGGTTGTAGTTTAAAATGATAAATCCTACACCAAAGAGCTTTATATTGTGAGAATCACAAGACCCAGATCTACATTTTGATGCATAGTACGTCTCTGAAATATTGAAAATGAAGGCACAGTCGCAGTTTAGAAATTGCCCTTCAAATTTGAGGTGGCTAGAGTGGAGTTTCAATGAATGTCAATGGTCGGCGAGAGTTGCAAACAAATGGTCATATTGTGAAAACTATCAGGACTATGGCTTAGCCACACATTTTTAGTGGCAGCAGGGATAGCTGAACGTTTTGATATAAGATTTGTGTAGGTGGGCTTGAAAATGAGGGAGTGGTGGCAGTTTAGAAATCATGTCCTGATTTTTCAGCTCACACTCTAGCTTTTGTCAGCTCCCACTCTAGTTTGAACATTCCACCATTCATTCCTATGGGACCAATTTCACCAAAAAAACGCCGATATTTCGTGAACCATTCAGCGAAACGTTCCACAAAGTAATAGCACACCAATCGGGAACAATCCGCACGTTTCGGTATATTACTGTCTATGTAGTGTAAAAACTGTGGGAGGAGTTAGGGTGGTAAATTTGGCTATAATAATAAGAATATATATGTGAGATAACAGTAAGTGGTCTTGCCATGCAAGAACACTTAAATACACAGGACCCGGGACCTAGGATCACACCAATGGGCATCAATGAAAATTATATTTAAAAAATTTACTTCTCGTCATTTTCATGGCACAAAGTCATATGGCTAATTATTGGAAAACATACAAAGGAAATGACAAGTGACTCAATCAACTAATATTTAGCACTGGAGGTGCATGGGAGGAAGGGAGGGGGGGATTCTCACAACACTCAGGCCTGCTAGTCAGTAAAGAGGAACAAACTAAAACTTGTTTTTAACATTTAAATAAAAACAGGGATCTGATGAATTCAGTGCTTGCTCAAAAATATCCCTACACTCAGTTCATTAGGGTTGGACTATAAGGTAGCTACAGTGTCAAGTAAAGCCAAGTTAGATGGGGGTATTAAAAAAAACAAAACAGAATGCCATAGCTTTATTACCCCAGATCCAGCTCCACGAAATTCATTCAATTTCCTTGTAAGCTGCAGACAGTGTTCATAGTCTTCTCCAAGATCTCCAACATTAATCATCACCTCCTAAAACATAAATTAAAAAGAATCATTATATATGTATATACAACATACTGTATACATTGAATACACAAAATAGGAAGTCAGACACAAAAAGTAATACTGTGGAGGAATACTGACAAGCTCACCTTCTCTCGGATCCAAGCCTCTACCTGGTCCACCTTCTGCAGGAACTCTAGCAGGTCCCTCTTGTCCTCCAGCATTTTGCCACGAGCAGCTACTGCTTTTTTCAGCTTTTCCCATTCATTCTGGAGCATTTGACTTTTTCTATGTATATCAGAATACTTTGGGTGTTGTGAAGTTAGCAGTGAGTTCCCTGTCTGTACATAAATAATAACAATGTAAATCACAGGCCACAATGCACCAATATTAATAAGTACCAAGACCAATATAGACATTTTCAGAATTATGTTGCCTGAGATTTCAAAGGCATTGATAGCACTGCATTATTTCATGTGAGCACCCATCTGTTACTGTCAGTATGCCGCCCTCCGGCCACTGCCTCAGCAGAAAGTAAGCCAAACTACCAGAAAGATGTGGTCATAGGGTCTGAAACCTTCAGGTCATGGAAATCAAGGTGTATGTTACAGTAACCAACCAGATGGCAGCTGTCATTTTCTGGTTACTGGACTGAAAATCTACAAACTTGAATAGTGGACATCATTCCATTCTTCTTTCTCCAGACTTAACACACAGCATCATTGTAATAGATCACAATGCCCAAAGAACTACCTGCCTTTTCAAGAATTTAATCTATCAAACTCCCATACAATAAAGAGTCCAAATGATGTATATGATGAAGGGAAAACATTAAATCAACAAGAAGAATATATACATACAGTAATGAAAATGCAGCATTTGCAGTATTGTAGTCTTAACACAGAATCCAGAATGGTGCAAGAAGAAAAATCAAAGTAGTCACTGCACTCATCAAGTTCAGATGAAAGTAAGCAGGCTCTGCAATGGGGTTGATTTTCTATCTAAAGCTAAAAAGGTCACTTTGGGCATCCTATATTGTGAAATTTGGCAACATGTCTTCCCAAGGGTACATAAAGATTACCTATTCTCAGTGACCTTTTCAGTTTTAGATAGAATACATGTTCCTACCAGGGGAGGCGACTGGAACAAGGCACTACTACTGCAAGAAATGCGCTGGATTAGGTGTATTGATGCCACTCACGATCCTGGTTTAAAAGAGTCAGAAAGTTATAGACCCTTTTTGGAGGGCTTTGCTTCTGGTAAAATAGAGTGATAATGTTCCTAATATGTCCTCCTATTAAATGCTCTATTTCTCCTCAATAAGGGATTTTGTCGTTCTATTTGTGCTGCAGTGATTCCTCTGTCAATGTTATTCATTTGTTGTATCTTTTTTTCTTTTGATAAATTTATGTTATGCTGTCCAGATTAAATGGCAACTTTTGTTGTCATTATTACAAACCTTTTGTACATGTTTTCACCGTGGAGGTTGGTTTTTGTCTTTCTGATGGAGCGGTCTTATATTGGTGTGTCCGGCACGGAAAGGGTTCCCTATCACGGTGGGGGACCTATATTTGTGCCATTGTAGAGCAGTGGGGTACGTTTTCTCTTCCCCCTTGCTCTCATGCGCTTTATGTGCAGTCCACATTATTTTCATGTCGGCGGTGGTCTCCAACATGTAGCCTGTCTAGTCTCCAGAAGTGTGTCATTCCAGGGTCGGACGCAACATCTATGCGCATGGCACGTTCACGCTTACGCGGTTGAGTTGAATGCCAGGGACCACATGATGGGCCCCATTTTCCTCTCCAGTGCACAAGATCCACACGTGGGAGAAAATACATATGTCACATCCACTTTGGAACTTATAAAAAGACCACTATTGGCATTATCTAATACAGCTTCCAGTATCTAGTTCGGTCCTGGGAGGAACCACATACATTTTGCCCGGCACTAACCCCTTGGAGGGTTGTGGTCTGAACAACAAGACAAAGCTCTTAATATTCAACACGAACATTGTTACATTGCTATGCAGTTTATAGTGAGTTAAATGTGAGCAACTACTTTTGACATTTATTTCAAAAGTAGTTTTTAAGTTATATAGCTCATATACCTAGTATACTTCATTGTTGTTGTTGATAATATAATATTAAGTATGGGGAAACATGTAATTCACCTAGATATCCCCTTCAATCTATGTGTCCATTAAAAGGATACATATTACCATGATCCTCATAGTTTTACAAACTTATATACA
The DNA here is from genome assembly GCF_062004578.1 of Staurois parvus. NCBI lineage: Eukaryota > Metazoa > Chordata > Amphibia > Anura > Ranidae > Staurois > Staurois parvus. The sequence continues at coordinate 7,059,682 of NW_028318210.1, read as the reverse complement.
CTTGATGCCTTGTTGTATCTTTAAGATATTGTTATACATAGCATTACATATATATATTTTGTTATGACAGTGCTTGTGATATGGTACCTGTGGTCCTTGCACGTCAAATGATGGCCTCAGTTATGGGAGAAACTCGCCTTCTAAACACAGTGAAGCATTTTCATTTGATCATTTATGGTGGCCATGCAAGTCATGTATCCTATATGATTAGTTTACCATTGCTCAGTTATAAAGATATGTACTGATAATTGATTGTTGGCAATAATTATTGTTATAGAGTGGTATCCTTTCCCTGAGGAAGAATCTATGCAGTACTAATGTATTCAAAATGTGTTGGATCCCAGGACGAATAGATCTGCAGTCAAACTTGAGGTTGCAAGATGGAAATCAGCTTTGGGGGATACCACTGGATACATATTGTAAAATCCACAAATTTGTGGAGTGAACGACTTGTTAAAAACTGTTGTTTTTTATTTTGGCTAGTATGTATTGCCTACCCGATATGTATTAATGTGTTAGATAAAAAAAATAACATGCTGATCTTTTAAATAATTGGTTTCTCTGCATATACATCAAGGTTGCCTTAAAAATCCCATAAAATGTAAGGTGTAACTTTCTCTACTGTATATCAAAATAGGGATGATGGCAAACACACCCTAAGCTACACTGAATGACTTTTTACCCAATTACATGTAAGGAAAATTAAAAAAAAAATGTTTTGCTTGCATATGGTTGGATGATGGAAGTTAGCATAGCTTCTCCTCATTTAGTAAGATCTAGAGCAAATGCTTTTGCAGAGAGCACTGCACCTGCACAATTCAGTCTATTTGTCCTTAGTAAATCAACCCCATTGACTCCCTTCTGCTATAGTGCTGAAGAGAAAACCCTGGCAATAATTTACCAGTGCTAAAACCAATAGGGATGAAAGGCTGGGATACAAGAGTGGCTGATTACAATCCCTACAAAAGAGCACATGACACCTCTCCTCCCTAATCACTTGGTGGATTTCTGACCCCATTACAGCTGGTAGACTTTGCTAAAGGCCGACACTGCTACCATTGCAGAAACACTCTGGTGGTTCATTACCTGAATAACAGTCTGAATGTTTGTTTCATGAGCCAAGATTTCAGCCTCAAACACCTGATGTTTTTGCAACAGTTTCAGTTTACTTTGCAGGTCCTGGGACCCCTGGTAGGCTTCATCATCCAGCTTCTGCATGCGCTCATTAATCCAGTACTGTGCCTGCAGGTTGAAGGCAATAATACAAATAGATTACTATTACTATAAGCAATTTTAGACCAATAATGCAGTGTGAAGTTATTCTTGATGTCACATACTGTATTACCTCTGTGAAATTCTGGTAGAAAGTAGCGAGAAGGAATGCGATCTGTAACTCTTCCCGACGGACCTTGCTAAGCTGCTTCACCTTGTCTCTCCGGTCTAAAACAGATTTCAATTTGTACTGCACCTGTCTTCCTTCCTCTTTTCTACTCACTTCTTGAATTCTGTCTGCTTCTTCCTGCAGTGATGCCACCTACAATAGCCAGTATTAATACAGAAGTGGATTATCCTCAGGAACATATGTATATACAGTAAACAAATGTCATATAGAATAATAAAAGAGGACCAAACTCTTAGCAGTTGAGTTAGCAGACCAACACAATGTTTATAAAACAGAGAAAAACAAAGTACCGTAATAGTTTTTCTATACTTCGAACACTTAAAGTGTATTTGAAGCCAATTTTTTACTTTAAGATGGAATAGAGAAGGGTTAGAACCCTTTTCAGGATTTTTGTGTTTGCCCTGCTAGGGAGATTCACTCTCTCCTTTTGTCTTGAGGGGGTCCAGGGAGGACTGGAGGGGACCAGAGTTTCAGGTAGGGCCAGAGGAAGCCAGATTAGGCTGGAGGGGGTCAGCAGAGGCCAGGGAAGGCTAAAGGGTGCCGAAGGTCTGGAAGGGCCAGAGTTCCAGGGGGGCCAGAAAGGGCTGGAGGGGGCAAAGGGGGCCAGAGTTTCACTTAGAGCCGGAGGGGGCCAGAAAAGGCTGGAAAGAGCAAGAGGAGCTGGATCTCCAGAGTGGGGTACAGTTTTGGGGAGGGCCAGAAAGAGCCAGAGGGGGATAGAGGGGCCTGGAGTTTCAGGGAGGGCCAGAGTTCCAGAACGGGCCAGAAAAGGTCAGGGTGGGGCAGAGGAACCAAAGTTCCTGGGAGGGCAAAAGGGGGCCAATGTTCCTGAGAAGACAAAATGAAGCCCGAGTTCTGGGGAAGGCCATAAAGGGCCAGAGATCATGGGAGGGCCAGAGTGGGCCAAAGGGGGCTAGAGTTTTGGGGAGTGCCAGAGGGAGCCGGAGTTTTGGGGAGGGCCAGAGGGTGCAAGAGGGGGCTGGAGAACCAGAGTGGGCTGGAGTTATGGGGAGGGACATTTGAGGCCAAAGTTCTGGAAAGGGCCAGAGTTCAGGGGAAGGCCAGAGGGGACCAGAGTACCTGGGAAGGGCAGCAGGGGTCCAGAGATATGAAGAGGGCTAGTGGGAGCCAGAAGGGGCCAAAGGGGGCCGAGTCCCAGTGAAGACCAGAGGAGGCCAGAGAGGGCCGAATAGGACTAGATTTCCTGGGCTAAAGAGGACCAAGGGGGCTAGAGTGGGCTGGAGTTCCACAGAGGGGGACAGAGGGTTAGAGAGGGCTCCAGGGAGGACCAGAGTGGGCCTGAGTTCTAGATAGGGCCAGAAAGCACTGAAGAGAGAAAGAGGGGACAGGGAGGGCCAGAGGGGACAGGAGTTCAGGGGAGGGCCAAAGGGGACCAGAAAGGGCAGGAAAGGACCAGAGGGTGCAAGAGTGGGTTGGAGTTCCTGGAGTACACTAAGAGATTGGTTCTTGCACATTGAAAAAATCGCGGAAATGGAAGAGTTGATTGCCTCATCTTTGGATAATCCCACCAAATTCTCTCACACTTGGTCCTGTTGGACACATTTCCGCACAACTCATGAATACCGATCTCTCCTGGGTCTGGCTGATTGACTGATTTTGAATACCTCTCAGGTCCTGACATACCCTAAGGGCTTTGTTGGCTCTTTGCGCCCTGATAAGTGTGTTTGGGACCCCTGTTATTGCAGCCCCTCCTTGCCGGGAGTGTGATTCATATTGTTTTATGGCCGCAAATGTTCTCATCGGGCCTCCTTTTAGGATCCCTTCTGTATATGCATATACTTTCCCCTGACAGTTTTCAATGAAGGTTCCTTATCTGCCCTTTTACCCTCCCCCCCCCCTCTCCCTATCATTCCCTTTTACTTACCCCTCTCCCCCTTTTCTCCCCCTCCCTTCTTTGCTCCCCTTCCACCCCCCCCCTTTTTTTTTTCTTTTCTTTCTCTCTACTAATTCCCTACCCTTTCCCATTTTTCCTCTTCATTATCTACGGATACATTGCCCACCTGCTGGAACGCTTTCATCTATTTGTTTTCCAACCGTGTCGTCTCTTCTCTCCTTTGCTTATCACATGGACGCCGCCTGCTACTCTTGGGTTACCTCAACAACATAACATAAGGGGCTAAGTATTATTTGCCTCTATACGCACTTTCCTGCGATCATCATACATACTGTCATTATGCTTTTCTCATACCTCTGTCCCTTCATCGGCCTCTGTAAGGTAACCGATGCTTCAGATCAATACTTCTGCCAGTGTTGCGACTCCATCAGGCTGTTTGGGGAACTGAGACCTGTTGTGCCTTCCTTCACCTCTTATTATTTATAATGCTCTGATAATGTTCCATAATACGCTAATTGTTGCATATACTTTGTCATCCATTGTATGCATTTCTGCTCTCATGTGATGCTTGTACCCGCTGAATGCTCTGAGCTCTTCAATAAATATTATGAAAAAAAAAAAAAGAGGGCTTGAGCTGACCAGAATTTCAAGGAGGACCAGAAAGGGCCAGAGGGGGGTAAAAGTTCACCGGAGTTCCAGGGAGGGCATAGGTGACCCATTGGGGGCTGGACTTCTGGGAGGGCCAGAAAGGTTCAGTATTCCGTGGAGGGCCAAGGGGGACAGAGTTCCAGAGAGGGTCAGAGGGGACCAGAGGGGGCTGGAGTTCTGAGGTGGGAAAGAGGGGGCTTGAGTTCCAGAGATGTATACTGGGAACCACGTTCCAGGGAGGGTCAGAGGGGGCTGGAGTTTCAAGGCATGCTAGAGAGGGCTGGAGTCCCAGGCAAGCCAGAGGGGACAAAAGGGGGCAGAGTTTCAGGGAAGACCAGTGGACACCAGAGTTCTGGGGAAAGCCAGAGTGGGCCAGATTCTCGGGAGAGCCAGAGAGGACCAAAGGGGGCTGGAGTTGTGGGGAGAGCCAGAGGAGGTTAGAGGGTGTAAGAAGTGGCAAGAGTTCCAGGAAGGGCCTGAGAGGGACAGGGTTCTGCAGAGAGCCTGAGGGGGCCAGAGGGATCCGGAGTCCTGGGAAGGGCCAGAGTAGACCAGAGATCTGGGGAGGGACAGAGGGGGCCAAATAGGGCCCAGAACTCCTGGGAAGGCCAGAGGGGGCTGGAGTTCTAGGGAGGGCCAGAGGTGGAAAGAGTTGCGGGAAGGACCAGAGGGGCCAGAAGGGTCAGAGGGGGTTGATGTTTCTGGGATGGCCTGAGGGGGTCAGAGGAGGTCAGAGGGGGCTGATGTTTTTGGGATGGCCAGAGGGGGCCAAAATTTTGGTGAGAGCTGGAGTTCAGAGGAGGGAAAGAGGTCAACAGAGTTCCAGGGAGGACCAGAGGGATAGTTATGGAGAGGGTCAGAGGAGGCCGGAGTTCTAGAGAGGGCCAGAGGAAGCAGAAGGGGCCAGAGTCCCAGCGAAGACTAGAGTGGGCCAGAGTTCTGGGGGGAGTCAGAGGGGGCTAGACGGGGCCAGCCAGAAGTGGCCAGAGGGGGCTGGAGTCCCAGGGAGGGGGCAAAAGAGAGACAAAGTTTTGGGGAGGGTCAGAGTTCTAAGAGAGCCAAAGGGGGTCAGAGTTCCGGGCAGAGCCAGAGTTCAGGAGAGGGCCAGAGGGAGCCAGAGTGGGCCAGACAGGGCCAAAGTGCTGGGGAGGATTAGAGGGGGCCAGAGTTCTGGGAGGGCCAGAGTTCCAGGAAGGACCAGAGGGAGCTGGAGCTCCAGGAAAGGGCCTTAGAGGGCTGGAGTTTCAGAGAGGATCAGAGGGAGCTGGAGTTTCAGGGAGGGACAGAGGGAGCTGGAGTTCAGGGGAGGGCCAGAAGGGACCAGAGAGGGTCAGAGTTCCGGGAAGGGTCTTCCCAATGTCACCAGTACTGAAATTGTCACCTGTCACAGAAACCACCATAAATTGGATCCTTGGAGGAGCCTGGGGCCAACTTCCTTCCGACTATGGACCCAGAACTATAGAGATCTCCCTCTTGGGGTTACAAGGAACCTTTTCCCTGGATACCTGGCTAGCCGTGAATTATACCAGCTACCCTTTCCATGCAATTAGGGCTAGAGGGACTGTTTCTGGGACCCCCTGGCATACTGTGCAAATTGGGGCAATGTGCAGCGGGTGAATTCCAGCATATATGGGGTTAAGAAACTCTAGTTTCTGTTACAAGTTTCCTGGCATCAAATATTGTTTGCTGTAGTTAGGTTCAGGTGATAAGCTGTGACTTTGTTTAATCACCTCTAGAGTACAAAACTACTAGGTGCCAGGAAGGAATCCATTGTTTTCTTGTGTTTGATTGTCTGTTTATGTAATGTAATTTTTCCTGAGACTTGTAATGTGGGCCATTCCTGTCTAGGGGAAACGTTTTGTGTACAAATGCTGTTCTGTTTGTCAATCAAATCAGTCCTTGTTTTACTCCAACATTGGTTCTGTCTGATGCTTGGGGTAAATTTGCTATATTCTGGTTCCAGAATGGAGGAAGCGATAGTTTGGTAGATATTACCCAGTTGGGGTGTCAGGCAGTCCTTCACATTACCAAAACAGGAATAGAGGGGAATCTCACTTGGTCTGATGACAACTGAATAAAAGGGGATTTTCTTCAATATGAACTGATTCCCTTTCACTTCTTGACATGTCTACAGATCAAGAAGTGAAAACAAATCTCTCAACTGGGATTCAAATGGCTACCCCTTACAAGGGTTTTTAGCAATCTCCTAGTTAAAGTAAAAAAAAACAAACTTTTGGCTTTAGATATACTGACCATTCTGGACCATTCTGAAAAACAATCTGGTAAACCCACACAAGTAACTGTTGGACATCCGGTACTTTTCAATGATATTTCTATAGTGTTGTATTATTGCAAGTAATAATCAAATTGATTACATCACATGCCAACTAGGGATGAGTGAATATGCTTGGATTTGGTTCACCAACACTTTAATAAAACTTGTTTAAAGTTCCCAAACTTTGTGGCAAACACCATTAAAATATTTAGGAATTGAATCTTTCTATTCAATCCTGGCCATTTGTAGGTCTAATAAGCAAGCTTTTTGAAAAAAAAAAAGACATTGGAAGCCAGGCATTGTCATGGGCGCCATGTATCAAAACAAAAATTAAAGAAGATATAATTTCAGAAAGCATCTCTCCCTATACATACAGTAACTGTAAGCTCTTCAACAGCCTCTGAACAGCATCAACACACGCTGACAATATGGCTGCTGTAAGTCCACCCCTTTATACCTTTATATAAAGGAGGCAAGGTATTCATTCCTTCACATTATCGGTCCTTGAGACTCAGCTGACTATGGACAAAGGTTAAGCTCTGCATTATAGGTTGTTCCTGATTTCTGAGGTCAAACTAGTAAAGTTTTTCAGCAAAAGGTTTGTGATTTATGCAGTGAACCAAAACATCATCCCTAGTGCCAAGGTATGGATGCCATCAAATTGGCCATGGCCTTGCCAAACACCCCTTTATTATCTGGGAAGTTGTATGGAGAATCCAATCAGAGTTGGGGCAAGGTTTGGGTTTACATTTTTCCAACAGATTTGCTTTAAACCAAAGGCAGTCCTTACATTTTTTAGGGTAAATAAAACAACACCCTTTGCACTTATTTTCCTACCCCTATTTTTTCTCGTTTCATTTTGCGAACAAAAACAGGAAGTTAGAATGTTTTCTTATTCAAAATGACCACGTGAACACGTTGAATATTCTGTTTACATTAGGTTGTTAGCCTCTTGCGTGTATAATAAAAAAAAGAGTCTCTTGCTGGTATAATAAAAATAGTATACAGTATGTAAACCACTTACCTTTTCATCCTGGGAATAGAGAAGCTTTTCAAAGGCCTCATGTTTTTTGATCAGCTGTTCTATTTCACCAGCAGTGGCCCCAAGATCACTAGACTTCAGAGTGGCCTGACAAGTATAGAAAGACAGTAATTAAACAAAAATAACTCCACCAAACCACTGTTTGGATTTAAGTTGGTCACACATGATTGGTTCCAGGGTAATTTTCAGGAAAAACACCTTATCAAAATTATTTGTTTATGGGGTACTCATAATGGCTAAAAATAGGGCATATTCCTTATGTAGCACTCATACCCAAAAGAGCCACTGAGTATCAGGTCCCATTCACCCTGCACAGCCAGGAGACACGCGTTTTCCAATCTCGACTCAGAGTCAGTAACCAGTCTATGAGCTTGCTTTTGTTGTTTTATTTAGAGATAAACAGCTTGATTAGGGTCTAGGGGTATATGGGATGCTCAACTTGACTTGCAGTAATAACTCTAAGGACAAACGTCCTAATTCTGTACAAAAAAGGTAAGATTCTGGACTTTCTACTCCAGCCAGAGTGGTACAGTCTCTTGATAAATCAACAGCACAGTCTTTGTGAGGACCACGTGTTCCCCTCTAAGTGAACTCTCTTCAGACCCCAGCTAGGAAATTCCCATCCACCTGGCTGTCCTTGTAGAGTATCCTGGAGCAAGAGATTGTCCCAGGGAGAACTGGTTAGGTATTGCACCAGCAGCCCTCTCTCCTGTAGGCCTCAGGGGTGTAGAGGTACTCACACTGTCCTTGTATCCAGTAGCCTTTGCTAAACTTAAATTAGGCCTCTCACTGAGCCAGTTTCATTCCCCGCTAGCAGGCTGTCCTTCCCTGAGGAACTGTAAGGCAGTAGAGCACCCACGGTCAGCTTCCTGTCCTTCCTTTCTCCAGCCTCCAGCCTGGGCGCAGAACTCCCCTCTCTGGGGTCCCCTCCGAGGCCACACAGCAGCACCCTCAGTAATCCATCTTCCAGCCATCGACTCTCTTGCTGGCTGGCTCTTCCATATTTATGGGCCGATCTCCCTATACTGCCAGGACATCCTGCCTGGGATTGGCTAAACTTCCCTGAATATGCAGAACCAGGTCTCCGCCACTCTGCCAAATAGCTTCTAGAAGCTTCCTTTAGACCTCCAGAACCAGGCAAAAGAGGCCCAACCTGCTGAGTTATCCGGCCTAACCTGGACTTGACCTCTACTCAGACAAGCTCACTTCAACTAATGAGTGAGCCATTACATTTTCCTAACTCTCTAGCACCACTACAGGGTGCTACACTTATATCAGAGCTCATTAGGTCTGAACCAAGAAAAAACTCCCACAGCTGCTTTGTCTAATTTGCTTTATTTATCATGTGATGTCAGTCAGTGTAATGTAGTTGAAGAGGTGGGTATTGCAAGAGAAAGGATAGTATACTTGGTGAGTTCAAGAGCTCCAAATTTTAGGAGAATTTTCTGCTCTTTTTTAAACAAATGTGATGGCATAATAAACCATAATATGGTTTTCTTTCTATGTGTTACTCCAGCACAGTTTGGAGCCCCATCAAGGTTTCCTTAAAGTGGAGAACAGGCTCCCCCTCATCTTAGCGCTATGCCTGGCACTTGTGCTACCTACCCTTCAGCTTTTCTAGTTTGGCCACATCTTGAGTATGTGGTCTGATTCTGGTCACCAATCCTCAGTAAAGATGTGCTTGAACTTTAGAGAGTTCAGAGAAAGGCAACAAAGCTAATAAGTTATGAGGAACAACTACAAACATTACATTTATTCTCACAGGAGAAGAGTAATTTAAGGGGGAACATGATCACAATACAGAGATCTTTAAATGAGGACTCTAGCACAGGAGGAAACTATTTAACCTAAGGTCTCTAAAGAAGACACGTGGCTACAAAATGAAGTCAGGCGAGATGCAGATCATTTGTAAACTGAGGAAGGGGTTCTATACTGTAAGAGGATATGTGGATATATGAGGAATTGTGGTTTGAACAATGATACTAATAAATAAATAAACAAATAAATAAATAAATAATAAACAATAGACAATCATCTATTGTTTATTTATTATTAGTATCCTAGCTCAAAAGGTCCATAATTTGTCCACTTTTCCCAATTATGGCATTAACAGTACAATTTACTGTGAAATTTAGTTCCTGTTCCTTTAGGAACAATCCATGGCCAATCCCAGTCCTGGATAAATAGAGACTACTAGTCCCCCTCTGTCAGCTTGACAAAGGAGTGTGTTGTGATATCCAGTGTGCATGCTCAAGAAACGTGTCAAATCACGGCGCTCAGTGACGTCATCATGCCAGCGTGCATTCCACATGCACCTTAGCCCTCACTTCTGGGTCTCCTCCATCTTGCCAGCTTAGCCTGGATTGGTGACAGAGGATCTACAGCAATACGGCAGTTTACAGATGGCTACACTGTGGCGATCTCCCCTGGACGGACTTAGTTGTGCTTTTACTCACCCACTCTCTTGTACATGGCTTTTTATTGTGTGAATTAAACAGAGATTGTAAGTCTACACAAAGAGGTGCCTTTTTTCTGTTCCTCTCTGGTACATGACAGATCTCCCCTCATTTATTGTCCCGAGACAGGCAAAAAAAGTGAGGAAAGCTCAAATCTCCGATAAAAATACAGTAATAAAAATTCTTTACAGGAGAGTAGGGGAAGGCTAGAACCACTATCAGCTTGTATTTCCAACTCTTCATTCCCTGTCTAGTGAAACAATTATTATTGGGACAGCGAGTAGGGAGAAATCTCTCTAATGAAGCCCCAGCTAGCAGCAAAAACCTGATAGAGGTTGTAATTCTTCCCCTTTCAGACAAGGGCTCTCTTTCATCTTGCACAATATGTATATAATGAACAAATTCCAGAGTCCATCAGTCTGAATATTAGCTCTTGAAATCGCAGCATCTGGAAAGAGCTCTTGCGGTGGTGAAGAATGTTTACATTACTCCATAAAAAAGCTTTTGTCCTATGGCAGTACAGGGATAAAACCACTGTATGGTTTGCCATTATTTACTGAAAATAAATATCTACTTGGAAGGAAACTGAGCCCAAAGACCGCTTTTACTTGACAATATGCTATGGGTCTTTAGAACAGATGTTTTTCCGAGTAATATATTATGCCTTGTGTTTGTGGAATTTCTCTGTGTGGGGAACTGAGGGTAGTGTATAAGCATAGTAATAAGGGGAAAAAAAAAAAAAAACTAAAGCTGTCCTGATTGTTTCTTGGGAACTGTAGACGAGAACCATAATACCACATTTTTTCATTTAAAATAAAAACACCTAACATGTATCTGATCGACTAACTGCAAACAGCTGCATGAAAGCAATGGTAAATTATTTCAAAACAAAATCCTGTAGACTAAAGAATTCCTCGACAATTTAACCACTTTGTGACCAGTACACTTTCCGATTTCATGGTAACGAAAATTGAAGCTATAGGTTTTTTATATATACGAACAAATAGTGTTTTTTCAACCAGCACATTTTTTATTACTGCAGCATTTTTATTAAAATAATATCAAATGTGACTTTCACAGTTTTACAAGCTTTCTCTTCTGTAATGTAGTAAATTAAGTATATACGTTTGTAGATTGACCACTATAGGGATCAAACACTTAATTTGCAAACACTCCATTTTCCTTCCTAACAGCTGTTGCAATAAGATATCCGATAAACAGGGAGTACATTCCCTGAAATTCATAAAGACTGGTGCAGACAGATTTTGCGAAATTGTCTCTCGTGCCCCAAGTGTGTTGCAGCATGCACCAAATTCATGTACCTATACGTATACTTGAATTTGGCGCATTCCATGCCACTTTTAGAATGCACACGAGACATTTTCGCAGAATCTGGTGGTGCCAGTTTCTCTCTATACGCCAAAAGGAGAGTTGGTCCTAATTAGCTTCACTTTCATAAAATACAAACTGTTGATATTTTATATTGTATTTGGCGCATTCAATGCTCCACAATATAGACGTTGTGCATTCAATGCGCCACAATGTAAAGGTGGCGCGTTTAACTACCTGAATTTGGTGAACAAGTTGCTTTATGAATTTGGCACAATACATTAACAAGAGGGAATAATGCCAGTAAAGTGGCACAACAGCTTTAGGGCTCATGTACATTGCAGCTCCTAAACTGACGGTTCAGGAGCTGTTCAGTGTTTTTTTCAGCAGCCCATGAACTCTCCGTAATGTTTTCCTATGTGTCCATGTACACATAGTCGTTTACAGGCAGTTGAGTTTACAGTCATTTTTATGAACGCACCAAACTTGCATTCAGGAGTAGATTTTACCGGCGTTTCAAATGCCAAATGCTTGTAAACGGGTTGACCGCATTTATAAGCGTTTGCGTTTAGAAGCTTTTTTTTTACCTGTTTCATGTCCAGATGCCGTCCAGAGCCTTTTTTCCTCATCAGAAATGCATGCAAAGCATTTTCTATGTATTCAAATGGACCCAGTACACTAGTGCAGTCAGTTCTAGGTTTCGCATGAAGGAAAAAATGGTAGAACGTGCCGCATTATGCTCGTGAAGGGATCCATAGTGAATACAACCAGAAAAGACAGGTTGTCTCAACAAATACTGCTCTCTCTGCTTCTGCTCTCTCTATTCCTCTCAAAATGTCTGAAATAGCTAATTTTTTACTATTTTTCAGTGCATTCTGGGCATTTGGGAAGGTCTCCCGAGGTTGTCTTTTGAAAATGCTTCTAAACGCAAACGCACATAAACGCGGTATGCAAACACGGCTAAGGTGACTTTTTTTATCTTACGTTTTCCAGCAGCCAGTTTCCAGTGGTCAGAACAGTTTTTCAAATGCTCCGTGTACATAAGCCCTTATTGATTCCTCCCCCCATTATCTTCCGTGATTTGGCCAACTTGCAGACTGAAAGCAGATCTTCATCCATAAATAGAAAGTGCCTCCTGTTTACCCCTCCTCCGAATACTCAACACAAATACTCCTGCGCTTAGGGGTGAACTCATGCGGCTATGGATCCATTCTGGAGATCCTGGATATTGCACACCTTGCTGCCCTCAAAGGACTGGGGGAGTCCAAAACACTAGATGCAAAGAAAACAAACAGAGGGTGCACCAGCCGAGTGCATTACCTAAATAACAAGTAGTAGATGGTGATACACTCACAAAAGACAAATGTATACAAGCTCATCATAGAGAACAGCAATGTCCAGTCCGCCCGATACGGCTTTCCACACAGGGACACTGGGTCTCCAACAGTCTAACACATTTTGAGGATTTGCCTCTTCCTCAGTGCCCACACACACACACACACACACACACACACACACACACGCACACACACACATGTATATATATATATATACACACACAACCTTTTATTTCTCATATATTTAATTTTCTGTATATTTTTCGTATGTGTAAAATAGCCCTGAAGAAGGGGGGGTCTTTTCTCCCAAAACATGTTGGTTTGATGTACTTGTCATTATTCTCAATAAATGGCTCTTAACCACTTGCCCTCCATAGGATTTACCCCCCTTCCTGACCAGGTCATTTTTTGCATTACAGCAATGTGTTACTTTAACTGACAATTGCACAGTCATGCAACGCTGCACCCAAATTAAATTTGTGTTTTTTTCCCCACAAATAGAGCTTTCTTTCGCTGGTATTTGATTGCCTGTGCAGTTTTTATTTTTTGAGCTATAAAAAAAAGAACAACAATTTTGAGAAAAAAAACACTTCCTATTGCAGACTGACAACGCTAAGGCACTACCTCACATTTAGCAGTAGTGTTGTCTGCTTGCCATGTGCACTCCTTCTGTTGGCCACTGGGCTGTCTGTCAGGTCTATCAGATAGAGATAGGTAAAACAACGGCCAACTAATAGACATTATATATTGCAGACTGACAATGGTGCTGCTAACTGCAAGGCAGTAGCTTCCAGCTGTCATCCTGCAAAAGTATGTAGTGGATCTGCAAGTAGGGGATTCTGCAACAGATTCACAAAAATGATTTCCTTAAAAAATTGTATTCTATTAGACATGATGCCAAACATACAGAAAAATAGGCTTTGGGTTTACTACTCTTGCCTTCCAGAGGATTTACCCCCTCCTGACCAGGAGATTTTTTGTGTTACGGCACTGCGTTACTTTAACTGACAATTGCGCGGTCATGCAACACTGCACCAAAATGAAGTTTACGTCCTTTTTTCTCCACAAAAAGAACTTTCTTTCGCTGGTGTTTGATCACCTGTGTGTTTTTATTTTGTGCGCTATAAAAAAAAAAGTCTGACAATTTCGAGAAAAAAACATAATTTTTGACTTTTTGCTATTAAACATCTCCAGTAAAAAAAATTTAAAAAATCAAATTTCATTATAAATTTAGGCCAAAATGTATTCTGCTGCATGTCTTTGCTAACAAAATCCTAATACGTGACAACACTACTGCTAAATGTGAGGTAGTGCCTTAGCGTTGTCAGTCTGCAGCAGGACGTGTTTTTACTAGCAGGATCTCCAGGTAAGAGACTCTGCAACAAAACATTATTTGACTAAAATGGTTGTAAAGGCAAGTTTTTTAAAAAATAACAAACACGTCTATAATGACCTGCTCTGTGCAATGGAATTGCACAGAGCGGCCCTGAACTTCCTGTTCTTGGGTGCCCCATTGATGCTCCTGGCTCCTTCTCTCTGTCCAGTGCCCCCATAGGAAGCTGCTTCCTATGGGAGCACCATTAATACAGACAGTGAAACTCGGCCCCGCCCCCTGTTCCCTTGTCCCTGGTGTTGATTGACAGCCCCAGCAAAGGCAGTGAGACCCGGGAGTGGAGAGAAGAGCAGCAGATGTGCACAGCACTGGATCAAATGAAAGCTCACATAAGTAAAGGGGGGGAGGGTGAAAGGGGATACTGATGCCTAAACATTTTTTACCTTAATGCAAAGAATGCAAAAAAAAATGGTTAGCCTTTAACCACTTGCCACTTACTACATACTCAAGATGTGGCCAAACCAGAAAAGCTGAAGGGTAGGTAGCACAAGTGCCAGGCACAGCGCTAAGATGAGGGGGAGCCTGTTCTCCACTTTAAGGAAACCTTGGTGGGGCTCCAAACTGTGCTGGAGTAACATATAGGAAGAAAACCATATTATGGTTTATTATTCCATCACATTTGTTTAACCTCTTGCCAATCGCAGATAATCGAATGACGGCTGTACTGCGGCCGGCCAGTTCTGGGAGGGCGTCACAGTACTGCCGATAACCGGCAATTGTCAGAGGAGGGATCAGCACCGATTATCAGGGCACTGATGATCAGTGCCCCGATGATCGGCGCCCAGCAGTGCCACCCACCAGTGTTGCCCATCTGTGCCCAGCAGTGCCGCCCACAAGTACCCAGCAGTGCCACCCACCTGTGCCCAGCAGTGCTACCCACCTGTGCCCATCAGTGCCACCCATCAGTGCCCAGCAGTGCCACCAGGCAGTGCCATCAGTCAGTGCCAGCCATCAGTGCCACCTATCAGTGTCCATCATTGTTGCATATCAGTGCCCATCATTGTTACATATCAATGCCAGCTCATCAGTGCCGCCTCATCAGTGCCCATCAGTGCTGCCTAGCAGTGCCCATCAGTGCTACCTATCAATGCCACCTCATCAGTGCTGCATATCAGTGCCCATCAGTGCTGCCTATCAGTGCAGCCTCATCAACGCACATCAGCAAAGGAGAAAAATTACCTGTTTGCAATTGCAATTTGCAATTACCTGTTTTTTTTTCAAAATTTGTGCTCTTTTTTTGTTTATAGCACAAAGAATAAAACACCCAACGGTGAGCACATACCACCAAAAGAAAGCTATATTTGTGTGAAAAAAATATAAAAATTTCATATGGGTGCAGTGTTGCATGACCGCGCAACTGTCAAAAATGCAACAGTGCTGAAAGCTGAAAATTGGCCTAGGCAGGAAGAGGGTATAAGTGCCTGGTAGGCAAGTGGTTAAAACCATGCAAAATAAAAAAAAAAAGCTAGTTTCACATTTGTTACTTCTCAGTGCTGCTGAACCCCTGCAGCTGTGTCCTGTCTACATGCACATTAGTAGTGAGTGCATGCCACTTCTTAGGCTAGCCATAGATAAGTCATTTTTTTTTTCAGCTGAACAAGTGAGTTAAACAAAAAAAAAAGGGAGAATCCTCACTACTGTGTCTTTATCTTCTGAAAGCGGTGAGACTTCCCCATACACTGATCTGTGTTGCAAGCTATAGTCAGTGTTGCTGATCAAGCAGGGAAAATCAGAACAGACAGTTGTGCAGAAGTTGTCAGTAGATCAACTTCTGTACAACCTCCCTGCCCATACAAAGATCGAAGTTCACCTGGCTCCTGCTGAACGAGACAAATTTTGATCCATGTATGACTGGCTTTTTCCTGATGGCAACAACACAGGAGCATGCCGCTACAATGTGTGTTAAAATGGCCACTTGTAGTTTCCATCAGTAGCCCATATAACAAAGTGGCAACACAGGAGACAGCTGGGCCATATGAATAGAGTATTGTCACCCAAGAACAGAAAGTGCATGAGCAAGAATGTTCAAATGTTCAAATAAATGTTCAAAAAAGAATCACCAAAAATGTATTTTAATTGAAAAAAATGCAGACTTGCAAATACGGAAATTGACTTTTGAACTGATATTACCATGATAAAGCGCGTATTATATTTTAGCAATCGGGTTTACATACACTTAGCTCTATAGCTAAAGTAAACTTTTCAAGAGCCAAAAAAGGTCATACGTTGCATCAGGTGACTATAACAAGTGTCTGTCTTTAGTGTCAGGCCTCGGTGAAGGATGCCACGTACAGATATGGAAGCGTTACGGTGCTTTATTTCATAGAGAACATGTAGCATGACACTTTTTGTAAGAAGACCTGATCTGGTCATGCGGTGTTTGTAACATTCTGACGCTTCTCAGGTCATGCTCTATCACAGGTCTTATGGGAGCAGATTAGACATTGGAAGCTATTCACAGCAGGGTTCCCCAGCAGGGGGGCAGACGGCTTGGCAAGAAGAGGAGTAACTAACAGCTGGAAAACTGAACTGGAAACCCAATCCTAAACCGAGCGCCTGTGTCTGGATACCTCTCCGTCATTGGATAGGGCTACACACAACCACACAGGCCCATTAACTTAATAATGTATTTACTTTGCTTAGTGCAAAATCAGCTCCAGTTAACCCTGCCAGGGCCAAACCTGTTGACACTACCATGCAAGTGTCACATGTGGCCATCCTGTATCAAAATATAAATGCATAAAAAGCACGCTTGTATTAAATATTACTCCAGTTAGATAACTGCTTTTATGGTGAGGTATAATATTCCATATAAAAATGTTGTTTTTGCTGCCACACCTACCTAGAGTAAATGCCACAGGCATGACCACTATCTGCAAAAATATTGCAGATTCATAACTGTGTGAGATAAGTACTGGCAGTGCAAGCACTATATTATTCCCTTTATATGATATCACATGCATTTGTACATTTCCCATATTTGCATGCATCAAGCTGTCCAGGAAAAGTCACAGTGACAGGAATAGAGCAAACTATAGCATGCAAGAAGTGCTTACAACAACCATTTATTTTATGTGGTTTAAATAATCTTTAAAGTGAACAAATGAAATATGAACAAATCATATCCCTCTATAGAGTGTACTTGTTTCAATCCAGAGCACTGAACATCATTTCTGTCTGTCGCCTCATTCCTCTGCTATCTGTATGAGTCACTTCTGACACCAAGTTTTCCTGACACCAAGAGGTAAAAAGGTGACAGACGAGGGAGCTACAGCACACATCCTGTGATTGACAACCTCAGCTCTGTTCCTGTGTGCTGTGTGGGAGGAGGTGTGTCCCTTCCCTCCAATAATCTCTCAGAGCTCTTCTCACTGAGTGTGACCACCCCCTGCATTCTGAAAGCTCAGATAAGCCGTATAAATTCTGCACTTTGAATGGCTATAGAGAAGAGAAGACTGCAAATAAACAGGTACAGCTTATGTAGGAGGATTTGTTTAACCTCTGTTTATCACCTGAAACCAGTTACTTCACTTGGTATACTGTACATGAGCAGGGGCAGACTGACAACTCATGGGGCCCCCGGGCAATAGGGGATTATGGGGCCCGTGTCCTTGCCCACACTCAAAAAATCCTATGAAAAAGGTACCAGGGGCATCTCATGGGGCCTCCTACTGACCCCGGGCCCTCGGGCAGTGCCCAAGTTTCCAAATGGTCAGTCCGCCCCTGTACATGAGGGTTTACAAAAATTGTAACTGTTGAAGCATCGCTGGTAATATTAGGTTGACATCACATCAGTGTATTGTGCTAAAATGTGCATTTTGCAATGTAATACTACAACAAATGTTAATGTGCTGCAGGGAATTTCATTCTAAATAAGACCACAATGCATGTGTGTTGGAGTGAACAATACAGCACACACATGGGAACAAGCTGTGCACTGGAAAAAAAAGGTACATCTATTTTTTTGTGTGTTGTGGTTTGTTGGCAGCCCATTCCAAATAAGTGGGCTGCTTTAACACACCACACATCAAAGTGCAAAATACTACATATTAACACGTGTGCCATAATGCTTCCAAGCACTGCAAAGGGCACCTTATGGTGCCCCAATCCCTGTCATGGGTCAGCTTGGTCTGCAATTATATGCTAAAATAAAATTTATAAAGAGAGGACTGAATACTATATTAAAATGTTTTAATTGCACATAGTTGTTAGAGTGTAATATTGTTTGTGAATGCGGTCTTTTCCCTGCAAGTTACAGACAATCTAATCATCGCAGGGGATCCAATAGATTTCCAGTATCCCCTGTGGCATTTGGAATTGTGTAAAAACCCAATCACTAAGATCTCCTATAAGTGTTAACATCACATTTCAATACTTTCACCAAAATACATTAATTCATGGTGATCCTGCCATGAAGGTCCTTGTTTATACACATCCTGGGTAACAGGGGGTAACAGTGCTTTCTTTCCTCATCGCTCATCTGCATTTTCACCCTATCATGTGTGCACCCAATAGAGACTACAAATGGGCTTTTCACCATACATTATCCAGGCATGTTATGTTCCACTGTTATCATCAGGACACCTACCCTTAGAAATACCATAGCCATCACTTGAGTACATATAGATAGGAAGTAGCTGCATAGAGACTGCAGGAGACCAACAACACTGAGATGCAACAATTAGCTTGACTTAAAATGATAACATTAAACAAAAGAAAGTTTTGCTTTGGAGTTACAAATATCTGGAATCCAAAGACTGTTCAAAATGCTTGTTTTTCCAAATTAAAGATCTGTTAAAAAAAAATGACCCTCGGGAAAAAATTACATTCAGTGTAGATACTGTATTAAGTAAGTAGGATAGCTCTAAAATGATGTATTCTGTGCCTAGATGCCTGCTGCATAGCATAAAAATCATACCTTGCTGCAAGTTGGCCCCTACACAGTGGGGATGAGAGATGCAGCCATGGCAGTGAAGGGCTCTAGTTCCATCCCAGACCCCTCCATTTTCCTAGCATATTTACCCCAAAAAAAGCTTTTTTTTAAGGTTACAAGATCTTCTCTGAATGGTTGAAGAGAGATCATGCCACATGCTTGCCCCTCCCTTCTTCTCCTCTATTCACAAAACACCTTGTGTTCTTTAAAAAAACAAAAACAAGGCTTTTAGTGAATAGGCAATCAGAGATGAGACTGGAGCTCTTCACTACCATAGGGGTTGTGTGTAGGAGCAGGCTTGCAATAAGGTATGGTTTTTATACCAAGCAGCAGACATCCACACACCATACATATATATTATTAGAGCTATCTTACTTAGCTAGCACAGTATCTAGAATTTTTTTTCCCGGAGTTCAGCTTTAAAAGTGTGATATTTGGCAAAACTATTGCCAGTGACTATAATTCAGTTTGGCAGCCAGATTTTAGATCTCATTTTATAAGACCTCATTTGTATGCTGTGTTTTCTTTGGCATGGGTGGCGGCTGCTTTGTGTGCTCTCCTGCTGGCTGGCCCTACGTCTGCCGACATGCCTGTATGATAATAAAGCAGTCCAATTAGACTGTAAAATGACACTGGATGAAATTCCCCAATGATTCCACAGCCATAACAACCACGCCATGCATCAGAGCCGTGATAACACATTTACTATTATGTGCTACTTTGCCCCTATATTACGTCTTGCATGTACAGACACACCTGTCTCAGGAGGTACCCCACAAAATGTAATAAAGTTGTGGAGTATAAACATTTAGAAATGAAGAATGCAAATTCTATGCAATAACTGTGCAACAATGATTGGTAAATCTGTAAAATGGATCTTTGACTGTTTTTAACATTTTTGTTGGGATCATGTGACCTCTTCTTGTGTTTGGAAGGTCAGGACTCAGCAGGGGATGAAGATTAGCTGCAATCTTCACTAAAGCTGGACATAGATAGATCAAATCATGGCTAGTTCAGCAGGGACCGGCCAAGATTCCACCCATCTATGGATTCCACAAATCACGGCTTGAACTATCTTGCTTTGCATGTAATGAGTCTATCTCATATATTAGTTTCACCTTTTAAGTTGCATTACTAAAATAAATGAACTTTTGCATGATATTCTAATTTTTCGAGTTTCATCTGTATGGTGGTATTCATGTAGACACTAGTATAGTGTTCAAGCATATACAAAAGTTATAGAATGCTCTATTTTTTGTAATAATACAATAATGCAATATTTTTGTCTATTTTCATGCTATACTCATGTTTACAAAAGCACTTCCACATACCCAGAGTGCACACAGACATTTGTGTCTGTGGATGGATATACAGCACCTGGGCTGCGTAGGTGGGGAAAACGCTGGGATTTACATCAAATGGGCTCAGGCGACCATGTGCAAGAGGCCTTATTGTGATGTTCTGGTGGGGACAGGAGATCAACTCCAATCACTTTTTTCTGCCCCTCTCTCCAGTTTTGGGAAATTGAGGGGCAGTTCTGGATGTGACACGACTGCAGTGGAAGTAGCTGGTTTCTTTCTCCAGGCTGAGAAAAGGAGATATGGAGTTAGAGGTTGTGTCACCAAACAGACCTGCACTTCAGATGGGATGTGATAGGAAGGAAGGAGTGAGACTGCTATACTCAATGTTGCCACATACAGCTAAATTACATACTGTATATCACACAGGTAAACTAAGATATTAAAGATGAAGATATAAAAAGAAACAAAGTAAAATGGAACTTTGCGCTAAAGGCAGCGTGACTCATGAACGCACGGTGGAAATCCGGCTGTGAAGCCACAGGAATCACAGCCAGCATCCCACAATACACATGCTGGTGCTGGGACCCAAAGTCCAGCAAAGAACCGGCCCGGGTGGGGATGGTGCTGGATCCCTGCAAAGGTGAGAATCCTTTTATTAACAGTCGCCAACTACAGCAGTCGCTTGCTATGGGGACACTCATGAGTGCTCACTCCTGAGCCTCGTTCTGTGTGTCCATAAGACACACAGAACAGGGCTTGGCACCACCCCTGCTCCTTCCTCACTGGCTGTGATGTTCTGAGCCAATGATGAGGCAGAGAGCCAGGACAGAAGCTGCTTTTGTGCACACTGCTGAATTGAGATTGGGCTCAGATATGTATAGGGGGGCTGTGGGGGGAGCTGCATACCGAAGGGTTTTTCTACCTTTATGCATACTGTAGAATGCATGAAGGCAAAAAACCTTCAGGCTTTACAACTACTTTAATGCAGCTCTGTATTATTTTCTAAATGCAAGCAGTGTAAGTACCAGAATTTCACTAAGTATATAACAGTTTAGAGTAGTAGAGGGATAATTATCAGCCCAAGGAACCAATCGGTTGTGTTGCAGAGACCATGTGCTATAAAACAGACATGCTGACAGGAGAGATAGGCTCACCAGTCTGCTGCTTCTTCTTTCACTGTTCAGTCACAGGCCGTTTTACTTACAGTTGCAAGAAAAAGTATGTGAACCCCTTGGGATTACGTGGAGTTTTGCATGAATTGGGCATAAAATGTGCTCTGAACGTCATCTATGTCACAACAATAGAAGAACACAGTCTGCTGAACATAATACTACACAAACATTAGATGTTGCCATGGTTTAATTGCACATAACATGTAAACATTCACAGTGCAGGGAGGAAAAAGTATGTGAACCTCTGGACTTAATAACTGGTTGACCCTCCTTTTGGCAGCAATAACCTCAACCAAACATTTCCTGTAGTTGCAGATCAGACCCGCACAACGATCTGGAGTAATTTTGGACCACTCCTCTTCACAAAACTGTTTCAGTGTAGCAATATTCTTGGGATGTCTGGTGTGAATCGCTCTCTTAAGGTGATGCCACAGCATTTCAATCGGGTTGAGGTCAGGACTCTGACTGGGCCACTCCAGAAGGCATATTCTGTGCTGTTGCAGCCATTGTTTTGTTGAATTACTTGTATGCTTTGGGTCATTGTCCTGTTGCATCACCCATCCTCTGCGGAGCTTCAGTTGGCGGACAGATGGTCGTACGTTTTCCTGCAAAATGTCCTGATAAACTCTGGAATTCATTTTCCCATCAATGACAACAATCCGTCCAGGCCCTGAGGCAGCAAAGCAGCCCCAAACCATGATGCTCACTCCTCCATGTTTTACAGTGGGGATGAGGTTTTGATGCTGGTGTGCTGTGCCTTTTTTTCTCCACACATAGTGTTGTGTGTTGTTCCCAAACAACTCAATCTTGGTTTCATCTGTCCACAGTATATTTTGCCAGTAGTGCTGTGGAACATCCAGGTGCTCTTTTACAAACTTCAAACGTGCTGCAATATTCTTTTTGGACAGCAATGGCTTCCTCCGTGGTGTCCTCCCATGTACTCCATTCTTGTTTAATGTTTTCCTTATTGTAGATGTGTCAACAAAAATGTTAGCATGTGCCAGAGATTTCTGTAGGTCTTTAGCTGTCACTCTGGGATTCTTCTTTACCTCATGCAGCATTCTGCGCTGTGCTCTTGCAGTAATTTTTACAGGACGACCGTGCCTAGGGAGAGTAGCAACAGTGCTAAACTTTCTCCATTTGTAGACAGTCTGCCGTGGACACATCAAGGCTTTTGGAGATACTTTTGTTACCCTTTCCAGCTTCATGCAAGTCAACAATTCTTGATCGTAGGTCTTCTGAGAGCTCTTTTCTGCGAGGCATGGTTCACATCAGACAGTGCTTCTTGAAACCAGTAAACCCAAAACAGGTGTGTGTTTTTTAAGGGCAGGACAGCTGTCAGCAACACATCCAACATCATCACACTGATTGGAGTCAAGGTTGGCTCACTCCTGGCTCCAATAAGCTCTGGGAGAAGTCATTAAGCTAGGGCCTCACATACTTTTTCTTCCCTGCACTGTGAATGTTTACATGTTATGTGCAATTAAACCATGGCAACATCTAATGTTTGTGTAGTATTATGTTCAGCAGACTGTGTTCTTCTATTGTTGTGACTTAGATGATGTTCAGAGCACATTTTATGCCCAATTCATGCAAAACGCCACGTAATCCCAAGGGGTTCACATACTTTTTCTTGCAACTGTACATGTTTTACTTAACTACAGGAGAGAAAAACAAGGTCCTTTACCTGACTGGACAGAGCTGTGTGTTGTGGCAGGGTTGTACATCTCGGGATTGGATGGACAGAAATACAAATACTTTGGCATGTAAAACTGCTTTCATATGTGGACTTTATTTAGTGGCATTTAGTAATGTGCCTGTATTTCAGATGTAAACTTTCACTGATAAAAAGCCATGGATTTTACCCAAACAAAAATGAATTTATAGGAATATTTCTGCACGAGCATCTCATAACATAACATTTAAATGAATTATTTTTATGCACAAGTATTTTTGTAATCATATACACCACCTCTTATAATTAAAAAGAATACCCCCTTAGATCACCATGGGGTTGATACCTCTACTCACTACTTAAGCTCTTCAGCTTCCTGTGCCACCTCACTGCCATCAACCTTCTCACTAGGCAATGAATGGCCAACACCATACTGATGAGGTCCTCTTTGTTTTTTCACATTTTTTTTGTGACTGAAAAATATTAGACTGAGAATACTATGAAATGCAATACAGCCTTGCCAGCTCATACTGCAGCATATCCTACTTTTATTTTCAGGTATTCAGTAGGGTATGGCATGTTTGGCTGTAACCTTTTTTTTAGCTTTACATAGAGTGAGGATAGGTTAAAACTCCAATTGGGTCTTTTATTTATTTATTGCTGCCTCTGTTCTACTGGAGTGACTTCTTTCACTTCCTATCCTGAAGATGCAACAAGAAATGAGTGAAAATGTCTCCAATGTGATCAGAATTCCATCTTAAAGAGTTGTCACAGGAACAGGTATCCCCACTGGATAATTTTCCTTCACCTCTTTCTCTAGGGAGAACTTTGATATTTTGGAGAGTTTCTGTCTCAGTGGCAATAGTCATCTGGACAAACAGAGGGTGAATCTTTTCATACTGTTTGGGACACAGACCCCAATAAAAACTTGACAACGTATCTGACAGGACCCTTCCCCACTTAATTCAAAATTAGAAAAAAGAACTGTTTTCGTATACTTTTTAACAATAAAGTTCGAGTTTCAGGTAATTATAACAATTTACAAAATACATTTAGCCCAGATTCACACCAATGCAGTGCGGGAAACGCAGAAAATCTTGTGTATTTCCTGCACCGCATTACAACGCTAAATTAATGACACCCTGAAACAGATCACAAAACGCGATTGCCAGAAATCGTATTGCATGGGTGAGAACACCCATGCGATGCAATTCAGGTGCAGATTTAAAAAAGTGTCTTGCAACTGGATTATGATTAATGACAAACTCACCTGTATACTACACAATAATACTAAACAAATCTGAGAAAACTTGGGACCTGTGGATTCAATATATTTCTGTGCCTTAATGTCTCCCAACTTAACCCTCTCCTTTTTTCCTATTCTCCTTTTTTTATTCTTTTCATCCTCTCCTTGTCTATTAGTGTGGATTATGCTTAATCTTTAAATGCTCTACAATATTTGTCTGTCTTAAATGACAATTACACTGTGTGTAATTCAGGTCCATGAACAGTGGTTCTTCCCTTTTCCCTCCCACAACATTTGCTATCTTTCCCTCTCCCGGCTTCCTTCCCTGTTCTCTCCCTCTTCCCTTCCCTACCACTGTGCCAGTCCCCTATATACAGTACAGCAGATAAGGGTTGTGGACCTTGGTCTAGATGGCCCAATCGCTACTCTTCAGACTTCTTAAAGCGGAGGTCCACCCAAAATAAGAAGTTCCGCTTTAAGGACTGCTCCCCCGCTCCCCATTAAGGATTGGCACCTTTGGGGAAGCAGGGAGGAGCGGGTACCCGAATTTGACAGGTACCCGCTCCTACTTCCGGTCCAATCACATAGGCGATCAGAAGCAGAAGGTGTCCCTCCTCCCTGTAGTCTTGTGGGACACGTGACAGGCCCCAGAAGACTACAGGACCATTCAGGAAGCTCAGCGCTACTCACGCATGTGCAGTGGGTACCCGGCTGTGAAGCCGCAAGCTATCACAGCTGGGTGCCCACACTGAAGATGCTGGCCTCCTGGAATACAGAATGGCCGGTGAAACAGACTGTGGGGGACACACCGCGGGACCGAGGAACAGGTGAGCGGCTGTTTTTTAACCTCTTGCTGCCCAGCCACTGCATTAAACGGTGGCAGGGCGGCACAGCTGCAAAAGCACGTTTTTAAACGTGCTCTGCGCTCCCGAGGTTTTTGTGGGCGGGGGGGGGCGCGCGTGCCCCAGCCGACACGCAGCTGTCACCATTTGATCCCCGAGGGATCAATCATTCGGTTTCAGCCAGTGATGTCTGGCTGAAATCGGATGATTGGTCCCTGTCCTATCCTGTGCTGTGTTGACAGTTACACAGGACAGAATATGATGTCATTCTTCTCTGCCTGGGCACATTCCGTCCCAGAGAGAGAAGAAGACACAGTAAAAGTGAGTAAAACAGCACATACCCACAGTTAGAACACACCTAGGTCACATTTAACCCCCTGATCGCCCCCCCAGTTAACCCCCTCACTGCCCTGTCACCAGTGTCATTGATTACAGTGAACAGATTTTTACTGATCACTGTATTAGTGTCACTGGCGACTTCCGATAGTATTAGCATCAGTTAGCGCCCCTCCCAGATAGCGCCAGTTTGCCCGCTAGTACACCAGTAATCCCATTTATCCCTTGATCGCCCCCCCCCCCAGTTAACCCCTTCACTGCCCTGTCACCAGTGTCATTGATTACAGTGAACAGATTTTTACTGATCACTGTATTAGTGTCACTGGAGACTTCCGATAGTGTTAGCATCAGTTAGCGCCCCTTCCAGATAGCGTCAGATTGCCGCTAGTACACAAGTAATCACATTTAACCCTTTGATTGCCAGGAACATGCTCACTTGCACGCTAAACCTCCATTGCTAGTATAGTGTCTGATTGGATCAATATCTTTGATCAGATCAGCGCTATACCAGCGTTCACATTACTATAGTATCCCCAAAAACGCAGCGTTAGTGGGATCAGCCCCGACACCTGCCAGCACCTGCATTTAGCTCCTACCGTCCCCCCCCTTCTCCCCCAGCAAGTGCAGTGTCAGTAGATAACTGTCACTTGATACATTACACGCAAAACCGCAGTGTTCACAGAATCAGGCCTGATCTCTGTTAGCACTTGTCGGTAAATTTTTTGTAGCGGTTAAAGCAGTCCCTGACAGCCAGGCGCTCTTTTTCCCGTGAGTCACACTAGGTACCTATAAATTTAGCGGCCAAAATGGCTGTATAGCAAAAAATGGCATAAATTACAGTATCTATACCATAATTTGTAGACACTAAAACTTTCGCATAAAGCAATCAATATACACGTACTGGGATTTTTTACCAAAAACATGTAGCAGAATACATTGTGGCCTAAATTTATGACTAACTTTGAGTGTACGATATATTTTTTATAGCCGAAAGTAGAAAATATTGGGGTGTTTTTTCAAAATTTTCGTGGTTTTTTTGTTTATAGCGCAAAAATTAAAAAGCACACAGGTGATCAAATATCACCAAAAGGAAGCTCTATTTTTGGGAAAAAAAGGACATAAATTTAATTTATGTACAGCACTGCATGACCGCGCAATTGTCAGTAAAACTAATGCAGAGCTGTATAGAAAAAAATGGCATAAATTGCAGTATCTATACCGTAGTTTGTAGACGCTATAACTTTCACACAAAGCAATCAATATACACTTATTGGGATTTGTTTACCAAAGACATGTAGCAGAATACATTGTGGCCTAAATTTATAACTAACTTTGAGTTTACTATATATTTTTTATAGCCAAAAGTAAAATATACAGTTTTTTCAAAATGTTCGTGATTTTTTTGTTTATAGCGCAAAAAAATAAAATGCACACAGGTGATCAAATACCACCAAAAGAAAGCTCTATTTGTGTGAAAAAAAGGACGGAAATTTCATTTTTGTACAGCTTTGCATGACCACGGAATTGTCAGTTAAACTAGTGCAGTGCTGTATAGCAAAAAAAAGGCGTAAATTGCAGTATCTATACCATAGTTTGTAGACGCTATAACTTTCACACAAAGCAATCAATATACACTTATTGGGATTTTTTTTTACCAAAAACATGTAGCAGAATACATTTTAGCTTAAATTTATGGCTAACTTTGAGTTTACGATATATATTTTTTATAGATGAAAGTAGAAAATATCGTTTTTTTTTCAAAATTTTCTTGTTTTTTTTTGTTTATAGCGCAAAAAATAAAAAGCGCACATGGGATAAAATACCACCAAAAAAAAGCTCTATTTGTGTGAAAAAAAGGACGTAAATTTTGTTTGGGTGCAGCATTGCATGACCATACAATTATCAGTTGAATTAGTGCAGCGCCAAGCAGCAAAAAAAAGGCCTGGTCATTAAGGGGGGTAAATCCTCAGGGGTGCAAGTGGTTAAAAGTCAGTAGCTACAGTTTTTGTAGCTGCTGACTTTTATTTTTTGACAGGATGAGTGGAACTCCACTTTAATCTCCCGTTCTATGTTCGATAAACTTTGCTATTTGCGTTGTGCTATGATCGATACTTTTTGACCGGACATTGTTCATTAGTATTACTTGTTATTTGAAGAAATATAAAAAAAGGTCTTGCACCTTTTTGGTGCAGATGCGAGGCCATTCAAATTGCACCGCACAGACATTTGCATGTAATTCGCACAGGAATGCAGTGCGATTCCTGTACGAATTACATGCAGTGTCCCATACCGCATAGTGTGAACCTGGGCTCAATGATTTAGGATTAATCCACTGTGGCCCCACTGTCTTCATTATTGTTCGGAGTACAACACAAAGATAAACAGGTATTTCCTACATGTGGAGTCATCACTGGCAACTGGAATTGGAAAGATCTGAGATAATTTTTCTTGATAGTACCACTACTTCCAAAAACATACATTTTTCATCGACCTCTATAAAAAATTCCTAACTATAAATTTTGTAAAACATCCAAGAAGAGGCTTGTAGAATCTTTCAATAATAATACCTAAAAAACATTAGACAGTTTTGTTCACAGTTATTTAAAATGTTACTAAACCCTCATCAGTAAGGTCAGTCTGTATATGCAGTAAAGCATGAGATCAGCACAGGGCCAATCAGCACTGCTCAGAGAGAGGGTTGGGGGTTATGCAGCCTCATAGAATAGTCATAGGAGAATGAAAACTCCTCCTACAGGATTAACCAGTGCTCAGCTGAGCACTGATAGAAGTCACAAGATTGTGTTGGAGACCAGATATAGTGAATGCAGGGTCCAGGGTTTAGTAACACTTTAATTGTTTCCACGCAAAGTACTGATTTATATACTGTTCTGTCCACTAAAATTGCAGTTCGCTTTATGCAGGGCAGCACAGTGACCAAGTGGTTAGTACTTCCTCCTAGCAGCATTAGGGTTGTTGGTTTGAATCCCAACCAAAGCACTACCTTCATGGAGCTTGCATGTTCTCTCTGTACCTGCGTGGGTATACTTATTTACTAAAATAATTGCATTTCCATGTTGGGTGTACTGTGGGAGACCAGATATAGTGAAAGCAAGGTCCTGGGTTTAGTAACACTTAAACTACTCCAATCACTACTTCTTGACTGTAGTATATGGTCCTCAAACTCCAAATTCTCTGTTTTATGATCATGTTTTAATGCTACAGCAGAAAACTAGGAATGTGTGCCTATGTGTGTTCCTAGTGGTCAGACCCCACTGTCAAATTAGCCAGAGAGGTATAGTCAAGTTAAACGTTGGATACTGACACTGCTAACTTTGGTCTGGGTATCCAACCTTTGGTGATCACGACAGGGTTAATATTTCAAGGCAAAGTATAAAGGTTGTGTATATAGCCTGGTAAATGTGAAATAGTGCATGCATAAAGGTTTTGTATAAAGTGTGGAAAATTTGAAATTGTGCATACAAATATTGTGTAGATTTCTCAGCTGCCAGCAAGAGGAACTGTGGGTTCTTCTTTATTGGATATCCAAAAGGTCCTTGAAGCGAAACTTCACCAAAAAGGGGAAGTTCCACTTGTTTACATCCTCCTCCCTCCACTGCCACATTTGGCACTTCCGGTTAGATGCGCCGCAGCAATCTGAGCTGGAAGTTCAAGCCCCAATCCTTCCCCAGAAGACTACGGCACCATTCACAAAGTGCAGCATTATTTGCACATGTGCAGTATGAAACCAGCTGTAAAGCCGTAAGGCTTCACTGCCAGTTTCCCATACTAAAGATGCCAGCACCTGTACCAGAAACGGCTTGAAGAATCAGTTCCTGAGGACATCACTGGATCCCTGTACAGGATAGTGTCCTAATATTAAAAGTCAGCAGCTACAGTATTTGCCCACAGAATAGTTGGTGGGCTAGCTGCATGAACCCAGGAGAAGCAGTCAGTCAAAGAGGATCAAGATGGTGGCTGTCACACCGAAGCAGCAATCTGTAGTAGGACAATACTGGATCCTCTGTGCAGGTGAGGAGGTGAATCAAGGAGGATGCTACAGAGCAGGTAATAAGGTGTATCTCTTTGACTTCTACATACAGAGCTCAACCATAGATTTACCCGCACCAATCAGAACAGTAACCTCCTCTCCTCCTTGGCTGCTTTTTTGCTTTTTTAGAGGGCTCTCAACAGTTTAAATCGGGGACAGTCTGAAGGGAAACAGCTTCTGGTTTGTTTTCTTTAAAGCAGTCATTCTCAGCCAGGGTTTCTAAGGGTTCCTTGAGCTGTATTTGATTGACCTCCCATCTGATGGTGCCTGGATAGTTCTATATCTAGTGCTGCTTGCTAGGTCCAGGACACCAAAGATATTTTTAGCTGTCTGGAAGGGGGTCATTCTGAACACTCGGACCCTTCTGTAAACTAAGCATTTTCCCCACTGGCCACCAATGTAAGGGGCATTTTGTCCACCCATCCCTGATGACTTACTTTTAGCAGAGGTTCTCTGAGACCTAAAAATGATTTGAAGGTTTCCTCTTGGGTAAAAAGGTTGAGACTGGATGCATTAAAGGACAAGACCACCTTTAGATGGCCTAACAGAAGTATAAGAAGATTGACTGCACAGGTGTGGCTAGCACAAAGTAAACCTTAAAGAAGGCTGCGAACCATGGCCCATAGGGTGAGTATACATCTTTGAATGGTGGTGCTCCTTTAAAAAAGCTCAGTGTCACAGCTGCCATGTTTTATATGTTTCTTTATAAAACAAAAAAGAACAGATGCACAACATCAGTTTAAAAAATGCAGCCAGCATGTATTACAGCTGTATAGGATCTAGTAGTATTAAAGTAAGCCTGTCACCAGAGAAATGCTGCCACTGTTGCTGTTGAACTCTTTCTAAAAAAGGCCACTTAGACTCTAAGTCACTGAACACCTAAGAGCACCCCTCCAAATTATTGGATTCAGGTGTTCCAATCACCTCCATGGCCACCAGTGTATAAAATAAAGCACCTAGGCATGCAGACTGCTTCTACAAACATTTGTGAAAGAATGGGTCGCTCTCAGGAGCTCAGTGAATTCAAGCATGCTACCGTGATAGGTTGCCACCTGTGCAATGTCAATCTGTGAAATTTCCTGTCTACTAATAATTCTACGGTCAACTGTTAGTGGTATTATAACAAAGCAGAAGAAACTGGGAACAGCAGCAACTCAGCCATGAAGTAGTAGGCCACATAAAATAACAGAGTGGGGTCAGTGCATGCTGAAGAGCACAGTGCGCAACCAATTGTCTATAGAGTCAATAGATAAATGCCTCCAAACTTTGTGTGGCCTTCAGATTACAATTAAATACAGTGTTCCCTTCCTTCATTTATGGTGGGCATCGTTTGGAGACTGATGTGGAGAGGAGTATAATACTGCAGCTGTGAAGATCCCTCTGGAGGAACTTATTATATATCAGTACCCTGCCTGGAGGATTACTAAGCTTGTGTTTATAATTTTTTGGTAAGGGTATTTAATTTGCACACTCTAGAAGTGGACACGTTTTTCACAGTTTTTTATCACTAGATTGTTTCACAGGCACGTGTTTACACAGCTATTCACCTTACCATATAGTGATCATGAGTGTTTTTGTGTGAATCACATGCGTTATGGAATGAATAATTCAAGTTGTAAAGGATAATACACTATGTGCGTTTTCCTTTCTTTTTTTTGTTTTTTTTGGTTTCAGAAATCACTTTGGAGGCTGTCTTCACCTGGAGGTTGATTTTGAGATTTTGAATGACTTTGATATTTTTGAAGGACTATTTTATTATTTTGGGACTTGTGTGGTTTTTGTTTTTGTTCAGAGCACTTATTATATTTGTATTTATACTTGGGATACTAAGCATACTTCATAAGATTATCACACTTTTTGGGGTTTAAGTCTATATGCGTTTTGGGGAAGTTTGTTAATAAGGGAAGGATACACTGTATTTGATTGTCATTATTTTGCACTAGGGGGGTTTATTTGTATTTATATACTTGGCCTTCAGATTAGCACAACAGTGCATACAGAGCTTCATGGAATGGGTTTCCATGGCCAAGCAGCTGCATCCAAGCCTTACATCACTAAGTGCGATGCAAAGTGTCGAATGCCATGGTGTAAAGCAAGCCACCACTGGACTCTAGAGCAGTGGAGACTTGTTCCCTGGAGTGACAAATCACGCTTCTCTGTCTGGAAATCTGATGGACATGTCTGGGTTTGGCGGTTGCCATAAGAACAGTACTTGCCCTACTGCATTGTGCCAAGTGTAAAGTTTGGTGGAGGGGGGATTATGGTGTGGGGGAATGTTTTTCAGGGGTTGGGCTTGGCCCCTTAGTTACAGTGAAGGGAACTCTTAAGGCGTCAGCAGAAAAGACATTTTAGACAATTACATGCTCCCAACTTTGTTGGAAGAGTTTGTGAATGGCCCCTTCCTATTCTAACATGACTGAGCACCAGGCACAAAGTAAGGTCCACAAAAACATATAACCACGCCAAACAGATATTTTAATTAGAAATAAAATAAAATATCAGACATATACAGTCCAACAATGTAAACGTGTAGGACAGGACCTCCGTTGACATCACTTCCACTTTCTGGAACGCAAATTGGCATTCCCAGTTTACTTTTCTTTGACTTGAGTTTTATAGTATTTATGTAAGTGCAATACAATTTTACAATAAATTTTAATAAAAAAATACTACACTATAAGATGCTTCCCTATTCTCTCTCAATGATTGGGATGTTGGGCATTACCAAATGCTTTTAAAGGGACAGAGGCAGCTAATGGACCTTAAAGGCACAGGACCCAGTGGCTGAAATTAAAGGAACTAAGGACCACCAACAATTTTACTTATGACACACTGGCACAAAAACTCTGTTTGACTTCTTTCTTTATTAAGAGATCAACAACATCTGGTGAGTGCTGGGTGTATACTTAGAGGCATGGAGGTGAGAGGCATTGAATGACTACAATGCACGTTTGCTATTTGGATTGAATTTTATGCACACAGCACTTTATTCACATGGATTACTTTTTATATTTATTGATATATAATAATTTATTGTAATTTATGGTATATGAAAGCTCTGCCTTATCCTAAATTATGAGATTTCATTTTAATATGAAAATCAAAATTATCTGAAAAGATCAGGAGAACTCAGAATATTTCCTTTCTTCAATATTCCTGTAGCCATAATAACTTTCACTACCTACATTTATTTAAAGTGAATCTGCCATGATAGAAAAATGTCAGCTGTCACTAACTCTTTGGTAGCTCCCTGGATGTCATGTTTGTCCAATGGCATCATTATCATCGACATGAAATACACAGGTTTTTTGGGACTTGATGTTTACCCTAATAAGTAGAAAAGCCGCAAGAAGGACAAAATAGAGAACTAGCAATTTACTAAAACAAAAGAAGACAATAGCTGCACCCATATTTCTATCATGACAACTTTACTTTAAAGTGACCTTGTCAGGATGAATAAAAAAAAAAAATCAGAAAAAACATCCCTTTCAAAATAGTTTTTTTTTTTTTAAATTAATCTCCATACATCAGAAGAATAAGAGGAGTAAGTGAGGAGGAATAAAGGGCAGTGGGAATCAATTCCAATTGGGACAGTTGAAAGCTATGATTTAATTATACACAGATTACAGTTTAGAACTGTTCTATATAATACTTTGCAATTTACTTTCTAGAAAATAAAACTTTTGTAAAAGGTGTTTCTTTGCAGAGATGAATTCCTGTGAACAAAAGGAATTTCCATACTGTAAATCCCATACATAGAAGGATATTGTGCAAACCTGTAGATGTTTACTGAGAAAACTAAACTGCATTTGCTAGGAACACTTCTTTTGTACAGTGTTCCATTGCCTTCTACTCACTGAAAACTACTAAAGTATATCTAAAGCAAAACTTTGTTTTTTGTTTTGGAGAGAGTGTGGAATTATTAGAACCTGTGTCAAGTTTTTTTGCTGTCTGGGTCATGTAAGAGGAACATTCATATTTGGCCTGGTGACCACTGTCACCAATGTTTACCTCACTTTGGAGAAACTTGGTCTCAATTAGGCCTTTTTCACACGGGGTGGACTCCAATTAGATCAGCGGGGATATGTCTGCCGATCCCCTATTGATCAGAGCATAGCTGATGAATGATGATGGTTTATGCAGAGCAGACACAAACCGACCCCTTCTGCTCTATGGGCCGGCGGGTGTAAACTGAGTTTGCCGTTCATTTACCCTCAACTGCCCTCCAATCCGATCAGCCTAGATGGAGGGTGTCACGGTTCACCCACACGCACACAGAGACTAGCAAACCGAGGCGCGCACGTGCGGCCATGACTTGGGGTAAGAGGGAATAGGGGGGACTTAATCTGAATATATATACATTTATAAGACCGGCCGTGATACACTTTCACAGCCCGCACTACCTCTTGGCCACCACTGGATGGAGACTCCACTCCAATCCAGCCTGCCGACCACACACTAGCAGATACGATCTTACATACAATCTGGTGCACTAATTAGGGTTGAGGAGCAGCCCAGCAATCACACACCCTTCTAGGATTCCTCCAGCTATCCTCCAAGCTAGAACCCCGGTGTTAATCACTCTTCCACTGTCCACACACCCCCACACCAGACACACCACAAACGGTAGCTTGCCACCACCCAACAGTTTATTTGCAGAACGGTCTGTTGGGACACCACACACACACAGATCTCCGTCTGGCAGATCTGCTACCTTTACAATCTGCATGAAATCTGCCAACACACAGTGCAATTGCATACAGATAGGCAATGAACTTGACCAAGCGTTTAATACAATACAATCTAATCTCTCCGGAGATATGAGCCCGTGCTCATAAATACCCAGAAGTCACTTATTAATTTTATGATTTAATATCACAAATTGGGCAGTGCATAAAATATGTACAAAGTATAAAAAGTTACAGAAAATACAAGAAATACAAGAAGACACACAATTGGCTATTGACTATAAAATAAAAGGGAATAAAAAACAGAAATAAAACTTTTACCGTCAGTCAATAAGGACGGGCTCCATACAAATACCTCAAGTCCTCAATTTATGGGAATATGGACATAGGCTGGACATGAGCCCTTGGCCAATCAACCCTGGGGGGTGTTCCCCTACCAGCCCACAGGACGTTCTGGGTTCTGAAATTCCCAAAGTCGATTGGACCAGGAACGGTTTGAATCACCAAGTCAGGAATTGAATTTCCGACACCAGCGCATCAGTCCGATCGTGATAGTACCAATCACTGTTCAGCTCTCACAATCCAGCGCCACATAACTATTTCCTGCATTTCTCTGGCATTCTACATAGGCCACAAATACGTTTTTTACATGCAGATGTAGCCCACAGAGTGCCCAATCAGAAGGAAGTATTTTCATCTCTCTGCAACTAATATTTTAGCTTTTATGAGAGATGAAATCTATTCCTTTGATCTGTGATATACTTTAAAGCTCCCCAGACACATTGGAGCCCCCCTGGTGTCATGAAGCCGAAACGTCTGCGTTCCTCTTTTAAACTTCAGGAAGTTGGCAAAGTCTGATTATAGACAAATCTTATTGGCACCCAGGTGTCACTTCCAGCCTGGAAGCTGCTCTGTCTTTTCAGATGCTAATGGTTCAACACATGTCTCTGAATACCTATGACTGAATATATGACTGAATATATCTTTAATAACAAGGAATGAAACTAAATTTACAATTACATATTGCTACTGATCACATCTCAGTCCAATCACTTGAATTCCATATCTACATTACAGAGGGGGACAGATCTCCTTCATTTTTTTTTAGCGGACTGGATTGAATTAGAGGTAGGAGGGTGTAAAAGTTTCAACAATAAACAAATATGTGCAGCACTAAAATGTTGTAAGCCAATAAAAATCAAAAAAATTAATATCAATAGAAAGTCCCAATATGATAGAGACAGGATGCTTCTTATGTTATGGTGACACTGGACCCGATATCAGTGCAAAAATGGTAAGGTAATGCGCACTCACCAGACGCGCATAATATTTGCGCCTTGTGATAATAATCCAGATGTCATCAGGTAGAGAACGGGTTTGGAGATGGTCTTCCCTCTATGGGCTAATGGGTCATCACATAGGATAATAGGAGGCTGACGAAGACACTCTTCGTCCACTAGGTGTCTCTCTCTCCAGTAGGTGTCTCTCAGGATGTATGAGTATCCTCTAGCAAGTACTGGTTCGTCCCTGATATAGTGGGTCTGCAGGCTTAAAAAGCTCCCCCAAGGGGTAGGGACAAAAGTACAGAGGCTAGCAGCAAGCGATCACCCACCCTATAGACACATTCAGTCCTTGGCATTGAAGATCGGACAAGTGGATGAGTGAAAAGTTTAAACGATGCAAGAGATCTGCCCGATCCAGCCAAATGTGTGCGATGTGGAGCCCTCTCGGCTGATCCCATACGATGGGGGTCTGCAGTGTTCAAATGAATGGGTGATCAGGGCGTAGCTGTCTATGTAAAAGTTTGTTTACACCCCCTGGTCTACAGGGGTTAATGGAGAGTCCAATCATGTCTACATGAAAAACCTACAGATGGATATGATCAGACCCTGCTTATGAAAGGAGTCTTACTGTTGTGTCTACAGGACAGGGACTGAAGGGAAGTCTCTTGAATGGAACACAGATGTAAAAAACACTGACAGCGGTTTTAACCATTCCCTACCCTATCCTGAAGGCCCCTTCCACCAGCTCTGATCTACCTGCATTCCATGGAGAAGCACAGAGACCTAGTGATGACATCACTGAGTCTGAAAAAGTTGGGTAAATGTAAAAATAAAAATTTTCATTCTTTTGAGGTAGAAGGTGGAAAATTAGGATCTTTTTCACTCTTTTCCAGTGCTGTAAAAAAAGTCTTTGCCCTCTTCCTGATTTTTCTTTTTTCTTTAATATTACACAAAGATAACCCAAGTAAATACAAATGCAGTTTTTAAATGATAATTTCATTTATTAAGAGTCAGGCAGGTTTGGATAGCTTCTTCTCCCTTAATAAATGAAATCATAACTTAAAAACTGCATTTTGTATTTACTTGGGTTATCTTAATATTATTTTTTTTGATGATCTGAATCATTTAAGTGTGACAAGTATGCAAAAAAAAAAAACACACACAGAAAGTGGGAGAATACTTTCTCACAGCACTGTAAGGTTTGATGCACCAATGGAAGCATCGTGCTCAAATATTGTATACTGAATAAGGCAATACTGTATGTGATGGGTTTACTATTGATAGAGGAGACATGGTATCGAGCTATGGTCACATATTGAAGTGGTATGTCTGTCTGCAACATATTTAGCCATAGAGAAAAATTCAGTAGTTAGTAGGAGGAAAAAATTCTCAAGTGTTAGCAGTAGGCTTTGCATATGCAAGAACAAAATGGTTGGGTTGCTTCCTATTCACTTTTAATGTGAACAGCTTGGCCTGGTGGACGCCCATCCACCTCTATGGAGGATCATGTTCTGGAACCATTGGACTACAGAAGATATGGAAACAGTAATGCAAGGTCTGACACAGTTGAGGGTCATGCAGAAAATGACCTGCCTATGGGGATTTTATCAACCCCCCTCCCCCCCATCCCTGAAAGCATAGCCCATAATGCCAAGTTGATGTTTGAATACTAATAAGTAGATATTTACAGAAAGCAACAGTTTCCATGCCACAATTATTAGGCAATTATGGGTTTAATCATTTTATGAATGGTTGCCTTCATTCTTGGAGAAGAGAGCAAATAGTGAAACACTGGATACAACGTAATCTACTTGATTTCTTTAACCACTTGCCCACTGCCCTATAGAAGAAGTACTGCTATAGGGCAGCATGGCTGTGCAAAATCAGGCGTATATATACGTGATTTGCACTTCCGGGTAGTGGGTGCGTGCGCCACCTTACTCGTGCCACCACTGGCGGCTAGGGATGTCAATCACCGGGTCCCAGCTGGACATCCTCCACCGTCACCTGGCGATCGCCGTGTAAACCTGAGAGGCTCATACAGGTCTCTCTCTTGCCAGCAAGGATATGCTTGCACAGCAGAAAAATACAAAGCAGCATGTCTCTGTAGCAGGGGCGGACTGACCATTTGGAAACTCGGGCACTGCCCGAGGGCCCAAGGTCAGTCGAGGGCCCCATTTGATGCCCCTGGTACCTTTTTCATAGGTTTTTTTGAGTTTGGGCAAGGACACAGGGGCCCCATGAGTTGTCAGTCCGCCCCTGCTCTGTAATAAAACAGCACACATAGTAAAAACACACACAGCACACAGTTAACCCTTTCATCACCAAGAAGTTAACCCCTTCCTGCCCAGTGTCATTAGTACAGTGTCAGTGCTCTTTATTGGCACCGATCACTGTATTAGTGTCACTGGAGATGTCAGTGGCAGTTAGTCAGTTTCCACCCAGTGTCAGAATGCCTGCTGCAGTCCTGCAATAAGTCGCTGATCGTCGCCCTTACTAGTATAAAAAAAAGTTAAAATTACAGTAT
Organism: Staurois parvus; assembly: GCF_062004578.1. NCBI lineage: Eukaryota > Metazoa > Chordata > Amphibia > Anura > Ranidae > Staurois > Staurois parvus. Next base: position 7,021,894 of record NW_028318210.1, on the reverse strand, counting down.
ATATACTTCCATTTTTAGACGCTATCACTTTCATGTAAACCAATTAAATAACACGTATGGGATTTTTTTTTAGCAAAGACAGGTAGCAGAATATATATTGGCCTAAATTTTTAATGAAATTTGATTCTTTTAATTTTTTTATTGGATATGTTTTATAGCAAAAAGTCAAAAACACTGTTTATTTTTTTTCAAAATTGTCATCCTTTTTGTTTATAGCGCAAAACATTAAAAACGCAGAGGTGATCATATACCACCTAAAGAAAGCTCTATTTGTGGGAAAAAAAGGACATAAATTTAATTTATGTACAGCGTTGCATGACCGTGCAATTGTCAGTTAAAGTAACGCAGCACAGTACTGCAAAAAATGGCATGGTCAGGAAGGGAGTAAATCATCTGGAGGGCAAGTGGTTAAAAACATATAATCTAAATTGAATTACATTCCCCAAACTTATAACGTTCTCTGGTTCAGCCTGGGAAATGATATTTCAAAGTTCTGTATTTAGACTGTTCATGATCTTAAATAAGCTTTGTGAAATGTCTTCATGCTTACTCTATATTCCTATTTGTGAACAGAGCTAAATGAGAGTGAAATGGAAGCCAGTTTAAGAAAGCAAGAACTATTTTTAAGGTCTGCCTTATTTTTAACCATAAAATATCTCTATAACATAATATAGTAGCTTGGACTACCAGTTTTTCTTGCATTATATGGGTATGATATGAAGCTTGGCTTACTGGAACTGCTTCTTTCACACTAAAATATAAATAAGAATAGGTCCAGTGGTTGCAGCAGTCACAACTGTAATTGGGTTATGGTTTGGGGCTTGGGGGGGGGGATTGGTTCGACACCTTGTTGACAGTTCCTTCATCCGTAGTGCTCCGAGTTCCGTGTGCTGCTATTAAGATAATTGACAGGTGTAGTTAAAGAGGAACTGCACTACATATGAGCACCAGAAACTATAACCACTATTGAATTCATTCTTAATATTCAAAGCAAATTCCCTCATCCATCCATGTCTCCAAGCTTTATTTTACTGAGAAATCACTTTAAAAACACCCCCTTGCAGTTTTGGCCATGGCCATCTTGAGTAAGGGCAGATGATTCATGTAGCATTTAGTTCTTCGAATCCATCTGCCTTTAACTCAGGTGTGCAGACAGAATGGTGTGCTTGGCTGAGAAAACCCCTCCTCTCCTCCTAAAAATTCCTGGGATGTATGACATCATTTGCCTAGGCATGGAAACCAGAAAGTAACTGAAGAAATGTAAAAAAAAAAAAAATTTAAAACAAGTAAATATGATATACTTTCCTATATATTTACTAATGCTAGCGGCATAAGGATTAAAAATAGTTGTTGAGAGACCAAGCCTGATGTGGTGCAGAATTTGCAGTGTTTTCTGTGTGAATTCTGCACAGCATCAGAATCGTACTCTGTTCATGCAAACTGCTGCGGGTGTGTATGTTAAGTTAACAACACCCCGAAATCAGTCTGCAAAACATGATGTGCAGAATCGGATCGCATAAGTGTGAATACCCATGCGATCAGATTCTAGTGCGAACATAAAAAAGGGTCCTGCACCTTTTTGGTGCGGATGCGGTGTGATTTGAGCCATACATAATGTATGGCTCAAATCACACCACACACAATTCACATGTGACACAGGAATGTGGTGTGGTTCCTGTGCAAATAAAATGCGATGTACCGCACTGCATGAGTGTGAACCTAGCTTGAAGTTTTGCTTTAAAATGTGTATCTAAACCAAAGTACATAAATAAACATGGTGCTATTAGAAGCTGCACCAGGTCGGATACAGCCTTCTTCATTTCCAGGCTGGAGGATGTCCAGCCATGGCGTAACAATAGCCATAGCAGCCCACATGGTTCTTCGGGCCTAGGGATGGAAGAAGGCCCAATTAACCTCCTTAGCGGTATTCCCGAGTGTAGCTCGGGGTAAAATTTCTATACCAAAAGCGGTAACCCCGAGCTACACTCGGGCTTACCATGCGGCGTTGCTCTGGGGGTCCCTGGCCTTGTCCTTCGCTCCCGCGATGTGTCCCCTGCAGCGTCCCCGGCCATCTCCTCCGGCCGATGCCGGCATCCGGCTTCTGTGTTCTGGTCCCTGTGACGTCGGGACGTACGGGCGCCGGAACCAGCGGGAAATTTGAAATTTTTTAAAAAATGTCATTTTTGCTGTCATTGCTATTTCAATGCATTTCACATATATTTTGCCCCTACTGCTTTGTCCTGTGCTCTGCCTGCATTTTGACTGTTCTTTCTGCCTGGAAACTTAGAAAAGTCCACGGCGTCCAAAAAGCGTCCCTTTACGTCAAAAGCGGTTTTAGAACAGCGATAGTAAATCAGAACCACTTGCAGAATTGAGTGATAATGATTCGTGGGGAAATTCGTCATCAGACACTGAAAACGATTTTGCGACTTTGCTCAGCGATGTGCGAATTTGCCTCTGTATTTCAAATTTCAGTGTTTTTGGTTTGATTATATTATTGAATTAAATTTATTATTATTATATTATTATTTTTTATGATTATTTATTAAATTATAATTTATGATTTCGCGTTTCAAATTTTATCCTACCCGGGATGTTTACTAGACTCTTGTTCGTACAGATTTCAGTGAGTTATTGCTAAAAATTACAGCCTACAATAAAAAACTACATATTTCCATGCAAAAAAATGGTACCGCTTTCAGCACAAAAAATTGGAAAGAATCATACCGCCAAGGAGGTTAATGGGCTCTTGAGGCAAATTAAACAAAGACAATCTGCATGTGAGAACAGAAATCCAGAGTACTGTCTCATTAAGGTTGCTGTTGACACTGTCTCTGTACCCCCTGTGACATTTCCAATAAAGAACAGGAAGAGACTTCAGAATCACTGTCGCTATGTTCCAAGTAAGATGGCTAGCATCATTCAAACCATTTCCTTTAAGCCCAGGACCCACTCCAGTTTGTGACTGCACAGTGAAAAGAGCAGCACATGAGATGAGCTCATTTCTTTGTAACTCTGCTTTCTCCTCCTATCAGCATACCTCTTGTCAACACATGAACTAACTGGCTCCTTGCACTTCTTCTCCCTGACATTTTGAACTCTGCTATACAGGGACTGCAGGAGGTTGATACAAGGTTGAATTCAGGTACTTACACTACTTTTATTTAAAACCACATTTATTAATGTATTAACAATGACAGATCTGCATTAATTAGTGTATTTTTTATCTGCCTGGAGTTCAACTTTTAACAGAAAAGTGCAAATACAATAATTTATTAGACTATGCAGAAATCAGTAGAAACCAGTTTTTATCAATAGCTTAGAATGTCCACAATAAAGTGACACGGAATTGGTTGCTGTGATTTACTGCACTTGGGTGATTGCATTTTTGTACTTTGCATCTACACATTTCACAACATCAACAAAAACTTTGACAATAGCAAAATGCTCAAACACTTATATAAAAAAATTATTGCCACCATTCCCTAGAAAGGAGACATTATAGAAAAGTAATGCAGCCACCACATTTAAGGACTGGTAAGCTGCAATATATTAAATGTTTTTTCTTGCGTTAGGGTATGCTTGAACTCTTTCAGAAACACAGATCATTGATAAGTAGATGTCCAAGCCAAACTTAGCAGCATCGGCCTCTGTCAGTTAAATTAACTCAATGACAAATTTGTATGCACAAATAATGTATTTTTGTAAGGCAACACAGATGAACACCGTTGCCTGAAGACGGCAGTGCTCATCTATAGCAGGGGTATTGAATTCAAATTCATGGAGGTCTGATCACTAAAGTGTTCTGCCAGCTAGCTGAGCTCAAAATTGTATGTTTTAGCGATGTCTCAGATCCTTCCCATCACAGCCTCCTCATTTCATTTCACAATCCTATTCTTACATCAGTGTCCTCAGTCCCCCGCACATCACAGTCCCTCACTTCACATCAGTTTTCCCTTAGTGTCCACTGCCCCCATTACATCACCCCCTACATCACTTACCCCCTTTTACATCACATCTTCTCACCCACAGCACTGCCTTGCTTCAAGTCAACCCCCCCCAGCACTGCCTGTCTTCACATCACTCACCACAACATTGCCCCCCCTTTAAATCACATCTCCCCCCAACAGCACTGCCCCTTCACATCTCCCCCAATACAACACTGCTCCCTTTGGCATCCCTCCCCCAACAACACTCGCCACCTTTTACATCATATTTCTCTGCCCACAGCACTGCCAAGCTTTAAATCACCCCCCCCCAAACACTGCCCCCCTTCACGTCACCCAGAACAGTATTGCCACTCTTTGCATCACATCTCCCCCGCACAGCACTGCCTCCTACACATCTCCCCATGACAACACTGTTCCCCTTTACATCTCCCCCCACAGCACTGTCCCTTCACTCCCCCACACACACACACCACAGCACTGCTTCCCTTTACAACTCCCCCCCCCCCAAAGCACATGCCATCCTTTACATTCCCCCCCCCCCAGCACTGCCCCCCTTTACATCTGCTCCCCCACACAGAACTGCCCCCCTTTACATCACTTCCCACCACACACAGCACTGCCCCCCTTCACATCACATCTCCCCTCCCCAGCAGCACTTACCCCCTTTACATCACCGCCCACAGTACTACTCCCCTTTACATTCCCCCCTTCACATCACCCTCCCTCCACAGCACTGCTCCCCTTCATATCACCCTCCCACCACAATAATGTGCTCAGCCCCTTCACATCTGCCCCCCCTTCAAATCACCTCCCCAACACATACACAGCACTGCCCCCTTCATGTCACCCCCTGTAACCCGCCCCCACCCACACCTTCATAACCATGTCCTCTTGCCCATGCTTTTCTACATTGCACAGAGTGGAAAGCAAAAGGTACAGCAGTACTGGATGAAGGGTGGGATCAGGGGGCTGCTGATGTTAACTTTTCCTATTAACAAGCTGGTGATTTTGTTGCTAAGACTGCCCTGCATCCTAGCAACCAATTACCTGCTAGTTAATCTGTAAAGTTAACTCATTCAGCTCCCTGGCTGTGCCTCCTACTCTCCATTCATTGCTATCCCCTGTTTACCACTCTCCACGCTGCCTTGTGAATGATAGCGGCAGAGGCCAGGGGGCAGGAAGGCTCCTAAATGGCAGAACCGCAGTCCAGATGGGACTGTGGCTCGGTCCAGATCCAGACTGGGGTCCGCTATTAAGTGATGCCTGATCTATAGGCTTAAGGAATTAATTTCTATCAATAAGTTCTCCAAATTGCATTTATTCTCATTTCAGAGCTGACCTAGTGATGACATGATTAGGAACGTCCTTGATCATCAGTGGGGGTCCTGGTTGTCAGTGGCATGTACATGCATTTTTTGTACAATGTTGGTGCCTTTTTGCTAATAGTAGTGGTGGTAGTAGTAGTTCCAAAAGCAGAAAAACTGCATCCACAAATGCACAGCTTTAAAATGGCATAACAATCGCAAAACACTTGCACAAACATCGCACAGCACCTACACTGCAAAATCGCATCTCAAATCGCTTTTAAAGCTCATTGCACTAATATGAACCAGGCCTCACAAATGTAAAAAAGTAAACATTTTTGGTGTGTTTTTTTGGTGTGGAGCTGTCCATCAAATGTGACGATCAAATGGATACAGCTTGTCAAGAATTGTTGCTGAACTCATAAAGAAGCTAGAGTTTTTTGGTCTAATACCAAGACACATCAGTGAGAATAAGGGAAACTTAAAGCAAGATGTAAGTTCTGTAGATGCAGTCCACTGTAGTCTACTAAAGGAAACCATTTTCATTTTGTTCTCCGTTTCTGTTTTAGAATTATTTCTACTAACGAAGCCCAGGATAACAGTATAAACCTGATAGGGGTTCTATTTCTTCCCCACTCTATCTGAAACTAAGAAAAAAGTGTGAGCTGGGTATACATTTAATGGTCTGTATCGACAGGCTTTTTTTTGGCTTCAAGCAGGTTTTGCAATCACATGGTTTTTTTAAGCCTATGGGAACACAAAGCCAGGTTGAAGTGGATCCAATACACCTGTCAATGAATTCTGAATGATCCTAGAAGTGTCTCAAACTGATACCATCAACACAAGCCCCAGCCCATTGTCATGGGCTCGAACACATAGTGTATGCAGTAATGTAATTATTCATATAATAAAAGATGCTCTTATGATTATGTCAGGCCCAGAACAGGTATTCAGACTTTTCATCTCCTATGAAAAAGAAAAAAAAATGAAATATGTAATTAACATGTAATAATGGCATTGCTGGACTCCCTTTTACTTTAAGCTGTTATATCGTCCCTAAATTTTATGTATACACATGACAACTGGATATCCGAATATATAGAGGTATGTACAATAAGCAAAGCAGTATTGTATAGACCGTACTTTGTAAAACATAACCGAAAAGGTGCAATTATATATAAAAGGTACAGTATATGGAAATTAGAAGAATCAATGGTACCTTTCATTTACAAAAAAGGGGATGTCTATATAAATTTTTCTTTTATAGTGATAAATACTGTATACTGTAATTATTTATTTACTTTTTTAACTATAGGATAACCAAGGTAAGGCTTAAAATGCTTCTAAAGGCATTTTTTTTAAAAATTAAAATAATGAACATGTTATACTCACCTGTTCTGTGTAATGGTATTGCACAGAATGGCCCCAAACCACTTCTTCTGGGGTCCCCCCCACTGACTCCTCCTGTTTTGTGTCTGCCCCTATAGCAAGCCGCTTGCTTTGGGGGTAGAAGTGCCGTCTCACTCCAGAGCCAAGCTGTGTGTGTCTATAGACACACATAGCCCAGCTTGGCCCCACCCCATTGTCTGCTCACATGATTTGATTGACAGCAGCAGAATCCAATGACTCCCACTGCTGCCTGATCGTCCTGTGTAAAGAGAAAGACAGGGTAGAATAACTACAGTTGGACACAGCGCTGGATGGTCACAGTTAAGTGTTTAAGGGGGCACAGCAAGTGTTTTTTTTTAACGTTAATGCAGGGAATGCAATGGAGTAAAAAACTCTTACAGAAGCTTAAGAACCACTTTAAATATTTTATACATAGTTACATTGGTCCAGCTTGTACCAGTATAACTATGTATATACCATACCTGGCCAATGCCCATGGTAGTGGGAAATCACTGAAGTAGACACTGCAACTCTAGTGATCTTGCTTTCTTCCTGGTCTCACGCCAAGTGGCTGCCCTGCTGCATTGAGAATACAGGTCAGAGGTGCCATTCAGAGAATGCTTTGCATTTTCCAAATAAATGCAAAGCTTTTTCTGATTAGACAAGGTGGCAATCATGACATGACCGACTTATCAGAGATTGCTTTGATTTCATTAAGAAAATAAAGATGCATTAAGATGTGTAATTCTATATGTATCCATGCACATGGTGTGGTCCTTTTTGTTCACTTTCAGACATTTTCACAGTGTAACTGTTTGATCCAAGAGCCCTTTCATTTTTGTTAACCCATAAAAGCAAAGAAAAGGGTTAACATCTACATCAGGATGATTTCAGTTTTACAACATGAATTGTGTTTTACCTTTTCAAAGAATGCTTGGATAATCAAAGACTACCAAGATAAAGTGCATTTTATACATGACATATGTAAACACAGACAGAGCCAAGTATACCTGCATGTTATTCTGATTAGAGATCAGAGAGATTTTTCCTCTTTTGGAAGTATGGTGGTTTCATACCTTCTATGTATCATGTTCTACCTGGCTGGGAAAAGCGTTTATTGTACAGAGGAATAGGTAGAAGAGGCTGATTGGAAGGAATGTTCCCTTACAACAAATAGAAGATAGCTGTGTAGAAACTTGCAGGACAAGAAAAGGCATGTGCTGTGATCCTCCTCTGCCGTGTATGATAGACGATAAAACTGTTCCAAGAAAGGCACATCTGACCACTGCAATGTTTGAGAAGTGTAAAACTCCAAGTAAGCACAAAGTACCATAAGGTTTACCTATATTCCCAAAGATTCTGCTGGCTATGGGTGCAACAAGGATAAGCACCTCTTCTATATGCCTCTAACAGAATATTGTAATGGACTTACTCACACTAGTTATAGGGTAGTGGCAATTTGATCATCAAATTTTCCATTCCATTTTTTGCTGAAATTGCTAGACAATTGAAGACAAAATGTTGGTTTCCATTAACCACAAGAAGATGGGATCCAAGCTGTCCCCATTAAAACACCCCAGAAAAATGAAATTGCTTTTAAAAAAATTGCCATCATTTTTTTTCCTGTTTTTTCCATGTCAATTTGATCTTAAAATAAACTGTATTAAAACTGTCAAATTACTACACAGTTTCTACTTCAGAGTCAACTCAATTCTGGCTTGTAGGTGGTTACCTTAGGTTCTGGTGATTACTTGCGATTGTATTTGTTATTCTCAGTGGCTCGAAAGTGGTTGAAATTGACCAAAAATTGGCACACATAAGGCCAGATTTACTGTTTCTAGTAAGCTTGTAACTTTTTTATAACCAAACAGAAAAACAAACTACAGTCAACAAACAACAAAAAATGAGCATACGGAATATAGAAATTAAATAGAGGACACCCACAATGATAACTTAGGATACTTATGCCAATCAGATCTTACCTTTCACAAGCATTTTGCAGTCAAAGTAGCAATAAGATTGAGTGATTGCTATTAGATACTACAACGTGGACACGATGGACTAGGGACTAATTAGAACACTGCCAGGGGTGCTTACAGTGATCTCCTTTTATCTTGTATTCCCATGTTTTCCAGTTTAACAGTTTTTTTAAGTTCAGTTTTGAATAGAGTGGGATGGGAGTACAACATCTGTCAGTTTTTATTGTTGTGCCTTCATTGGGGATATTTACCCTATCTATCAGTCATGTTTACTGTTATCTTCGTAAGTGAAAGTAAAAAAAAAATCCTAAATTTTGTGTTGTCCCCAGAACAGGAATAGAGGGGAAATCTTCCAATGGGGACACTAGTCCTGGTGACCATGGTGGCAACCAAGGATTCCCTCACTTTTGGGGGATTTCCTCTCACGTCCTGTTTTGGCTATGCAACAGGAAGTGAAGGGAAATCTCCCTTACGGCAAAAAACCTGACTACTTATAACACTCCCTTACGCTGTCCAAAGTGAAAGGTTTTGCCTATAGTTCTACTTTACATTTTTTTCTTTAATTGTCCCAACTGCTCAACCACATTGTCCCAAACCCTTCTACTATTGCTGGTCAGCATTTTTATGTGGAGAACATTATTAAAATAGACATGTAATCTAAATATGATCATTGCATGCCTGCTTGAAAAAAATATGATCGTTACATGTAGTAACTGCATACAAGATAGTGGTGCTTAAAAGCTGAACCCCAAGTAATGATGCAGCTCTGTACTCATAAAAATCACTAAATATTTTAAGCCCAAGCAAAATTTGACTTTTCATCAGCCTTTTGCAATCCCCGCACAGCAGCACCCTTACTGGTAGAGGGAAGGGTAGAATCCAATCCGGTATTCTGTCTGTAAAATGCTCTGACAAGGAACACGATGATAGGAGGAAGCAGCACATTTAGTAGAGAGATGACCATTTCAGTCTGAGGTTGCTCTTTCTCTGCCCAACTAGGAGGCTGGGGCCAAAGAGAGCACATCAAAATATTCCTTCTACTGTCTACAGCCGTAACAGAGAAAGTGGTATCATCCATCTATCTGTGCTTAGGTTAGGATCCTTCAGGATGGAGAGTGGGGGAAGGGCCCAATAAATATGTCACATTTACCAGCCCCTTCCTTTCCTGAATGAACACAATGAGTGATCAGTAGCAATCAGTCACTGTGTTCATAACTGAAGCATACTAAACTGTGTTTTTTGGGGGGCGAGCCCTGTGAGGTTGGCTGTATGGGGCCCCATGGTTTCTAACAGCAGCCCTGAGTGTGTGCTCTGTGTTGTTTTGGACTGAAGAAATTCACGCATTATCTAATTTTTAATGTTAAGGTGCATTAACAGCCTGTTTAACCACTTTGCGCCGGCGCCTCCTGCCCCTTTAAGAGTTTCAGAAGCCGGGAGGCGGGTGGGGTTTTAGGGTCATGTGACCACCGTTATTCGCCGTCACATGATCGGAAAAGGTCCCGATCGAAAGGGGAGACCGGGACCTTTCCATGAGTCACGGACATATGTGCTGGGAGCGCTCAGGGCATGCACTATCAGCACATGTATACTTTCTAATTGCACGTAAATATGCAGCTGCTCGGCGTCAAGGCCCAGACGCCAAGAGGCCGCATATTTGCGTGCGCTCGGCGTCAAGGGGTTAAAGTACATGGGCTGCCTAGTGCATTACACCTTAACATATGAAAACACATTTTGAAGCGAACTGTATTACTGTGTGAATGGGCCCTTAGTATTTTTTATGCAGTTGCAATGTGGGACCTCATGCATATGTACACATTTGCAACTCCCACAAAGACTAATATGATGCATTTCACAAAGCAATAATTTGCCAAAGCTGTTGTTCTAAGTGGCCAATATGCAAGTCCATAAAAGTAGATTCACATTAAAACATAGTTTGTCCTTATCAATCTTTCCTGGCAGCCATTCCTTAATGTCATTGTTATGCCATGCAAGCAAATGTACATAAATAGGCAGATAAAGCAGGATTTCAATACTTTTAAATGACTAACAACTACTATAACACTAATTGAAGTAAACTGTAACTGAATGGTATTTAGTTATCTCTGTGAATCAAACAATTGCCTTAAAAAAAAGCTGTGTTTAGCTTTCTTTCATCCTTTGTTTTATCTCAGCAATGTTGATCTCCTGCGGCCTCTTTGCAGTCGCTTCATGCCTAAATGTACTCGAGCGATGGCTGCATGGCACTTCTAAGGGTGCTTTCCTTATGATGACAATAGTGGACCATGCTCACTACTTTTAGTCTCCATGGGGAGCCTGTGTGACAAAGTGACAATGCAGAAGCATAATTCTGCAACAGGTACAAAGTGCTGTCACCTTATAATGGGAAGTGACTGAAGAGGGATCTACATAGTAGGATCACCAGGGATTCTTTTAACAAAAGTTGTACTTTCAAAAATACTGAAAAAGGATTTAACATGGTAAAAGTTTATGTGAGATTTTAGTGATTGGGCTTATCTGTATCCTATCAAAAAGTAACTACAAATGACTTGTGACTTAAAAGGTCTGCTAAAAAAAATTTACTTTGGCCTTCAATAAAAGTTTACAATAAAAAAGGTCTGCAAGATACACCTTCATTTTTGGCTCCGTTTTTATTCTGAAGAGCTATATACACAGCCGAAAAAATATATCACATTTTACAGTTTAGGGATCTTCCTGATAAATTGGAGGCTATTTTGCTAAAACATAAAATGAGGTAATGAGAGGCTGTGTACAGTTTAAGCATCCAAGCATGATATGCATGGATATTTTCACTTCACTTCTCTTTTCTAAATCATGCTAGGTTGATTCACCTCTTTTCACGCTTTCAGAAATCAGCCCCCTTTTTATCTTCAAATACCTTTACTTCAAAGTTTCTACATGTTCTTTCACAACTCTCATGAAAATTATTTGTCCTATTGCAACCTCTTCTGCGTGCATCTTGGTCATGGTTTTATGGTATTGTTCTTTTATTTTAGCTGCAATGTAATCAGGTACAACTTTGCTATGCTGTCTACTCTGGATATAAGATCAATGGATCCAAATATTATGCTTTCAATACTCCAGTAAAAACATTTAAAAAAATTAGAAAAATAACAATATTGGGGGACATTTATAAAGCTTACAACAACTGAAACAGACAAGCTTCACTAAAACACAGAAATGTACTTAAAAAATGAAAATGAAATAAAACATAAACATCTATTTAGTATAAATCAGATGCACTTCAAGGAAAATTACACAATGTGCAGGACTGCCCAGGTTGCAGTTTGCATAGTTTTTATATATGTCCCCCAAATTGTAATAAGATGGTTATATTGATGAAGTGATCTGAAAATGGAAGGCCAAGAAGAACGCAAACATAGACAATGGACCCTTATCAAAACATTATAAATAAATATGCAATAGAGTTGATTTACTAAAGGCAAATAAAGGCAAAGTACACTTTGCAAGGGCTTTTGCTCCAGAGCTTAGCAAAGGAGGTAAAGGTTCACTTTCCAAAGAATACCCAATCACATGCAAGGATAAAAAAAACAGCATTTTTGCTTGCACATGATCGGATGATGGAAGTCATCAGAGCTGTGGTTGGATATTTTTGCAAAGTGAGGCTTCACCTCATTTACTAAGCTCTGGAGCAAATACCCTTGCAGACTGCAACTGCACTTGCAAAGTGCACATGCTATTTGCCTTTAGTAAATCAACACCTGGGTGTATATATGAATGTGTGTGTGTGTATACATATACACACCTACATACCTTTTTTACCGCTGCACTTTAATAGTAAAGGTATTTAGTAATGTGTCAATAGTTTAATACAAGTTCATAAAAGTAAAGCTTAAGAAAAAGTTCAATGCTTACACTGTACATTAAGAAATTTTTGATCACAGAGTACTTTGTAAGAAGTTACGAACATTTGTTCATATGGGGTGTACTAACATCCCTAATACATATACATCCTTTCCCATAATTCCCAAATTTAAAAACCTGTGCCAAAATGACTGGGTTCTCTAGTATGTGAAATGGATATTTTCACCACCCCTCTTCTGTTTCCAAAGGCTTCAATGCTAACATTAATAGGAACACTGGTATCTCGGTTGTTTTGTATCCTTGGCATCACAGTACAAGGTGGCGATTGGCACAGGTATGGCTCTGATGGTTTGCACTTTGTAGGGGGGTTCCCGTATAATGGGCTTGATCTCGGCGTTTCCACATGCTTTGGTTTAGGACAAGGTATAGGGTTTACAGAAAGTAAGTATCCAGAACCAAGATCTTCCGGAGATGACGTTTTATCACAGTTGGAAATAAAGATGGCGGGAGTAGGGCTTCGACTGTATTCCTGAATTATTTGGACAGGTACAGGTGCCACTGGACTTCCAATCATTAGGGTAAGCTTTGAAGCTTTATGCTGAGATGGCAAAAGGACAGGATAAAGGTTTGTTTTGCACCCAGGTGAGCAACCTCTTTGAAAAACAAGAACATTTGGCACCATCTCAGGAGACCCAGAAGTTCCTTTCTGCAACCTTTCTGGTGACATCCATATGTCACTGGTTGAAGTTTGTTGTACAGGGGGGGTATTTGAGGGTGTCCTGGTCAATTGAAACTGTGTAATCTGAAGAGTCGGTGCCTCTGACACCATAAATCCCTTTGGTGGTGTCTGCAATCCTACTGAGTACTGCTTGGGTGAATTATCTCTTTGTGGCATCAGAAGAACAGGGTGGCCAAGGTTACCACCCTGGTATTTAGAGTGAAGAGGTTGCACTGTCAAACTGCAACTAGATATATACATTTTTACACCCTTGATGTTGGACATGGGGGTGACATTCTCAGGATAATCTTTGGATGGTAGATCGGAGTTGCATGAAGTAAAAATGGTATATGGTTTTCCAATCTGAGTTGCAGAGACAGCTGAGTTGTTGGCTAGTACCACATCTAGACGTGAAGTCCAAGACGAATTACTTTTTGACACAGAAGGAAATGGCTCTGCGAGGTTGCTGTGGTCTTTGGATGAAGGAGAGGTCCTCTGAATTGTCACTGTACTTTTAGTTGAAGAATTTGTAAATCCACAACCATGATCATGGGCAAACCCTCCTTGGCCAAGGCAGAACTGGCTACCATGCGAACTGCTACAAGAGGAGGAATATCTCCAAGGCATGTGGGGTCGAGAGGCAATGCAAGAACAGGTGCACATGGGACTTTTTACTGGACCTTTTCTTCTGTCCGGTTGCTCAAGCATAATATCCAGTCTAGAACAATGCAAGGCAGAAGCTTCTCCAGGCTTTCCACAGCATCCTTTTGCAAATTTCTCCTTTGGGGAAGAAGAGACACATGACACAGGACTCAAGCCTGATTGTGTCCTAAAACAGTGATCCTCACAAGCAGCGTGTGAAACGTGAGAACAAGACCTGTTGCATTTTGGACGACACAATGTCAAGTCTAGTTTGGAGACGTAGGAAGAAGCAGGTCTAGGACTATTCCAGCAGGACATACTGAGGCCAGGTGGTAAGTTATTGCACTCCAAAAAGGTTCCAGTTTGCAAGTCTGCTAGGTCTTCAGTAGAAAATTATTTTCTGTTAAAATTCCTAATTGCAAATCTTTTGCATTCATTTCACTGGTGCAGAAAGATCAGAATGCCAAAGTCATCGAAGGAAATCCAATTAAAAAATATTTGAAAAACAAAATCAAAGTAAAAGTGGAGCTAGATGCAGCCTGAAGTAGGAGATAAATCATCTGGCTTCGATGTGCAATGGTGTCTGCAGTGAGAGGAGGAGAGAGCCAGAAACTCCAGCGAGACGTGCAGAGGGCTCAAGGTATCTTAGTCAGTGCAGAAGTCAGCTTACTCTTGCATCTACTAGAGGACAAAATAAAAGGGGCTCTAGATTTGGAGCTGGAAGTGCACTGCTCCTGCTGCTGCCCTGCCTCTCCTCACCCTAATCTGACTTTTTTGCCTTTGCATGTCTGTTGTGCTTCTGTTCACGTGTCTTAAGAGTATTTCCTACATCCTTTCCAAGTAAGGGCATGGTGGAATTCAGCAGTAATGATAAAATTACTTAACAAAGAAGGTAGGATTTTAAAAATATCCTCCATGTGTTTTCCATTTTCTTCACTGCATTAAAGAAAAAGAAAAGCCCAAGAATTTGGCACTTGAAGCAAATGCCTTAACACCTTTTGTGCTGAAATCTGATGCAGAGCGTCAGCGTCCACCCAGCTCTCCACATGCAGCTGTTTAATCCTCGCCAGAGACGAAAGTGTTAACGCTGCAGCTTGAACAATAATAGACTGTGTCCATACTGTATGGAGGGGCAGCGTAGCCTGTAGTCTTTGCAGCTCAGTTGCTTCAGTGCAAGTCAAGTGAAAGCAGAGATGACACTCAGGCATGTACCCAGATTTACAAATTGATTTTGTCCTAAGATGCAATCCTATCCACATTCTTACACAACTGAACAAGCTGCTGTGATGCAATTGTTATTTAAAAAGGACCTCTGTTCAAATGCTGATGTAAAGCCATGTTAAAAGTTTTAGGTGACCAATAAGTATAGAACAAGAGAAGTACAGAAATACTTATCTTTTCTGGGGAATATGCTGTTTCAGACCCCCTCTAGTGTTAATCATATGATCAAAAGCTTAGGCATTTGATCCCTGTTGAAGCAGAGTCCAGAAAAATATAATGTGCCGAATGCCTATGTTGCTATTCATTACATAACCAGTACTGGGGGAACCTGGATATTTAAAAGAGAAGTGTGTGTGTGTTTTATTTTTTTAAATCATCATTATTTCTAAAGCATCGATTTGATGATGCATCTGTCTCCCTGCCCACCAAGAGTGAGAACTGAGCGATCAGACACTGCTATCATTCATTGCTCTCTGCTGTGCCCCTCCAGCACTCACTGGAGCGCTGGGCTGTGGAAGGAGTGGGAGTGGCTGGCTCAAGCTCTCTGCAGCTTGCTGAGAGGCTGAACAAGGTGCCTGTCCAGACATCTGGGTGGATACCAACTTTAAAGTCTGGATCTTTCCCCAGCCCGAACCACCTGAGTGACGTCAGCTGACAGCAGATTGTAGCCTGCTGTCAGCTGAAAATGGGCCACAGGAGTGCAAAACGAACTGCATTGATGTGATCCACAGAAGTACAGCCAAACAAGCTTTGGCTGTACTTATCCTTTAAAGAGTATGCAGACCCAACATTTCATATTCCTGATATGTTACTGCTGCACCATGTACTTGTATGAAAAAGGTTTTTCTCTGTATTGCTTCATTTGTGTGAAATCTCTGGTGATCCTGCCAGTCCCTCTGCACTCCTAGTGAAACTGACCACACTAGGCATGAGAACACAGAGTGGTCAGTTTGCTAGCTGTGCTGGGAACTCAGTCTGCTCTCCTGCAATGATCAGACTTCTGCTTACACATCCCCCCCATCAGTGAACTACTGTTTCTCTCCCCTCAGCTCTCTGTTCTCAGCTTATAAAACAGGGAAAAAAATCTATTTATAATGTTTTTTTTTCAATATATACACCAAATGTTTGCCTTTTTCTCTATGTTAAACTAAATGGGTTGTTTTAAAAGATGAGGGTTTATATATACTTAATGCCTTTGTTTTTACTCATCCTAGAAAAATAAAAGACTACTGTCTCTAGAACAAAGACAAACTACAGCAGGATAGGATCTGCAATATATATATATATATATATATAAAAAATGTTCTGATGCTTGCCAACCTGGAGGTATCTGAACTTTGCCTCTCATTTGGTCTTATCTACAGGTATTCTTAAATTGCTGCAGGGATGTCCAGATACCTTGGAGGTGGCTGTACTTTATACTTGAAGCCGCTTTTTGTGTTCTGAATACAGTCTTTTTAACATAGCTTTGAGTATGGATCTCATTAAGGTAGTGTCATTACATACAATCAATTGGAGACAGTTTGCACAGTTGATAATTTTCCCTATTTTTAAACATGTTTCTGCAAATTATTTGAGTTCTCAGTATCAATCAACTATGCCAACCGTGTCACTGTTGCAATGTTAGTACCAAAAGCTAATTGTGATTATTTTCCTGTGGCATTTGCTCCCAGATATTAAGGCTACACCTTTCTAAATGGTGATTTAGCAGTCGGCTTACAGCATGTGTAAAAATTTGTAAAACTGTGCTTGATAAATAAAATACGACAAATCCATAAACAAGTGAGAAATTGCACTCACTTGCATTTTGCAAAAAATTTGAATACTAGATACAGCAAAGCATATATATAAATGTGTTACGCTATCTCTTTAAGAGAGAAATAAAAGAAATAGGCAGATTGTAAAAGCACCAGTGAAATGTTTTAAGACAAGTAACTTATAATGCAGGAAATATATAATGCAAAAAATTCTGATGTGATGCATAACAAAAGTCTATAAAGTGTCCACGTGTTCAGTTCTAGTGCTCCAACACTAATGTTAAAACCATGAATCTTACCAAAAATTTATGAGGTCAAAAAGCACTCAAGAATCTGTTTAGGACTGACAACCTGGTAACTCCAGTAACAAGCACTTCAATGGTAAAAACTCGTCCGGAGAGGACACATCACATTGCAGTGCTGATAAAACTGTTTAATATATATATATATATATATATATATATATATACACATATATAGACAATGAGGTACTCACAAAGGCATGGCACTGCACATCTTGTGGGTATGATGATGTCAAACCACTAAGCTCTGCCTAAAGCATTTTGTCACAAGGGGACTTCATCAAGGGCCTAGAGCATCAAGCACTGACCCCTTGACAACGTCCTCTTATGACGAAACACATTGGGCGGAGCTTAGCTCTGGTTTTGTTAACCTGAGCAATATTGACCTTCTAGCTGATAGGGCTCAATACTCTTTGGTGAGTGTCCAGATTTGGGGGCATTGTTAGCTGCAGCACTAAAGATTCCCACCTTATTTAATTTTTTTCAGCATAGATCCCGAGTCACTGTGATACACATTGTGAGACTGGAAATGCTGGTATATTCTCTGGATCACGTATAAATTAACTTGAACGAACATATGACCTTAACTTTATGAGTTGTTTGGTTTGAAAGGGAGGATGAGCACCGTTTTGGAGCCCAACTACACCTATCTGTTCAGTGAGCAATTCACAGCAACTCCTCATGCTTGTGTTAGTGCACTGAGGTGTCATTCATTTTCAATAGCATACCAATACACTGGGCTATTGAATGGATTGCAACAAGGGTTAATGCAATGCACCAGAACAGACAAGTATAAATGGGTCTTTTATGTTTACATACAGATTATTCATATCCTTAGATTTTCTAACAACTACTGTATGTAACTGAGGGATATTCATTTATATCCAAGCAGGCAGCATGATACTACAAAGTAAGAGATACAATGAAGGGGGATTGCACCATGTGTGGACAGTTTAAAATCAAGAAAATATTTTGTTTTTGTTGGAAATTTTAATTACGAAGTACATTAAAACATTTTTTTCTAATACTGCAACATATTTATTGCTACATTTTTCAATGCAATATATGAAATGGACTCAAGTTTCTGCTGTATGTATACCGAGTCAGTTCTCTGTGTCTTTGATCAAGCACAGATGTTTTTACAACTTGTAGCAAGCAATGTTTATGGCTTACTACAAGCACATAACGAGTCATCTTCAGCGTTTTAGATGACACTGCACTGAAGGAAAGCTGAGTGTTTATGTCTAATGCACGCAGGAGAAAAGATGTTGGAGAACATTATGGCTGGAAACACGCACTAGTCTATGCAGTGCCATGCTGAAATCACATAGCCTCTACACAAAATAAACTAGATTAGGAGAAAGTAAATCAGATCTTATAAAGGAACTGTTTTGTCAAACTAAGATCTAAAAGGTGATGGGCAGCTACAGCTAAAGCACTCTAGGATTCCTCAACACAAGAAAGGTGCCTTCCTTTAACTGTTTACACTCCTACTACTAAATAATTGGGATGAGTGAGTGTTTTAGCTGAACTTAATTTTGCAAAGATATAGGCTATTTTGCCTTTGCCACAATTTCCTCTAACATTTGCCTCAGATTTCACCCCATAGACTATATAGGTTTGCTTGAAAAAAATAAGCCTCTTGGCTTTTTTTGATCATGGCGTCTAATAGCTATGTTGATAAAGACAACCTTAACCCTTTGTTTACCAATAAAGTCATGTGACTGCCATGCCCTTAACATGTTTGTTTATCAACAAAGCCATGTGAAAAAAAAATTACATTTTAAAATACATACTCACTGCTTAAGAAATGTAATGTTGCCTTCCCTGTTAACTTTAATGCATTTTGCTAAAACTGTGATTTTTGCCTACATTCTGGTAATGTAGTAGCTCTTCCCAAGGCTGTACAGCCATTGCAAGGAAAATGTTTCAGCCAGGTTCTTTTGCTGCTGCACATCACAGCCCGTATGGTGCTCTGGTGTGTTAGTGCCATATGAAGAGGACCTGACTGGGACATTTCTTTTGCCAAGGTTGTGCAGTGCTGGGAAGTGATGATTGCAAGGAGGAAGGTAAGTATATTACAAGTTGGAAGGCACTCAGGGGTACTTTACAGGCATAAATGCACCCTGCCAGCAATTACATGCAAGAACCCCAGTGGGGAGGGTTCCCATGATTAGATGTGAGTAGACAGCTTCATTGAGAGCAGTCTGCGTCTAGGGCTGATCACTCACATGTGATTGCAGCATGAGACATTACATGTGAATGGGTGCATTTAGTTGCGAGGGCTTTCAATGGGGCTGCCTACTTGCAGCTAGTTGTGGGATCCCCCTACTGAGGTTCTGTCATCTAATTGCAGGCAGGCAGCATCTTAATTGCTTTCTCTTTAATTTTTTTGTTATTTTATCAATTATGGTAGACTACTAGATTAACTTATGCACAACCAACTTGTTGGAAAATTGTCTCTCAATCAGAGCTGCTGGCTATAGCCAGTGGTGTGGATCAGTGTATTCTGAGAGTAGGGAGTCTCAACAGTAGGGATTCCCCTATCCACATTGAGTGTGTGGATGGGGAAATTGAGTCATTTTGTTTTGTTCAACCCACTGGTTAAACGAACAAAATGACTCATGCATGGCCAGTCTTAAGCAAGCCATAAATTATGCAATTTTTTTTGCTTTCACCACAGGTGGACTGAAAGAAAATGGCATGATTCCCCCCTCAGCAACAGTCTGTGTTGATGGGGTGGCACCCCTCTGCAGTGCTATTGTGTTCAGCCAGTGGGAAGCCTTCCCTGCCTTCAGAACACAATTGTCAATGGTTATAGCCGATGCAAGTGATCACATGCAAAACATTTGATAGGCTGGTTGTACTAAAGTCAATCAATGGATCAACTTCAGTACAACCAGCCTGCCCATAGATGGATCGAATCTCATACGGTCCCTGCTGAATTGGCCAATATTTGATTCAGCTATGCCTGGTTTCAAGCTGGCCATAGATGATGCGATTTTATTTCCTGCAACCCGCATGAAAACTACTTGATTCCCCCATCAACACAGTCAGTGTACCGGTATCAGGTACCAGTGAGCACTGGAGGGGCAGGGAATAGAGCAGTGACTGACATTCACCATTCTCTGCACAGAGTGGACCTAAGAACCAAGCGATCAGCGATCTTTGATTGCTCAGTTCTTGGTGTAGAGGCGTCAGGGAACAGCTACAAAGATGAGTATGATTATTTATTTTTTCAAATCCCACACTTCCCTTTTAAGTCAAGTAAAGCTTGACAAATGTATGTTATCAAATATCCTGGTTATGAATTAAATGTGTTTGAATGAATCTAGTATTTACGTTAATTTAATATACTTGGTCAGATCTGTTTTAAGTCTGATTTATTAAATTCTAGAACTATACCCTTTATATTCTATAATTATATGCTGTTTACTTTAACAAGCAGGAGTCCCTTTAACGTGCTAGAAGTACCCCATTGGACATATACCACTGAATAAGAATCTGTGTTTTAGAATATGAAATCCATAGGGGGGGGTAAAATTGAAAAGCACATTGAGAGTGTACTTTTATTTGCTTATTTTTACACCCAGAGAGACTTGCGCCCACTGTAGACAGGGTGTTATGTGACTAAATGCTCTTGTTACAAAATATGTTAAGTGAGGCTGCCACTTTAAAGAGCTTGAATGTAACATAAGAAGCTGGCAGGGAGCCAAAGCTGTCACATTGGCTTGTAGGACAAATGAGAAACTAATTCTCGTCCTGAATGTCCAGTCTGTTAACTCAGCTATTCTGCATGCTGCTGATACACACGGTAGCATACAGTCTGCACCGTAACATAAAATTAGTGTCACACTGATGCTAGGAGAACCATTTTACACTATTAAGGTCTGTCTTGTACATGAAATAGTGACAAGTGTAAGTGGGATCTCTAAAGGTTTGACCATGAGATTCAGAACTTTAAGGTAAATCTCAGTTTTGGGCAAAAGTCAGCAATGAATATATGAACTCTGCAATCTTCAAAAGGGGCCTATTAGACCAGCTGGCGGGGGTATCTTAGCAGACAAAATATGCAATGTGAAGAGACTAAACCTAAATTTATGTGAAATTAATGACAAGAGAGCATGTAGGCAGGTGCAGTTAGATAGACTGCCACTAGGTGGCTCTGTTCTGGTTGCCTGGTTACACAGAATAGTGTCATCAGGTGCTGGGTCCCTTTTACCTAAAGCCCTTCTGCAGTGATGTAATTGGTACATCAGTGCCCACGTGTAAGCCTGGTTAGAAGGAGCCCTAGTTTAGTTGGGGAGTCAGAGACCCCATCATCAGGCAGATGTATTCAGCAATTGGAGGCCCTGGACAGAGCAGGAGGACAGGGAGAGGTAGACCTGTACCCAGAAGAGCCAGATGTAGACTAAACAAAACATGGAAAATCAGCGAGCGCTTACTATCTACAAAGCAGCTAGAGCACCAAAAGGAACCACAAATCCTCTCAATACACAATAAGAATAAAATAGTGCAGTGCTAAAATATATGTACATACTAGGTATTAAAAATATATACTGTGACGTGAATCAAAAAACAAGCCAATAGCTGGTAAAACATGAAAAAGTCTCATAAAGATATGCAGGATATGATGATAACAATCAAGGTTAAATCTCAGCAATGGAAGTATTTAAGTAGTTCCAGAATTCCAGTGTATATCTTAATGGCCCCAATGTGAAAAATGAGCAGTCCGGTGGTGTGCGATAAGTAGTAAGATTGCAAACTCACCAGAAACGCAATCTTAATGCGCATTAATATAAGATATACACTGGAATTCTGGAACTGCTTAAATACTTCCATTGCTGAGATTTAACCTTGATTGCTTTTATCATATATTGCATATCTTTATGAGACTTTTTCATGTTTTACCAGCTATTGGCTTGTTTTTTGATTCACATTACACTGTATATATTTTTAATACCTAGTATGTACATATATTTTTAGCGCTGCACTATTTTATTCTTACAGATGTAGACTAGGTGGTGGAGGCTAGGGCGGGTTGCAAAAGGCCTTTTAGGCCAGGCCAAGTGTACCCTAGAGTAAGGCTATTCCACTGGAGGACCTGGGAGAGGTGCATTTAGTGAGAGGTGTCTGCAGTGATTCTATCCCAGAGGGACAATCTGCAAGGAACAGTGGACACAGACAGCCTAAGGCATACCAGAACCTTTGACTGAGTACTAATGACCCAGGGTGGAGAGTGACTGAGCTAGGATAGATGGCTTACTATATGTGCTGCTGGATGCTTTCACATGTGACTGCGGCAGATCATCCACTATGTGATTGACAATGTACTGTCAAGCAACCCTGGATAGTATGTCGATGTGAAGTGACTGTATTTGCCATCTTTCAACTACCATCAGTAAAGTGCAGCAATCCTATTTCTGTGTGGACATTCCTTCTTTTTGGATAAAAAGGTTAATAGCCGGGAATGTCGTGAGGAGGCCTCTGGCATTTAGAGGGCACAAGACGGCAGATGGTTAAAGCCTCATGCAGGTGGGTTGTTGTTCTGGAAGAGAAGAAGCAGGCCAGACACCTGTGGTCTTGGCATACTTAGATAGACATTCAGAAGCCCCCTAACAAGTGTGCACCTGGAGCGAGTGCAATAGGCAAAGAATCAAACCCAAATCTGTGTTTCTACACAGGAGCTCTTTGGATTCTGGAGACTATAGCATAACTTCAGCATTCTATAAAATTTTATATTTTGAAACCAGAATGAGGAAACCATCGACCTACAGAGTTACAAAAAAAGATAAGAGCCCCTCTAGTTTAACCCAACTTTAATTTATTAAAACGTAGTTCCAGCTGAAAAAAAAAAAGTCAGCAGCTACAAAAACTGTAGCTGCTGACTTTTAAGATACAGCCATTTACTTGTCCCTTGGTCCAGCAGTGTCCTACCAATGCTGGTTTCACCTTCCATCTTCTCTCCCTGACGCTGGTGTCTTTAGAATGGGCACCCAGCTGTGACAGCTTGCGGTTTCACAGCTAGATGCCCACTGCTCATGCGTGAGAACCGCTGGGCTTTGTGAATGGCCCCGTAGTCTTCTAGGACCTGTCACGTGTCCCAGAAGACTACGGAGGGGGGGGGGGGAGGGGACAACTTCCACTTCCGATTTCCTAGGCGATCGCAGTGCGCAGTGGAAATGGGTCCGGGTACCTGTCAAATTTAGGTACCCGCCCCCCCCCCGCTCCCCAAAGGTGCCGATCCTTAATGGGGAGCAGGAAAGACAAGGCATTAAAGCAGAACTTCCCCTTTTGGGTGGAACTCTGCTTTAAATATCTGTTCTTTTTGCCTTTGCTGGATCATGATGTATTTAGTGTGTCCATTTAAAAATATTTGAAGTGTACTACTTGCCAATTAGTCTGTTATCAGTTTAAACATTTCTTTTGGGCATAATAAGTTCAACAGCCTATGCAAAACTAAGTGAACAAAAGTAGAAAATCCATAATAACTACACAGCTGAAAATGTGCTGGTTTATCTTGTATCACATAAATAAATGCATCTTGGGGCCTATTACATTTGACAATGTAATAATAATAATAATGATGCATTATTCCCTAGCAACTTATACAAATTCAGCAGTATAGAAAAACGATCTCTCATTGACTCCTATGGGTATGCTGTACATTTTTGTAACTTGTATCATGTTATAGAAGAAAAGCTCATAGTATAAGGTGGGTCAAGCCAGAGGCTTAACTACATCTTAAACTAGATCTTGAACAGTCTCATTCCATTTCTGGCTGGTTTAATTTTTATGAAATTAGATAGCTGTCTGTTATAGTACATGTCTAAAAAACCTTTATGAGACTTAAGCAGCAGAAGAATTTTAGAGAAAAAACATGTACATCACCTGCAGCAGTGGTCCCCAAACTGAGGCCTGCTGATCGGATTGCCTTAACTGGCCTCCAAAGCATTATGCCTCCCACTGATACCAACAATGGGGCACTAATCCTCCTGCTGACACCAACAATGGATCACTATTCCTCCCACCATGGGGCACTATTTCTTCCATTGACATCAACATTGGGCACTATTCCTCCCATTTACACCAATGGAACACTATTATTTCCACTGACAACAACTTGGCATTATTCCTGCCAATGACATCAACAATGGGGCACTATTCCTCTTACTGACACCAAGTATGAAGCATTATTTCTTACACAAACACCAACAATGGGACACCATTTCTTCTACTGACACCGACAATGCTTACTATTCCTCCCACTGAAAACGGATAGGGCACTATTCCTCCCACTGACACGGATGGGGCACTATTCCTCCCACTGACACAGATGGGGCACTATTCCACCAACTGACATCAACAATGGGCACTATTCCTCCCACTGACACCGATGGGGCACTATTCCTCCATCTGACATCAACAATGGACACTATTCCTCCCACTGACACGGATGGGCACTATTCCTCCCACTGACACTGATCAGGCACTACTTCTTCCACTGGCACCAACAACTGGCCACTATTCTTTCCATTGATATTAACAATGGAGTATTATTCCCCCCCTTGCCACCAAATATACAGCACTATTTTTACCACTGCCACCAACAATGGGGCATTATTCCTTCCACTGATACAAACCACTGGGCATTATTACTTCTTCAACTAACAATGGGTGCTAGACCAGTTTGTAACATTCATTGCTCACAGACCCTGGGGCATTGTTTATTTACACTGATACTAGAGGGCCTCAGGTTTATCAGCCACGATATAAATAATATTACATATAGTATGCCTGGATTCTCTTACTCAGCAGCTGTGTCCACTGCTGATTGTATTAAATTCTAGCAACTGCATTCTGTCAACATGACTTCTTCTGTGCTTTTTAATTACCGTATAGAGGCCACATGTCATTGATTTCCAGGGACAGTGCCAGAAATGTAAGATTGCTGTCTGGGTATTTTGTTCATTACAATACCCTTGACTTACTGACCAACTGTTTATTACTTGTTTATCTTGGCTGTAGTTTTCAATGACTCCTCATATCATGAATATCATATTAGATAAAGTGTATTAAAGTGGATATAGAACTTTATAGTCACATCTAATAGTTGCTGAGGTCGTATCACCTTGTGCAGATGAAGGATCCTAATTTCATATATCTCTATACCTCTGCTTCCTCTGGGATAAACCTTTAATAAAGTATCAAGATCAGCAATATAGGTTGGTGTGAAAAGGTAACACTGTACTGTAACCATGTCTACCTCACTAGACAGTTTAACATGTTATGTTCCTAGGAGTATAATAAAATTGCAACATCGATAAGAAATCCTATGTACAAAATATAAGGACTAGTAAAATATTCCTAAAAGCAGGCGGCTGTACACATGCCACAATTAGTGATGCTTTGCTTCTTGGCTGCGTCATCGTGTACAATGCACATAGTTGTGGTGTGGTGGTTCGTCCTTTTTCAGGGTAACAACAGGCAGTGCAGAGGCGATATATCACCTTCCAGCAACCTGCCAACTACTCTCTGAAAAGTGACCCACTACGGATTGCTTTTCACAGGGGCAGTAAAATCTGCCGCACGTCTAAACAAACTTCTAAAATGAACCTGTTTGCCCCTGCAGTGGATTGACTGTATCTCTTTTGGAACCAATCCTTGTGTCTCACTTTCCTCCCCAGTTGTCTCTTTTAGGATAAAAAAAAAAAAATTGTGGGATTAACTCCTCATGGGTGCAGTAATTGGGGGGGAGGGTAATTTACTTACATAATTTGAGCAAATTTCCTATTTATAATCTAAGAAAGTGGGTGGTATGAACATGATCACTATGGAGTAAAGTATGATATGTCTGGCTAGGGCCTACAGAGGGCTAAGTACTCTCCCTTCACCCCCATGTGAAAACATTCAGGCCTGTTGATTGGCCTTTCAGGCAACCAGCACTGCATCATGGCAGAAGGAGGTGAGAGAAACACACTATCCATTCCTTGACGTCACTTTGCCTCAATGGGCAAATGTCGCAGCACGAAATTGAAAAGAAGGTGGATATTAGTATTAGGGGGTGAATGTGGGCTAGTTAAATAATACCCATTTCTTTACTTCCTATGGGCAAAGCACCAGATGACCTCAATGTTCTATTATTCCAGTCTAACTATCTTGTCTACCTCAATGTAACAATACATTACTCACCTAAAGATTGCTACTTCTCTCATTAAAAAATACAAAAAAGCTAAACTCACAATGGAAACTGTAAGGAAACTTGTAAGAAAGACAATTTTCACACATGAAGGAACATGGAAAATGATCGATTCACCATAGAACCTATTAACCACAGGGCCCCCTGTTGCTGCTTATATTACTAGGCAGACCTGACTGAATCCCAACAAGTGAAGTGCAATACTGTAGTGTGTTTTCAAGCAGTATATATTTTCTCATTTAATGTTTTTTATTAAACCCAACATAAATTTGCTCTTAGATTAAACCCTATAATAAAAGCAGCTAGCACAGGTGAAAGATACAAAACCTCAAATATCATAAAAATATAATAAATAGTAAACTCCACCAAAGAAAGTCTGTGCTCAAATAAATGTCCACAAGAATAAATGTGTCACCAACCATTGAAGGAAGAGAAAAAAGGACCCACTTATTCCCCAATTATTGGCCTCATTGAATAGGTGGGTCCTTTCTTCGCTTCCTTCGATGGTTGGAGACACACTTATTATTGTGGACATTTATTTGAGCACAGATTTTCGTTGGTGGAGTTTTAATGTTTTTTTACTAAAGGAAAGTTTTCAAAAGTTTTTAAAGGGGTTAAAACGCTAGGTAGCATAAATCCTGCAACTTCTTGCAAGATGTGTGCTAGTACAATTGTAGCGCTCACCCCCTGAAGGAGCCGCTGAATACACGGCCTCCTATATCCTGCACAGCCAGGTAACTTTCACTCAAAGTCAGTAACCAGTCCATGAGCTTATTTTGTTGGCTTTTTTTAGGGGATAAACAACTTGGATAGGGTTAGGGTTATATGGGATTCCCAACTTCACTTGCATTAATAATGTCTCAATTATTCCCATCCACCTGGCTGTCCTTTGAAGAGTACCCTGGAGCAAGAGATTCCAAGACAGGCATGCAGCACTGTCCCAGGGAGAAGTGGTTAAATATTGAACCTAGCAGCCCTCTCTTCTGTTGGCCCCAGGGGTGTACAGGTACTCACACTGTCCTTGTATCCTGTAGCTCTGGGTAAACTGCATTCAGACCTCTCCGTGAGACAGTTTCTGTCCCTGATCGCAGGCTGTCCTTCCCTGGTGGACTTTAAGGCAGCGGAGCTCCCTCTGTCAGCTTCCTTTCCTTTCCTGTAGCCTTCAGTCTGGAGGCAGAACCCCCCTTGCCAGGTCTTTTCAAAGGCTACACAGCAGCACCTTGGGGGCAAACATGGTCAAAAGGAAGGAAGGGATAGAAGGAATGGATGAGTTCCTCAGGGTTGCAGAGAGGACCTAACTTGAGATAACCAGTGGCATCTGGTGTACATAAAGGTTCAGCAACTGCCGGTCAGAATTGCATGGCAAACACCAGGTGACCTAAGGCTCCCATATTTTTTTTTAATGTAGGTATAGAATTTAATATATTAGCTATGAGATTTTCTTTAGAAAATCGCCAATGAAGTCAATAATTGTGCAATTGTGCAATAAAGTCAATAAATTGCTTTGGAGCTGTCAAACCATGATTCATGAGGGTTAAGGATGAGCTTGGCTTTGGTCTGAACTTTGGTTCAGACTGAACCTGGAAGGAATGTGTGACTTCCACACACTGCTGCCCAATCAACTGGGACCAAGGCATTCCCTGCCCTGTAGCTACATGTAGACAAAGGATTGTGAATGCTTGTGATACCATTGACCAAATATGGCCTGACTAAAAACTAAGGAGGTCCTTGATGAGATTCATGACTATGGGAACTTGTAATAAAGTTTTAAGCATGGCACGAACACTTCTCCATACTGTGCATGACCACCAAGCCCTAAGCAACCTCTAAAACAATGAGATGAGTGCAATTCTAGTATCACTGAATCAGTGACTTATAAATGCCCGCCAGAGCATTTACATGAGTCAATTGTCCTCCTTTCCATATAGATACAGGTGGGTGTTGGACAGCTGTGTAGGAGCACACCATATAACAAAGAGATTGCACCCTTAGAATGGGGATCCTTATTGCACATCAGCTCAAGGAAGGTGAGGGGCAATTGCACTGTGGACATCTGGACTTTTGAGGCAACAAAGTGTTTAATTTGGAGATATCTAAGGATTTTGGAGCTCTGCAACTTGTGCTTACACTGCAGAGTAGAGAAAGATGTTTAGTAAGAAAATTACGGAAGAGCGTAATGTCTCAGTAGAGGCCCAACGGCTGAAAGCATGCTGGGAGTCAAGTCCCAGAGGGGGTGAAGGACTTTTAAGAAAAGAGAATAAATGTGGAGAGCATTTTGTTGTATAAATTGAGAAAATAAAATGTGACTGGTTTTTGCAACACTGATCTAGCCTTGGGAAGCAACCAAAGCAGATTAGTCACACAAAGGGGATCACAATCCAGATCCTCAAAGTCTACTCAAAGTTGGGTTTACACTGTAGCATGGTATTTAGCAAGAGTAGCCAGCTGTGCAGCCCAATAGTACTTGTGTGGGAATCTCAGGTCTCAGGATTTAGGGAATCTAGACTGGTAGAGTGTGTATCTAGGGAACCTCACCCTGGCCCAAATAAACTGCAGGATTTTAAGCTGCAGAGTGCGTATGGTTTACAACGCAATCGAGAGCACATATTTTGAGTCATTATTGCATAACAGTTTATGTGACTTACTTTTTTTTATATGTTTGCTGCCCCCATTTTTATTAAGCTGTTTAATACATAGATTGTACATGTTCTCGCTGTTGACTGCATGGCAGACAGTTCCATTGGCAGTCTTGCAAAGTGACTAAAGAGATAAGGTGGTAAACCACCTGGAGATTGTATTGTTTCAATATTAATCAGCCTGAGCACATATTTAGACTTATGCCAGCCATAGATGGATCTTATCTCGGTCAATCCAGCAGGCCTGAGATTCGATCCATCTGTGGGTAGCCTGATTGTACCCAAGTCATTCGACTAGGGTACAACCAGTATGTCAGATTTTCAGCATCAAATATTGCCAGTGGCTGTAGCCTCTAGCAGTAATCACTGTGTTCTCTCATCAGGGAAAGCTCCCCGCACACAACCCCCCCCCCCCCCTTGGGAGAACACAATAGTGTTCCCCTATCAGCATTGACTGTGTTGATGGGGAAACCAACCCATGGATGCAGGGAAGAAAACTGCATCATCTATGGCCTGCCTTAGGCATAGGCAAGCCATAGATGATTTGATTTTCTTTCCTGTAACCTTGGACAGAAAACAGCCCGATTCCCCCATCAACATTTACTGTGTTGACAAGAGAATCCCTCCCTCAGAGCTATTATGTTCTGCCAGCAGGGAGCCTTCCCTGCTGGCAAAACACAATGATTACTACTAACAACTATACCCACCAGCAGTAATTGCATTCAAAAAATCCGACAGGTTGGTTGTACTGAAGTTGATTGATGGATCAACTTCAGTACAATCAGCCTGCCAATATAAGGATCGAATTTCAGTCAGTCCCTGCTGAACTGCCAAGATTTGTTCCATCTATGGCCTGCTTTAACCTGGGTATACATGTACCAAAATTTGAATGGTTCAACAGGAATCGGGCAAATTTTGGTACGTGTGTACCACTCTCTGTTCAACAGTAGACAGTGGTTAGACCAGCTTCTGTTGAATGGTCATTCCGGAAAACCAGCATTCTATCAGTGCATGCTGCCAATGGCTACAGCTCTGATCTTTGTATTTAAACCGGGGGGAGTTCCCGCTGTCAGAATACACTAGTGTATCAGAAGAGCTTGTGTGGATGCGGGAGATCTGTGATATTTTTTTTTTATTCAAGTTGCTGGTTCAACAAAAAAAAAACTCTACGTGTATACTCCGCTTAAAGTTGGGTACATAAAGTTAGGTTTTTATTTTTTTTCAATGAGCGGACTGAACGAAAAAAAAACTGACAGATTTCTATATCCACACAAGGGATGCAGGAATCTCCCCTGCTGTACAATAGTATTCTGACAGAGGGACTTCTCCACTGTCAGAATAGTCTGATCAATGCTGCAGCCATTGATCAAAGGAGATTTTCCCACAGGACATCAGACAGAAGTCAATCTAACAATCAGCTCCTTTCGAACCAAAAGGGCTACACACAGATTGGAATTCAGTTGGTCCCTACTGAACTGGCCGATTTTAGATCTGTGTACCCTGCTTTAGAGAAAGAGAAAGGAACAGAACAGCAAAATTACAATGAACCATTGTTCACAGCTCACCTGCACCCCCTGCAACCTTTAAGACAGCTCCCTTGCACCCGTCTTTCCAGCTCACCTGCAGTTTTCTGCACTGTTACACCCATCTCCACCCTCAGCTGAATGGGACATCTATCCCGACACATGGTCCTTTCCTTTTGTTTCTCTGTCACTTCCTGTACACATTGACAGTAAACATGGTAGATGGTGTTCAGGCTGGGCAATGTCACTCCAGCATAGTGGGCATCTTTACAGAGTACATTGTTGCTGGGCAGTGGGTGCTGTTGAGGTTGATGCTGTAATCCTAGAACACCACCCCAGGTAGAGCATCTGCATTACAAATGGCCAAGATGCAGGACTATCCCAGCAAATTCGGGGCAGTTGGCATCTATGGGCTCCCAGCTGCTCTCCTGTGTTGTCATCTTGTCATTCATGGTGGCTAAAAGAACTGTTTTAACACACAATAGGCAGGCATACCACTGTTGTCACCATCAAGAAACTCAATCTGTGAAATAACATCTAGGCATGAAGAGGCTGCAAAGAGGCTGAAGGAGACCAGAAGCACTGAGATTAAGCAAAAGATGAAAAAGGTGAAAATGGCAATATATTAAATACAAAAATAGCAAATGTCATTAGGGCCTGGTTCACTCTATGACTGCGGCTGCAGACTGGTTGCAGGTGTAGGAATCGCACCTGTTCCCACACGCGCAGCCACCAACATTTCTCTTGTGAGGTGCAGGAACCGCACGATTTAAAAAGACCATGCTGTTTCCATGCGGATGTGTTTTGGAAAAGTGCATGCACCTTTTCCTTGCATGAAACATGGGCACAGCAGCCTATTCAAATGAATGGGCTGCCGTGCCAGTGCAAAAGCAGGTCACAAGGCTAGTGTGAATTTTTTCAGGGTTTGTTATCAGGCCAGTTTACCTATCATCTGTGGTATAACAATGATTTGCAGCCAAAAGTTTCATCCTGTGCAGCAATTCAGAGTCAGCTTGTTTAAAAAGATTCAAGCAATGGTAATAACCTGTGTGCAAGCTATTCAAAGCTTGTAGCTGAGATAGAAGAGGGTAAGGTTGCTCAAAGTCCCCGACAGTAACATGCATCTTGCAATGTCTTGCTATTTAGAGGTAATTATGTTACCATTATGAGTGGTTGCTCTAGCCAAAGGTCAAACAGGCCACCCACCATGCTTTACATAGTTAAAAGGCAGAGAAACACTTAGCCATAACTTGCAAATATTGATATGGTGCACGTTTACAATGCTAGGTGCAATGTGGATCCTACAATTGGATAATTAATTTAACCTTTAGTGTTTAAAATAAAGAAGGTTTATTAAACATTGATTTTTTTTAAGAGCGTTAAGTTGTAGCTTCAGTGATTACAGCAATCTTCATTCAAAGTGCCTACAGATAAAGGTGATTTACAGTATTTGATCCAAAATCACTTAAAATTGACACAGTGTATTCCTTTTCCTACTCTAAATTAACAAGAATGCAGCTGTGGCATTTTAAAAGGTAATTATATTTACCACCATTTCAAATCTATGAAAATAGAATCCAACTTGACCTGAAACGAGAGAAGGCCAAACAGGTTGTGGAGCTTC
The DNA here is from genome assembly GCF_062004578.1 of Staurois parvus. Classification (NCBI taxonomy): domain Eukaryota; kingdom Metazoa; phylum Chordata; class Amphibia; order Anura; family Ranidae; genus Staurois; species Staurois parvus. Next base: position 6,989,807 of record NW_028318210.1, on the reverse strand, counting down.
TCCATAATGTTAGGAATCTAAAATCTGCTCACAATCAATGGCTAAATCAGTTCTCTCTGAACTTATATTGTTACGTGACCATCTGCATTCTCTTACGGTAGACAAAACCAAAGCCATGAATGGCAAATGTAAAAGAACTTTCTATGAACACGGCAACAAATGTGGCAAGATTTTGGTACATGCTGTACACCCCCACCAAGCCCGGTAAGATACCCTCAGGCTGCACATCATGGTATTAGCCAAGAAGGGAAAATCCACTGTCAGCTTTATAGACCTATATCCCTCTTAAATGTTGATCTCAAGCTGTTCACAAAAATATTCGCTATGAGAGTGATAGAATCGATCCCTACCGTAATACACATTGATCAACTGGGCTTCATGCCTTTGAGGAAGGTGAGGGATAACACTACTAAAGCCCTAGCTTTTATTCACACTGCCGTTCCAGGAATATCACCATGCTACTCTTATCGACCGATGCTCAAAAAGCTTTTTATAGTGCGAACTGAGATTTCCTGAAAGAAACCCTCTGCCATATAGGCCTTGGACAATGGATGATGCACTGGGTCAACATGCTTTATTCCCAGCCTTCTGCTCAGGTGAAGGTAAATAGGCATCTCTCTACCCCATTTCAAAACATGAGCTGCACTCGCCAAGGCTGTCCTCTTTCACCATTGATTCTGATATTGACATTCGAACCCATCCTACGCAAGATCAGAAATCATCCAGACATAACCGGTCCATCAGTATGTAAAACTTTTTCTCACAGGGTCACAGCATACGTGAAAGACCTGTTGTTTTTTCTTTTGAAACCTCCAATATCGTTGCTGAGCCTCATATCTGAGTTAAGATCCTATGGGGCCTTATCGTACTTTCGCATTAAGTTTCAGAAATTGGAAGCCCTGAATATATCCTTATCACTCTCTTTAGCAGCCCTCTTCAAGAATAACTTCCTTTTCAAGTAGGCCACCTAGCACATAAAATATCTGGGCATCTATCTTTCTAGGAGAGTGGAAGACGTTTTTGTCCTGAACTTCCTACCCCTTTTTACTATGATCAAGAAAGACCTCTTGACCTGGCATAAAGGTTAATTTTCCTGGTTTGGAAGATGCAGCATACTTAAGATGAATATTATGTCTTGTCAGCTATATCCCCTACAGGCTTTACTGATCCAATTTTGGGCTCATTTCTTAAAGTTGCAAACAGGACTTTTGCTTACCTTCCTCTGGTCATATAAACACCCAAGACTCCCTTAGACTATCTTGCAACTCCTGAAACTATTGGGGGGAATGGCACTACCTGATGTAGCCCTCTATCATACTGCCTTCCATCTGAGTAGGGTGCCGGATTGGTGCATGATCCCAGAAAACAAATGGTCTGTTTAGAACGGACCATGGTAGGCCTACCCTTGGACACCCTGCCCTGGTGCTGTATTAATGTCCCTGCTGCAATGTGCTCCCATCCCACAGTGCGTGAAACCTGTCGCATTTGCACCATAGTGTTCAGGGGTACAGAACTCTTCCCTGATCCATCTCCATTCTCTCCTCTAGTGGGAAATCCCACTTTCAGTCCTCACCTGTCCGACTCCAGATTCCATACCTCGAAACACAAGCTAGACATTTTATTTTGGCCAGATGCTGGGTTTCAAGATTTAAAGTCCTTGATGACCCAGTCTTTTCTCTGCTTTCCTTTCTGTTCTTTCTCTGTTCTGAACGTTCTCTGCTGTGTCATAGGATCTCGCAGACATACCCCCTGCTTCTTTATCCAGCGAATTTCAAGATACCCTACATCTCCAAATGGCAACAAGGCTTCGGACTCACTCTTTCTGATAAATAGGTTGAGAGGATCTTTCATTTTACACATAAAGCCTCCATACGCTCCAGAAATCAAGAAACAGGCTTCAAACTACTAACACGTTGGTACTACATGTCCATATGGATCCATAAGATGTTCCCTCAATGCTCTAGTCTGTCCTAGAGATGCGGAGAGAAGGTGGGCTTCCCTACTCCATGTCTTTTGGTCTTGCCACTCACTGCACCACATCTAGACCGAAATTCAATGTATTACTCAAAAATTCACCAATTAAGAGCTTCCTTGGGACCTGGCGGTTTTTTTCTGCTGTATCACTATACTATCCCAGGAAAGACCTACTGACGATCCATTCTATCATTATTGGTGACTGCAGCGAGAAGCTGCATCCCACTTTTTTGGAAACAAAAACAATCACCATTGATCACTGTTTGGTTGAATAAAGTCCATAAAACCAATAAAATGGAACATTTGGTTGCAACGGAGAATGGCTTAAAGGAGAAATTCCTTAAAAAGTGGTTTTATTGGCACAAATTTGTATACTCCAAGGAGTACGTTTCTCTGGTAAACTAAACATGATCCCACTTTCTTTGTGGAGGTGAAATGACCACAGGAGACTAGGAGGTGCATAGGAATAGAGCAAATTTTCTCCCATCCTTTCCCCCACACTTTTTTTCTCATCCTGCCTTGCCCCTACCCATCACCCCTTTCCATTTAATATTTGTTTTGAAAAAGCAGAGTACGGAGACTTCTTAGTGCTGTGCTATGTGGGGTACTTATTCTCTTACTAATGGGTTCTTTTATACTCAACCTTCCTGGTAAGATATAAACCTCCTGTTTACTATTGTTGACTTTGCCATGGAGTATGCATTATTACTGGCACTTCTTGTTTTGCCCCCTGTTATACATGCTGATATTAAGGTGTTTTGAGACCTCTGTATTGTTGCCTTTTGGTAAATAAATAATCGAAAGTAAAAAAAATCCAATTTATGAAATTAGAATTGTGTGTTCCAGATTAGGTGCCAATGAATAAGGAGCATGCATGTAATACTTGTCTTCAGATATCTAGGATCCAGTGTTTTGCTATTGACATGTGTAGTATCATCATACCAATATAACAGAGCTATCTAAGGCCCTCAAAAAGAAGGTTGTTAGTCAAGGTCAACAAATTATTTTGAAGTAGTTTTTTCACTATAGTTTGTCCAGTACTGGATGGCCTATCAAATTCAACTCTAGAGCTGATGGTATGATGCTAAAAGTAGCCTTCAAGAAGCCCAAAATTTCAATGAAGGATCTGCTGCTAACTCTTGCAACAGTTGGCGCAAAGTGCATGCATCTACAATCAGGATGAGAGTGCACCATATTAACCTAAGGAAAAGGTGAATTCTATAGGTCAAACTGCCCATTAGTCTAACTGTTTTTGTAAAATAGGACCCTTACTGGTAAACCTTAGTAAATAAGGGGATTCGTTTTCATTTTAGGGTATGAAGCAGTGCATACAGTGCACTGACAATGGCCATCAACCCTGAAACAGCTGTATGCAGCTCGGAATAATTGCTATGCACTATTTCTACTATTTGTGACAGTTCTAGCTACAAGCATATTCATATTCCCTAATGGGAAATGTTCATATTTTACTTGCTGTTATGTGGGAGCTGCAGACACATGGAACATTGATGCAAATGAAAAAATTCCATGCAAAAACAACACAGGACAGTAGACAGTTGTAGACAAACCTATACAACAGTAAGCCTCACTTGAATATTCTTAATTGGGCACAGTGGATTCTTTAAAAGTTTATAAATATTTACAGGCCAAAAAAATAAAAAAAAATGGAATAAAACTTAAATGAATGAATAAGTCCCTCTTTTGCATTCAGAAGTGCCTAGCCATTGCCCCCTACATTCAGAAGGGCTCAGAGTCAACACTAAAATCCAGGAGGGCACAGTGTTCCAGAGACCACTCTTACATTATGCATGCCTAGCAGAGTCCCCCTTTACCTTTCATAAGGCAAAGCAGCAGGGTGGAGGCAGAGCAAGTCAAGATGGAGGAAGTATGGTCCTTCTGTAAATGCTTGAAGCAATCCAATCACATCATTAGTAGCCCAAGATCTCAGAGATCCTAGGTTAGGGTTTCTTGGATTAGGATTGAGGGAGGGTCATAGCTGGCTGGCAGTAGATGCATTCATTCCTGTATTACACAGAAAGGGATACCGCGGGTCAGATAAAATCTTGTAGTGGGCTGGACGTGGCCCACTGGCTGTAGTTTGGAGACTCTTGCTTTAGGACCCCAGTTCAGCTATATAGGTAAAATCTTTTCATGGTAACCTGTTCTGAAAAATTCCATCCCAAACCTGTTATTCTGAAGCCGAGTGCTTCCCAAAATGCAAAAAATGCATTGATTTAGCAACAATACCTTCTTTTACCAGAGGTAGAGGGCTGAAAGCTCACCCAAATGTTTAAACTTCCTTTCACAACATGTCACAAAGTTAATATCTGTCAAAGATTCCCAGCTGCTCCAGCCTGAAAACCTGAGGCACTTCAACTCAGGACAGTCTCCATTCTGTTAAATCCTGATCTTGCCCTTTATAATTAGTGATTCATGAGTTATACATCCTAGCAACCCACCTAGGAGGGTGCTACAAACTCTGTTGGTGAGCTCTTTGAGGCTGAGATCCCGAGTCTGCATACCTGTTGTAGCCATTATCAGGATTTTCCACTCATCATGTTTAAATTTTTCTGTTTTACTTATGAAATTATAGAGAATGCAGCTGGAGGAGCTTGAACGTGCAAACGTGGTGGGAACACCCAAAACCCTCAGGTGCAGAGGATGAGATGAAATAATTATGAAAGGGAGATCTTGCTGTCAGACTATCCAAGGCGTATGTGAAGCCAAGGACAGACTCAGCCAACTAATCTCCACTGATGCCTAGAATATCACTTTTGGACAGACTGATCTTTTAGACCTTCACAGTAATCTTCTCTCCCACTACTGATGAAAAATGTAAAACCAAACTCCAGGCAAATAGCTAAATAAACAGATTAATTACATACATAGGAGCTGTTTAACTGCCCAAGGATTTGGATTTCTGTGCATGCAGTCCTTAGATTTAAACAACTCTACTACACAGCACAAATCTCACAGTGCAGAAGACCTGATTTTCTTCTACTACAAAAAGGCCTTGTTTACACCCCCCCCCCCCAACTGCTCCCCCCTAAGCTGCAAAGGCAGCAGATGGGGGTGTACACATATTGCGCCCGCAATGCTTTGCATCACAGCATGACAAAAGTTTAACCCCACTGTCATGATTGGAGAGCGGTACCGCCCGCCCATTCAACAGGACCCATTCAAGTCAATGGGGCCGTGCAGCAACGGCGTGAAATGCTGCGTGTTGGTGCTGATTTTTAGGGGTTAAAAGCCCCCTCACCACCTGTAAAACATCCTCTGAAGAGTGATCCAGTGCAGATCAACTCTCAGAATGTGATACAAGTGTAAACAAGCCCTTAAGTAACACTTATAGATCTTGTTCATCGTCCCAGCCTGTGACTGGACAGAGGAGGGAGAAGCAGCTGACTGACATACTAGCTTCTCCTTCTATCAGAATTTTCCATCTTATTACATGCATCACAGCTGACTTGCTCCTTGTGCTGCTTCTCGCTCCCCACTCTGAGCTCTGCTGTGCAGGGGATTGCAATCAGCTGATATCAAGTCAAAGTTTAGGAATGTGCTAGCATTTCAAAAAAACTCATTGAAGGATTAATTATTGGATTCAGAGCTGCAAGCATTCGTGTCTTTTAGGTCCTGTGTACATGGGACACCTCGGAACGATGGAAACTGACTGCTGGAAAATGTAGATTAAAAAACATCAGTTTGCATACCGCGTTTATGTGTGTTTGCGTTTAGAAGTGTTTTTTAAAGATAGCTTCAGGAGACCTTCCAAAATGCACTGAAAAACAGTAAAAAATTAACTATTTCTGACATTTTGAGAGAAATAGAGAGAGCAGAAGCAGAGAGAGCAGTATTTGTTGAGATTAGCTGTCTTTTTTTTTTGTGGTTTTTGGATGTGTTCCAGCTCGTTTCTGTGCAGAAATTATTGCAGCAGTGTCTAACATATTTTCTTTCATGCAAAACCTCAAAGTATGGTGTGCTAGGTCCATTTGAGTACCGGGAAAATGCTTTGCATGTATTTTTCATGATGAAAAAAGGCTCCGGACAGCATCTGGAAATGGAAGAGTTAAAGAAAATTTGCAAACGCTTACAAACACGGTTAGTCGCGTTTAGCCGCGTTTACACGTGTTTACAAGCATTTGGCATTTGAAACGCTGATAAAAACTACTCATGAACGCAAGTTTTCTGCGTTCAAAAAAAGACTGTAAACTCAACTGCCTGTAAATGACTGTAAACGACGATGTGTACATGGACACATAAGAAAACATTAGGGAGAGTTCAGGGGCTGCTGAAAAAAAGCGCTGAACAGCTCCTGAACGTGAGTTTATCAGATGCAGTGTACATGATCCCTTAGATCCGCCTGGAGTTCAGCTCTAAGAAATGTTTCATATTTTTTGCTTATACATAAAATTAAAATATACAATTAACAGTGTCTACACATATAGTGTACTAGGACCTTAGATACTGTATGCATTACCCCCACTTACTATCAGTTACATATTTCAATTCATTGACTATACAGCTCCTTTCGCTGAAGCAGTCTTGCACCTCACACTATGCCAAGTTGGCAGCATCTGCTGCTTATCATGTGTCTGTCAGTCACGGCACGCAGTCCTGTCAGAACTAAACTACAGCTACATTATTTATGCATGTATATTAGTTATTTATATGGTATTGATGAAGAAATCCCAGCTCTTACACAATACGCATTAAAGTTCAGAGGCTGGGACACAGTGTTCTGTATTTCTTACATCCTGACAGGCTGCTACTGCAAAGGTCCATTGTAAACAACTGTGACTTGCAAATCCCCTAGTTTGATCTACACCCAGATCAATGTTGGCGCACTTCAGCATCTATATGCGTGAGCTCCCAACTCTATAAAGGGTAGTGTCCAATTACAGATACAGATCAACATCCAGCATCAAACCAAGCATGATCCCCTGCAGCAAAGGATTCTCTGACTTCTAATAAGAGTAATGTTTAATATCTACGCCAGATCAGGTGCAAACAAGTACGTCAGAAGTGACATTTGCTTTGGATGGAAAGAAAGCACTTTAAAAACAAGCTTTCATCAGAAGTGTTTCTACCATTGGTTTGATCACTGGCTCGTAATTACTACTGAAGCTGGCTGGACTTATTTTTTTATATACTTGTGTGACTCAGCAGAGACAAGTGACATAGTTCTAACTGCTAATCCTACAGCCAGGGGATTGCAAACTTTCCAGCACTGGTTGTACTGAATCTTGAATGACCTCTACACATCAGTAATAGGAGTTGCTAGCTTGCCCCATGTTATATAGGAGCAAGTGAAGATCCCCAATGTATAGACATGGCCAAAAATGATGCCACTCCTGCATTTCTGACAGATAATGCACCACTTCACCCAAAAATTGTTGCAATGTTTAGGTAACAGCAAAGAATTGTCTGAGGATTTGAGAACAAAAATTGTGGTAAAGCATGGGCAATCTCAAGGTTACAAGTTCATCTCCAGAGATCTTAATGTTTCTGTGTTCACTGTGCACAACATTGTCAAGAAATTTACAGCCCATGGCACTGTAGCTAATCTCCCTGGACATGGATGAAAGAGAAAAACTGATCAAAGATTGCAACGAAGGATTGTTCAAATGGTGGATAAAGAAACCCAAGCAACTTCTGGACAAATTCAAGCTGATCTTCAGGCACAGGCTACAACTGTGTCAGCTTGAACTATACATTGTCATCTGAATGAAAGGGTATAGTAGGAGACCCAGCAAGACCCTATTGTTGACACAGAAACATAAAAAAGCCAGATTGGAGTTTGTGAAACTTACTTGAGGAAGCCAAAATCCTTTTGGAAAAGTGTGCTGTAGGCAAATGAAACAAAATGACAGCTTTATGGTAAAGCCCATCATCCTACTGTTTTCAGAAATAGAAATGGGGCCTTTAAAAAAAAAAAATACAGTCCCTACAGTCAAACATGGTGAAGGTTTCACTGATGTTTTGGGGTTGCTTCGCTGCTTCAGGCAGCCTTTTCTTGCCTGCAGCTACAGAATAGGGCCTTTGCTCTTTCCATGTGGTCTCTCTCCAAAGATCTGACACTCCTTCCTATTAAGTCAGACCTATACTGTAGATCTAAAATCAGCAAAGGTTGTGACTGATTGTTGGACCCACAGAAAGCAAGGTTCCCACTTTGCAGTATGCTGGCAGGTGAAGGGCTTTTCTACATATTTTATGGCTATTTAAAAAAAAACACTTGACAAAACTTTCCATGCCTTTTGCTTGAATGCACCTGGAACATATTCAGCATACTCAAACTAAAGGTTGAAAAGTGTACCTTCTTTAGATTCCTCTGTGTAATACATATTAAAAACCAAATCCATACAAAAATGACTTGTTGCCTAAACCTCCCTCCCACCCCCCTCTAACACGTCCACCCAGTCTAAAGTTTTGCTTACCTGGTGAGCCATTTATATTCATCTCAGTGTCCCCTCCTCCATCCAGGTCCCTAACTGATGCCATTTCCTCCTGCAGGGACTGCAGTCCAGTGCCACTTGTGAATCCTCCGCATCCGTTTCGCTTCACTTTCATCGATCTGAAGTAATCTCTCCTCAGAGAGATCCTAAGAGGACCCCTGCTGGCTGGCCATTGGGAATTGTCCACATCATGCAGGCAGTGATATGGATATCCAGAACAAGGGCTGCTCCAAAATATAAAGTGAGGTGAAAAACCCAGCATTGGATAATTAGGTCACCACGTCTTGGGGTAAGTAAAACGAGGGTTTAGAGAGGGTTTTCGTTAACCCAGTGATCAGATAAGGAGGGGTGGGAGGAAGGGGTGGAAGGTGGGTTACATTTATCCTGCAATTGGACTTTAAGGATACAGTACAGTACTGGATTTCAGTTTCAGAGGCTGCTGAGATGGTGTAGTCACACCAAAATAAGGTGCTTGAAGGAGTTCAAACTATTGCTTCATGAGGATCACTCATGAAATAGTCTATATGCAATGATTGAGACAAAATAAAAAAACACTTGGAACATTCTTTAAAGTGGATCTTCACCTCTCATCCTCTTTTTTCTCCCAGCTTCTAACCTAACTGCAGTTATTTGGGTTTTTTGGGAGGGAAGGATTATCTACTCCCACAGCCTTGTTTTTCACCTAGGCATGCAGGACGACACCTCTGCTATCCCCCACACACTTGCAGCCTCCTGGGATAATATTGCACATCCCAGGAAGCTGCAGGACCAGTCTAAATGATCTACTTGATCTCAAACATGACCAGTGAGGAGCATGCTGTGATTCATTAGAAAGTCACAACCGGCTCCCAAATCCAAGATGTCGGTATTGGGGATCCCCAGTGCTCAGGAGAATCAGCTGAGAAGCAGGAGAAGACAGTTGTGAACTTCATGGGCTTGTAAGTATCTGTTAAAAAAAAGTCAACAGCTACAGTATCTACTGGACGTAGATCTTCATAGTTTACCAAAATGTTGACACAGCAATTACTAGAGCCCAACTGACCTGTATTCAGCAGCTCACCACAAACACAGGGACCCCACTGAAGTGGACATTCACCCAAGCTGAGAAATCCATGTGTCCTTAGCAGTTTAAACTATTTATGGTTACAACAAGCAGGGCAAATGACATGCAATGCATGTTGGGGGCCATACAATTCCCAAGTATAAAAAGGAATGGTCTAGCAGACGCAAATGCTGAAGTTGAGTTACTGACTTGAAACAAATATGCATATCAGAGACGTCAGACAACAGGCTGAAGCACTTACTGTACATGTTCCAGGTCAGTGACACAGAACTGAAGCAAGAGGATTTGTTGGACAACCAGACAATTAGTAATTCCATAGAAAAGCTCCCCAAATTGGATAGGAGCAGCTTTGGCACAGAGCAAAATATCTGAATTAAAGAAATTCAGCTCCTAATGCATAAGGACCAAGTGTAGTTTATCCCCAATAGGCAAGCCCCAGACAACATGTGTAATGTAATGCATCTCTTTTACCTGTTTCATCACAATAAACTTCAAGGTATACTCCTATCACGTGACATTTACTAAGCTTTCGATACTATCTCCTGGGATTACCTCCACTATACGGTATATTGCAGAGGTGGTTATCTGGACGCCTCTCTGTCCTGGTTCCAATCCCTCTACTACAATCCATCAGCTTGTGTAAAATACCCCAAATTATCTCTCTCATTCTTTCCCTGCAAAGAGAGGAACCCCCCAAGGCTGCCTCCTTTCCCCTATATTATTTGTTCTCACTATAGAACTAGTATAGTTTTTGAGCGAATCTCAACATCCATGGTGTCCCAGTATGTTATCACAATTATAAGGTTAGCCTTTTTGCTAATGATTTACTCCTTACCCTAACCCATCCTCTCATATCCCTACCTAATTTGTTATGTACCTTATAGTCTTCCGCCCAAATTTCATACTTGCACATTAATGAGGATAAATTGTTATGCACCTTACAGTCTTTCACTCAAATTTCAAACTTGCACATTAATGAAGATAAGTCGGTGGCCCTCAACATCTAAGAAATTGTTTGACTCCACATTACTCTGAATTATATCCAGCCAATTACAGCCCTACTATATGTAAATTTAAAACACTATTATCTTCTTGGAATTATCACCCCATCTCTTGGGTGGGGAAAGAATTAACTGGATCAAAATGACTGTTCTGCCTAAACCCTCCTGATCCTGGTCCCTTCTTTTTCCTAAAGTCTTTCCAGAACCAGGACCATGTTCTTCATATGGCATACCTGCAGCCCACAAATCTCCAGGACAACTATTTATATACATAGACCATCAGGGTGGTCTAGGGGTTCCAAATCTTTTAAAAAATTATCAAGCCACCCAGATCGCTCCATTGACCAACTTGTATGCTGCTAAAGCAGCCCCTATATGGGTATGCCTTTGAATCCACCTCCTGGATTCATACAGTTGTGTTCAAAATAATAGCAGTCAGACATCACTAACCTGGTCAATCACTGTTTTTGGTAGAAATTATATTTCTACATGGCAAATAATTTACTAGCAGGTGTAGTAGAGTAATAGAAATCCAACAGACCCAACAGTCATGACATGCATGCTGCTGATTCTGTGTAATTGAATCACTAATTGAAAGGGGCATGTTCAAAATAATAGCAGTGTGGAGTTCTATTAGTGAGGTCATTCATTCTTTGAAAACCAGGTTGCAATTATTGCCCTTATTTAAGGAAGGCAGCAAATGTTGTACATGCTGGTTACAGTGCATTTCTCTCTGACATTCTGAGGAAAATGGGTTGTTCCAGACACTGTTCAGAAGAACAGCGTACCTTGATTAAAAAGTTTATTGGAGAGGGGAAAACATATAAAGAAGTGCAGAAAATGATAGGCTGCTCAGCTATCATGCTATGATGGCAAATGCTTTAAAATGGCAACCAAAACCTGAAAGACGTGGAAGAAAGCAAAAAACTACCATTCGAATGGATAGAAGAATAGCCAAAATGGCAAGGACTCAGCCAACAATCAGCTCCAGGAAGATCAAAGAAGGTCTAAAGTTACCTGTGAGTACTGTTACAATTAGAAGACGCCTATGTGAAGCCAAGCTATCTGCAAGAAGCCCCCGCAAAGTCCCACTGTTGAAAAAAAGACATGTGCTGAAGAGGGTACAATTTGCCAAAGAGCACATTGACTGGTCTAAAGAGAAATGGCGCAACATTTTGTGGACTGATGAAAGTAAGATTGTTCTTTTTGGGTCTAGTGGCCGCAGACAGTTTGTCAGACGACCCCCAAACACTGAATTCAAGCCACAGTACACTGTGAAGACAGTGAAGCATGGTTGCGCAAGCATCATGATATGGGGATGTTTCTCACACTAAGGTGTTGGGCCTATTTATCGCATACCAGGGATCATGGATTGGTTTGAATACATCAGAATACTTGAAGAGGTCATGCTGCCTTATGCTGAAGAGGTAATGCCCTTGAAATGGGTGTTCCAACAAGATAACGACCCCAAACACACCAGTAAACGTGCAACATCTTGGTTCCAGACCAACAAGATTGACGTTATGGAGTGGCCAGCCCAATCCCCAGAACTTAATCCAACAGAAAACTTGTCGGGTGACATCAAAAATGCAGTTTCTGAGGCAAAACCAAGAAATAGAGAAGAACTGTGGAATGTAGTCCAATCATCCTGGGCTGGAATACCTGTTCACAGGTGCCAGAATTTGGTTGACTCCATGCAACAGATGTACAGCAGTTCTCAGAAACAGTGCTTATACAGCCAAATATTCATTAAGTGATTCAAAGGAAAGCAAAATCTTCAAACACTTTTCAGTTTAGTGAATGTTTGAGTTCGTAAAGAAGAATACAAACACTGCTATTTTTTGAACAGTCTAATATTCACTTTTCTTCAATTTTTTTAGAGGAACAACGCAAATTTGATATATTTTTCTTCATGTTTTGATTTGGAATAGAATGTGTAGTGTTCCCAATGCATTTGTGTGTATGGAAATAAAAGCTATTAGAAGGATTTTGAGCTTTAGTCACTTTTTTCAACACACTACTATTATTTTGAACACAACTGTATACACTTACAATTCTTACCCTGGATCTCCTTTAATAAGAGGCTTTAACACTTACCCCAATTTTGGCACATAATTTATGCATATTATGGAATGGCCTCAAATACTCCAGCAACCTGCTCTCTGCTAACTTTCCTTTGCTTCCACTGACTGGCAACCCACTTCCCCCCCTCTCTGGGATTAGAGTCCTCTGCAGCCTTCTTCTGGTGGCCTCAACATGGTTTTACCTCAGTTTATTCACTTTTAGAATAATCTAAAGTCCTCCTGTGACCAATTCTTACAGAAAAAGGATTTCAGGCCCCCTCTTCTAAATTATTAAGATATACCCAGCTTAGACACTGTATAGTTTCTCCTATACGTGACAAAAACCTCTCTCCTCTTTTAAAGTGTTATTAAACCCGCAACAGTAAAATCAGTTTGTATATGCAGTAAAGCATGCTTGTTATACTCACTGTGGAACCTAAGGGGTTAATCCTCTGCATTGTGTAAAAAGGCTGTGTGATCCTTTCCTCTCTGCCCCTCCTCTTGTTGAAATGACCACCTGATAAAGACTGAATTTGTAGTCACATACACATGCTCAGTTTGGTGTGTATTGCTAAAGAGGTTTTTTTTTTTCTTTGGAGAGTGCATGTGATCAGCACAGGGTCAATCAGCACTGTCCAGACAGAGGGTCAGAGGTTTCACATCCTCCTAGAGCAGAAAGAAAACTCCTCCTACAAGCTTTAATCAGTGCTCTGCTGAAGTCACTGTTCTAACTGCTGATGGGAAAAGGTATTTAGCAGTTTATATTTACTAAAATAACTCCATTTCCATGTTGTGTGTACTGTGGGAGACCAGATATAGTGAGTGCAGGGTCCTGTGTTTAGTATCACTTTAACAGCTCTCAAACATATTTGCCACCACACCCAATTAGAATTCAAGTTGATTTCTGTAATCTACTCTCATTTCGACTGTCTCTCGTCTCCTGCTAGGCAAGCTTATGTGGCAAGGTGTTAGGCAGTGTACTTGAACAGGAAATGGGGTACCCACACACCAAAAGCCACTGGAAAGACCAATAACCTAACATTTATTAGAGTTTTAATAAATAGTAGGATTGTTGTGTATGTTATTTCTACATACTATTAGGATGGAGACTTTGGTGGATATACACCCCCCCGTTTCCTGTTCAAGTACATATATATACCATATTTGGGGAGTTCTGGGAGTAGGCATTAGTTTCAGTAACAAGGTGGGAAGCAGACCTGAAAGTCCATAAAATGGAAAAAGAACGGTTAAGCACTTGGTCTACCACTGTCACTTGGACTATCAATGGTACAACTCTCAAGTCAGTGTACAAGGTTTGATATATGGTGCCTTAGTGGTTGCCAAATAGAAGACAATGTCCTCCACATGTGGTGGACCTGCCAGGTGCTCGGACATTTCTGGTCCAAAGTATTTGCCCTCCTTCATAAATTATTTGGGATTTGGCTACCTAGGGTTTAAACTGCCACATTTTGTACCCTTAGCCTCCAAATTAACAATTGCCAAAGCTTGGAAGTAGCAGTTCTCCTCCTTTCCAAAGTCAAAACCAGGTTAGATGGTCTCTACATAAACGAACATTTGACTAGTATCCTTATTAACAACCACAAAAAAATTAGTAGAATCTGGGACCCCTAGATCACCTTTCTCATGATGTTTGCCCTCTATTCTATAATTTGTGCTCCAGTGGTGGAAGAGAGCCCCCTGCGTTAGACTTATTTTCCTACCCCCCCTTTTCTCTAGTACAGGTTCTTCTTCTTTCCCTCTTTTCTCCCCCTTCTTTCCATTTTCTTCCTCCACTTTACTCTCTTCATTTTCTTCTTTTTCTTCTATAGTTAATCATATACTGTATAGGCCAGGCCTCACAATTTCCACTCGCCTGCTTGCATTTGACAAGTGGAAATAACGTGAGAGCAAGAGTGGAGCCCAGCCCAGTGTTTCAGGACCTCCGGAGTCTCCTCCCATCCCTCTGCATAGTCCAGACAGAGCAGAGCAGAAGTGTCCTGCACAGCCCCACAGAGGACACTGCAGGAATGCCTCCCACCACACAGCCACCCCTGGAGAGCCCATGGAGCGGAGGACATGGCTGACCGCCGAAGGGCTCGGAGGATGGCCAACCACACGCTGGAACCCGTCAATGCTGCCTGCAACTGCAAAGGCGCTGCCCACCGGAGGACCAGAGTCACTGGGGTCATCAAGTCCTGCCGCCTGTTGACAGCGGACAGCCCCACTTGCAGCACGGTTCCGACCCCCACCTGCCATCGACCACAACAACCAGGCGCCGGCTCAGCTACCCTTCCTACCACAAGATCCTTTCCACTGACGCTGCTTGCCAGGTGAGAGCTGTCCCACTGGCCCCCTCCTGTGACACTGCACCCCATCTAACCCACTGCCCCCCCTTTTGTGATGCTGCCTCCCCATCTATCCTACTGCCACCCTCCTGTGATGCTGCCCCCGATTTATCCCACTGCCCCCCTCCTGTGACGCTGTCCCCCACCTAACTGCTGCCCCTCCTGTGACACTGCCCTCTACCTATCCCACTGCCGCCCTTCTGTGACACTGCCCCACACCTGTCCTGTCCCCCACCTCCTGCGACATTGCCCCCCCTCCTGTGACACTGCACCCCCACCTATCCTGCTGCCCCCCTCCTTTGATGCTGCCCCCATTTATCCCACTGCCCCCCTCCTGTGATGCTGTCCCCCACCTACCCACTGCCCCTCCTGTGACACTGCCCCCCACCTAACCCGCTGCTGCCCTCCGGTGATGCTGCGCCCCACCTGTCCTGCTGCCCCCCACCTCCTGTGACATTGCCCCCCCTCCTGTGACACCTCACCCCCACCTATCCTGACGCCCCCTCCTTTGACGCTGCCCCCCACCTATCCCGCTGCCCCTCATCTAGCCCACTGCCCCACTCCTGTGAAGCTGTGATGACCTGTCCCGTTGCCCCCCCTCCTGTGACACTGCCCCCCACCTGTCCCACTGCCCCCAGCTGTCCTACTGCCCCCCACCTGTCCTGTTGGCCCCCTCCTGTGACACTGACCCCCACCTATCCAGCTGCCCCCTCCTGTGATGCTGCCCCCCACCTATCCTACTGTCCCCCTCTCCTGTGATGCTGCCCCCCACCTGTCCTCCTCTCCTGTCATGCTGCACGCCATTTCTTCCACTGCCCCCCTCCTGTGATGTGCCCCACCTGTTTTGCTGCCCCCCTCCTGTGGATGGATTTTACTGGGGACAGACTGACCTGGGGGGGAAATCTAATGGGAAAGGACAGACCTGGGGGGATTTACTGGGAAAAGACTGGCCTAGGGGGGATTTACTGGGAAAAGACTGACCTAGGGGGGATTTACTGGGAAAAGAGTGACCTAGGGGGGATTTTACTGGGGACAGACTGACCTGGGGGTTCATCTGCATAAAACATTTAACAGTGTCATTTCATGAGATAATTTACGAGGGTGTGTTTAGGGGCAGAATTAGGGGTGGGGCAGGGTAGGGGTTGGGTAACTGGTGGTGAATAACTCTTAAGGCCTGGCTAGTAGCTCAGGACTTGAAATTTTGAGTCCTGGTATAAGCTATCCATGGTTTATTTTCTTTATGCACGTATTATGATGCATTGAATTGAGGTCTTCTGAACTGTTTAGAATCTCCTCTTCCTTGGCTCCTTGTTATATTCTGTATTTTGGATATGAATTTGACATGTTATTGACCTCTGTATCACTTTTACCTTTTTTATATACATTGTGTAAACATATTGAAATAGAAAGAAATTCACCCAGCTTTTCTAAATGTCTAACTCCAAGTTCACTGCAACCATAGAACATAGATTGTACTTTTCTGTAATAAAGATTCCCAGCAAACATTTGAAAAAAAATAAATGTACTAAATGGAGTTCTGCATATTTGTTGAATGGTTAAATAGGAAATATAGAAAAAATAATTAAAACAATTGCAATCATTTGGTGATTTGATCTCTTCACATACAGGCCTCAAGGAAAATGCCATATACCACATGACTCAGTAAGACCCGTGGTCAGTCAAGAACAGCTGATGTGTTGCGCAATCTTTTGCAAATACAGGTCTCAGCAACTTATGTACCAAATTACTCAAAGCCTCAATTAATCATGGCAGGGAGGCCTAAAAATTGCTCATACAGTTGTGTCTAAAGCCCAAACTTCTTTTTTAACTTTAAGGGTAAGGAGTTAGAATTCCTATCAAATTTTTTGCTGTTTGAATCCCCACTGGGGAAAATTCCCTTCATGTTTTCTCTTGGTGGCCATCATCACCAGGACTGAAAGTGAACAAAAATGTAAACGTTTACACTTGTTAGGTGGCAAGAATTAAAATTATTATTTCTCATAAATAGCAGAACAGAATGAAATAAAAAAGCAAAAGAGATTTCTGCATTATCTCAGTGTATTTTACAATGCTGAGGTCTTGTATATGCAACCAGTTCACTTTTCTTTTTCTTCTTTTCTTTGATGGAAAAAACTATTTCTACAGTCTCATCATATACTATTCTGTACCTGGAGGGGGGTGGAAGCAGAATGTATTTAATGATGACATCTTCTATTTGTACCTATGCCACATCATAGCTTGGCACAGGTACACAGATGATGTGTTTGTCATCTGGACTGGTACCTTAGAAACGTTTAATGACTTTATGTTTGCTTTGGGTAGGAACACATACAAAATGTAAGTTCATCCAGAACCTCATTTCTGAATACTAAAATACTGGCACAGCATGATAGTTAGCAGGAAAGCCAAAGTGAATAGGGTAACAGGAAAACCTGTGTAACAAACTGTGTCCACCCACAGGAAAATATCACCTGTCGTCTAAATACCTGTGATGACAATCTGTTAGCTCTCCACTAGCTAACAGATTGTCGGAGCCTGATTAGGATTGTGTGAGTGTGATGCAAAAAAACCCAAACAAACATGAAATCTTAAAAATTAGGCTGGGATCTCCAAATACAGAAAGGTTTCTTCACAGTAATAACTGTGAAAATGTGGAACAGACTCCCTCAAGAGTTGGTTCTGGCCAGCTCAATGGATTGCTTTAAAAAAGGCCTGGATTCTTTCCCTGCAGGAGCAAATTGGATCATGCTTTGCTGGGTGTTCTTGCCTTCCTCTGGATCAATTGTGGGTATAGGATTATAAAATTTTTTTTTTTTTTGGTTGATGGACTGGAATTACTTTTGTCTTTTTTCAGCCAGACTAACTATGTAACAGGAAGGAGAATAAATCAATCAATCCAAGAGTACAATATACATCTAATAAATTATAAAAAAATATACAAACAATGAAAAAGTAATATGGATATAATATTATTTAAAAGCAGGTAGCCCAGATTAAAAAAACAGTCCAAAATCTGCTGTAACTGAGAGTGTGCTGCTGCTGACCTGCAATGAGCTGATGCTGGAAACCTGTATAAAACAAGAAAGGAGAAAGAGGAGAGCACACTCCATAGTAGAGCATGCATAAGGAAGTTTAATGGACAAAATAAAATCAATAGTTGCACTCACAAACAACTGTGAGGTAGAGAGGCTTGTCAGGTGGCTTGGAGGACAAGTCCAGAGTCAGTGTATGAGCTATCCCAGATCCTCACCTTGGCCACTGGCTGGGGAAAGCATGGGATGAAGTGGAAATGACACTACTGGCAGAGATAGATGGAGCTGCTTCTAGGTCTGGAGTCCAAGAGCTGAAAGCCTCCTGTTGTCACCGCTACCCCAAGATACAGGGATGTGTTTCAAAGCAATCCTGCTTCTTTATCAACCCCTTGAGGATGATAATGCTTCTAAACATGTCCCTAAGGTTTTGACTAACAAATCTTTCTATGAGCAATTATGCTATGAGCAAGCTGCCATTCATTAAAATAGAATTGAAATTTCTGTTAGTTACATATATAACATATGTCATTTATTTTGCTTGTGGAATTTTGTTCGCCTTTTTACTGTTATATAACACTATTTGCTTATTGTTATTGTACATTTGATAGTTATAAAGCTATGTTGTTTTATAAAATCTGTGTTGCTGTCAGCCTAACCTGACCAGTATTATCCCTCTGACCTGCCTCTTTGAAGGGAGGTTGTATGTATCTGGTTTAACCGGGATGCTCCTGTCCATCCTGATATCCGTGGGTTTGTTATGTAATGCTCATATTCCATTCTTTGAGTTTACCCCCTTCATTTCCCATGCAGTGGGTAATAAAAAGGGAGGTGGTAGCTCCCCTATTTGGCATTTCGAGGAGTTCACCCCTCCTGTTTATTGGGGATCCTGGTGCCTGCCTCACTCATACATTGGTAAGCCTTGGAAGAATGATCACATATACACTAGTATTCTTGCTTTATAGACATGTGCAAAATTTATGACCTTTCTGCTTTATATTTACTTCAGCCCCATATGGATTCCTCAATGCAAGAACTTGCCATAAGCATTACAATGCGCAGCTGCTAGTTTATCGTGTGCGGAGTATATTCTTATGTGGAGCTAGCAATTCTTTGTAATCAGTTTGGGGCGTTTATACTAGTGGTGCACCGAAATTAAAAATTCTGGTGCCGAAACCAAAGCTGAAAATTCAGGATGCACTTGGCCGAAAACTGAAACCGAAATGGGCAGTTTTTAAAAAATAATATATATTTTTGGAAAAAAATACAACTTAATGATTAAAAAAGAAACACACACAATATATTCCCCATTTTTTTGTAAAATATGAAAGAGGATGTTATTGCGAGTAAATAGATACCCAACATGTCATGCTTTAAAATTGCGAACGCTCCTGGAATGGCGTCAAACTATGGTGCTTAAAAATCTCTATGGGTGACGCTTTAAAAATTTCTACAGGTTAGCAGTGTAAAGTTTCAGAGGCATTCTAGTGCTAGAATTATTGCTCTTGCTCTGACGTTCGTGGCAATACCTCACGTGTGTGGTTTGAACACCGTTTACATATGTGGGCATGGCTTACATATGTGTTCACTACTACGTGCGAGCATGGGGGCACTTTAAACATTTTTTTTACTTTTAATTTTATTTATTTTTTTTACACTGTCCCTTAAAAAAAAATGTTAATCACTTTTATTCCTATCACAAGGAATGCATGCATCCCTTGTGATAGAAATAATTGGTGACAGGTCCTCTTTATGGAGAGATATGAGGTCAAAAAGACCCCACATCTCTCCTACAATGTAAAGCATTAGATCAAAAAAAGCATTGATCTAGTGCTTTAAAAAAAAATAAAAATGGCCTTGTTTACAAGGCGACGGAACCAGAAGTGACATCGCTGGTACAGATGTACATGGTAGCCAATCAGCTTCTAACTTCAGCTTGTTCAATTAAGCTGTGACAATAAAACCTGGAAGCTGATTGGTTTCTATGCGGAGCTGCACCTGATTTTCCACCATGCAGTTTTAGTAAATAACGCCCATTGCATGTTATCTCATCTCACTGTGACCAGGGGTGGACTGACCACTTGGAAACTTGGGCACTGCCCGAGGGCCCGGGGTCAGTAGGGGGCCCCATGAGATGCCCCTGGTACCTTTTTCATAGGCTTTTTTGAGTTTGGGCAAGGAGACAGGGGCCCCATGATCCCCTATTGCCCGGGGGCCCCATGAGTTGTCAGTCCGCCCCTGACTGTGACTATCGGTTACTGTTGAATGAAAAGAATGTATTGTACAGAAGCATAGGAATATTTTGCTTATCAATGAATGGTTAAGGGCAGATACAGTATATGGGGGTATGAACCACTAATTACTTTTATATTATCAATGAAAATGTATTTTATCCTATTTTATATATGCTTTTATTTACGATTAGGAAAAGTGCAAAGTTCCTTGGTAGAATAGTGTACTTGTATTCGGCTAATATATTTGAGATCCAGTGTCTAGCTCTATTACCAGTCCAATATAGTTATTTTTTACAATGTAGCAGTTAATGGGGGAAGGGGGCTGTCAGGTGCACTAAAAAGCAGCATGTCCAGATATATCTTTTTACAGCTTGACCATACATTCTTAACTGGAGTTGACTTTTCAATCCATGTAGGTACTAATGAGAACTGTTTCATACAAATCATACATCTGTTCACTTTCATTCTCAATAAAAAGGTTAACTTGCTATCGTTTCCTACAAAAGTCTTAATGTGAACAGTCTGGATATTTCCCTTTATGAGAAAGCTATAAAAATTGCAAAAGACAAAGCCAGAAAAGAAAAGACATCATTGTTGAGTCCATTAGAAAAGCAGGTGGTTTGATGTTATTTTATAGTGTAATGGAATTTTCGAGGTGACACGTACAGGTTCAGTGCCCAAACCAAGTCTCTAGCCCCGATGCCTTGATTTTCCAACTGTGTGCGCCAGTCACCACAAATTAAACAAAAAAAAGCCTGCTAAGAGTTTGAAGTCTGAACTGTATTCCAAAGTTCTATCCCTACACCCTGTCAGCAGCGTGCATGTTATGAAAAGGCAAAACATCAGTTGTTCCTGGTTTCACGGTGTCTGTTTTAGTTGGAGCACTAGCAGACACAACAAAAGGAAGAAGATGCCAAATCCCAAAAATAGAAAGGAGCTAGTGCTGATTTAAAAGCCACCGCTTGTGCAATTGCTCATGTAAAGATTCAGCTCCATCTGACCTATCAACAGGACAATATTCTGTGACACTTTTACACAACTGGTGCAGAGATGCATGCATGAACAAGAGCCTGAAATAAGATCCAAGATGGCATTTGTGTCAGGTGACACATATCATAAGCTCTGAGGGTATACTTCTGCCTGAATGCTGTTGTCTTATGGGGCAGCTTTTACGTATTATCAAAACTAGAGAATACAAAAGAAACATATAATACATAGGCAGGGGTTGTCTTCAGTGAAATATATCCCCAAATATATATCAGAATGTAAATCCAGAGATGCAGGCTGAAGTTATATACAGATCTCATCTTTTACTGTAAAACTCAATCTTGGACCTGCAGCTGCAAACCATCTTAAAGTGGACTAGAATCATATATATTTTAATGTTAAGTGAATGCAGACTATGTAATGTGTAAGAAAAAAAGCACAAGTATTTATTAACTTTTAGAGATCACAGTACACCCCTGACACTGCTTTCACCCAGTGATGTATTTAGGTTTCATGCTGCCCTAGGCAAAACAAAAATCAGCTCCCCCACCCACCCACGGAGAGACCCTGACACTGACAAACACCGCCCTCCCCCACGATAAGAGCCGGACATTGACCAACAACTCCCCACCCCAGCCCCACCCAAGAGAGCCTTTCACTATCACCGCTCCATACACACTGGCAACTCCCCCACCCCGGCGAGAGAGAAGACACTCACCTTCACAGCTCCAGATATCCCCAGGAACTCTTGTCGGGCTCTGCATACACCATCAAGCAGCCTGCAGCCTCTCTCAGACCCCACCTAGTTACCATGCTGGGTGTTTCTTTTCTTCCATCCCTTCTTTTAGGGGGCAGTGCTGCCCCACTGAAAGTAGCCGATGCCCCCCGAAAAATGTTGCTGCCCCCTGAAATGATGCCTCCCTACGCAAATGCCCTGTTTGCCTTGTGGTAAATATGCCCCTGCGTTCACCTGCTTTTTTTTCTCCAGAATTTGTTAAGGGGCAGCATCAACTTCCTGCACTGAAATACAGGCTCAAGACTGGCACAGTCATGTGAATCCTGGTGCCTGCATGCACACTAAAATAACTATAAATGCATGATTTCAAACAGAGGTTGCCTGGCTATATTTGAAGGTAGGTGGTCTAGACCAGTGTTTCTCAACCTTTTTTCCAGACAAGGAACCCTTTAAAATTATGGACAGTCTTGAGGCACCCCATTCCAAAATGGGGTGCCTCAAGACTGTCCATAATTTTAAAAGGGCACCCCATTCTAAAATGTGAAAAAGTATTTTGATAGTTTTATATAATGCAGCAACATCCACACATATAGGACACCCAACATTAGACGTGATTTATTCTTCAAAAGCAAATACACTTCTGTACACTAGTACTGACTAGTATTCCATTGTTTCTCTTCTCCCTCAGTTTTTCTCCATCACTGAGCTAATGTGATCCCAGCACTGATGGAGAAGGGCAGGGGAGGGTCAAACTAGGATGCTATGCAGGCAGCTGACATCCTTCTTGTCAACTAATGATGTCATTGGTTGTCAGGATGCTGGCACCTAGAAGGTCGTAATGGTGCACAATGAAAACCTGTGCCTTTGTGTAACTAAAAGGCAGGCTTGTTCCACCAGCTGGCTTGTATACAAGTTTTGGGCAATTTTCCAGACATTTTGCTAAGGCATCCCTGAAGAAACTTCAAGGCACCCCAGGGTGCCGGGGCACCCTGGTTGAGAAAGGCTGGTCTAGACTCTACTACTCCTGGATTATAAACAATAGACCTTATAGCACATAGCATGCAAAGCCTTTGAGTAATATCTCCCCACTCAACCTTGGTTATGTATAAAATGGTAAGTCATCGACCCCCTATACAATGTTACATTGCCAACAGCTAATACTGGTTAGGTATTATTAAATGAAACCATACATACTGTGCTATGTGATGTAATTCATGATGTAATTGCCTTATACCGTCTCATAGAAATGGTACCTTCTTGTCATTTGATCTGAATTTTTTGTGTATTAACAAATAGGGGTAGATTTACAAAAACTTGGTGCACTCAGAAAATGGTGCAGCTGTGCATGGTAGCCAATCAGCTTCTAAACTTAGCTTGTTTAGCTAAGCTTTGGCAATACAACATGGAAGCTGATTGGTATCTATGCAGAGCTGCACCAAATTTTACACTCTCCAGCTCTAGTAAATAACCCCCATAGTGTCTAAGACAGACTCAACTGGAGCCGAGAAAATTAGCTTTTAAATTTTATATGTTGCGTGGAAAAAAATAAAGCTAGAAGCTAATCGGTTGCTGTAGGCAACAGGCACCAGTTAAAACGTAAAAAAACACACCTATTTAACTGTTCCTGAAAACGGTTCCATTCAAGGCATGTCGTGAATGATAACTGTTACAGTTGCTTGTGCGCTCAACTGATGAGTCAAGCTATCATAACTGATCACATGTGCAACACCATAGCAACTGCAGATCAAAGATGGCAGCTTCCTTGACTGTAAAGGATTATAGGGTTTAGTTGCGCTTTACGATAGAACTTCAGACACTTCTTAATAATTCGCCCCCAACTTGTTTCTTTCCAAGTTTATTAGTTGCTTACAGATAAACAATATACATTATCATCCACTAAACACAGAAATACTGCTGATATATTTCTCCTAAAATTACTTCTGCAGTCTATTCAGTCAATGGGAACAGCACAAAGGAGGGTAGAAAGAAAAAACAATGGCTTTTACCCTAACACATACCGAAGTGCCACATCCCTAAATCAGTTCAAACACAAAGAAACAAATATTGGATGGCAGTTCATGGACTTTATAAGCACGACACTGAATATCATTTAAAAAATGTACAATGTTTATTGCTACACAGTTAAAATTCATTAAAATCACATTTAAAATAAACCATAGTACCATCCTGCACCCTTTTGTTGGTTATGGTGGTGGCCCCACACTGTAGTAAAGGTACACACTGTGTAAATAACTAGTATAAATACAGTTATTCTGGGGTTGTCACCATCCAGGGGAGGACTGACCATTTGGAAACTCAGGCACTGCCCGAGGGCCCTGGGTTAGTAGGGGGCCCCATGAGATGCCCCTGGTACCTTTTACATAGGCCTTTTTTGAGTTTGGGCAAGAACACAGGGGCCCCATGATCCCCTATTGCCCGGGGGCCCCATGAGTTGTCAGTCCACCCCTGCCACCATCCATTCACATAGAGAGCAACATGTTTCACCTGTTTCGCTTCCTCAGGAGCAGAAGGGGCAAAGATTTGACTGCTACATGGAGAACCAGCAACAGAGGATCCCAGAAGTGGTAGGCCAAAAGAGCTAGCCCGGCCTCCCGAAACCATATGGAATACGTTCAAATATACATCAGGAGTAGGGAAGATGCCAATAAATCAAATCTGTTCCAATATGAAAAGCCCTTGAAAAAGGAGATATTTTAATGTATTCACTCAGTAACCATAATACATCCTCCGAAAATTGTATCCAGGTCACTAGAAGCTGGGGATTCATTTGCCAAACATCTATAATTCAAAAATGCAATCCCAACCTCATTCTACCATGAAATTGGTGAATCCCCTGGATTTTGATCTACTTCTGATGTCTGTGTAAGTCCTCATTTTAGTAGCTCAATGACCCGCTACATCAGCCCCTGCTTACTTTAAAAAGCTGTATGTAGCTTTGGTTTCCTTACCTCCTGTGCATTCAGGATCTTCTCCATGTTCCCAACATCTCTGTAGAAGACCTGCTCTTGGTGCACTTGCTCCAGCAGCTTTCTCTTCAGTTCCCATTGCTGGTACAGTTTCTTATTTTCTTCCACGAGAGCTTGAAGTTTGACATGGATCTAAAAAAAACAAGCAAGAATCAATATGCTTGTTTCGGCTGGATTTATCATAACTTTACTTTTAGAGTTAAGCATCCCAAAGTGGATTTTTTTTGGCAGAAAAGATTTTGTATGTCTTTTCCACCAAACAAATTGTTTCCTCTCTTGCTAACATTTTTTTAAATTGTACACTTACAGCACAAAGCAATGCAAACTCAGCATCTGTAAGGTGCCAAGTATATAAGCTGGGTGTCAGGATGTAGGTCATGTATGCAGGCGTGGAAGTCACATCATCAGTGGCCATTCAAAGACTAAAAAAAAAAAAGGGGAAGCCTGGCCAGCAGAAGGATCTAAGAAAATGGCATTGGTGACAATGAAGTAATGAGGGATAAATGTAAACCATACATGACTAGAGGAGGGCAAACTAAACTAAAGGTAAATTCGCTGTGCATACATTGTGAAAAAGGCTCCTCGGGTACAAAAAGACTTTAGATCTGCTTTAAAGATAACCTATCCATAACTGTACAAGTCTACATTCCACATTGTAACATACAGCAGCCATGCTCAATCAGGGTTGCATGGAACTCTGGGGATCCTTCAGAGTTTGCTAGGGAATTCTTGAGCTGTGACTGATTGGCATCCCAATTGATGGTGCCTGGAGAGGCCCAGGACCAATGCCACTTGTCAGGGTCAGAGGCATGACTCCAATTATATTTTTGGCTAACTGTAAGGGTACAAATTTCAATTTCTTGCATACATCCGTATGATGTACTTGTATTTGTGATAGCACATGAGTAAAGCAGCGCATTCATATCAGTGACAGGCTGTATGCTGCACTTGGACTGCCTGGGCAGAGAAAATACTGCAATTATGCTGACCGGACTGAGCCAGCCTGTGTGCAGGAGCCCTTGATATGAAAAAATACATGTAGTGCTAGGTCCACTTTAACTTTCCTATTTGTTAATGCTTAAAGTGTTACTAAACCCACAACAGTAAAATCAGTCTGTATGTGCAGTAAAGCATGCTTGTTATACTCACTGTGGAACCTAAGGGGTTAATCCTCTGCATTGTGTAAAATGGCTGTTTGATCCTTTCCTCTCTGCCCCTCCTCTTGTTGAAATGACCACCTGATACAGACTGTATCTTCTCTGTTTCTCCCCTTTTTCAAGTGAACACCTCTTATCTGCACACTGAACCGCAGGCATGCACATGCTCAGTTTAGTGTGTATTGCTAGAGAGGTTTTTTTTTTCTTGGGAAAGTGCATGTGATCAGCACAGGGCCAATCAGCACTGTCCAGACAGAGGTCAGGGGATTTCCATCCTCCTAGAGCAGAAAGAAAACTCCTCCTACAAGCTTTAGCCAGTGGTGGGCTGGACACTGATAGAAGTCACAAGACTGCTCTATCTGCTGATGAGAAAATGTATTTAGCAGTTTATATTTACTAAAATAATTGCATTTTCAAGTTCTGTGTACTGTGGGAGACCAGATATAGTGAATGCAGGGTCCTGGGTTTAGTAACACTTTAATAATGATTTATAAATTGCAAGTTGGAACATCCTATTTTATATCTGCAGAATTTATATTCAATAGTACACTAACCCCTTGGCAGCTAACAAACTTTTCTTCACAAGGCCAAAACTGCACCATGACTTGGCCAACAAAATGAAACGACATAGCTAACTTTAAAGAGAAGCTGCTGTCTCCCCCCCACCCAAAAAAAAAATTACAAAAAATAAAATAAATATTGTAGCTTCTGATTTTTAATATAAGGGCACTTATCTGTCCAGGGATCCAGAGATGTCCTCACTCCAGCTGATTCTTCATGCGGCTTCGGGTGCAGGTGCCGGCATCTTAGGTAAGGGAAACCAGCATTGAAGCAGCTGCACAGCCGGTTTCCTACTGTGAATGAGCGAGCCACACTGAGCTTTGTGAATGTTCCCACAGTCTTCTGGGTCCTGTGTGTGTCCCAGAAGACTGCGGGGGGGGGGGGGGGGGGAGACAGAGGGTCCAAACTTCCTTACAGATCACTGAGGCAGGTATCTGTCAAAACCTACTCCCCCCCAATAGTGTCAAATGTGACAGTGGAGAGAGGGGGAGGGTGTAAACAAGTGAAGCTTCCCCTTTTTCCGCTTTAAGTTGAGCTGTATTAACACTTCAGTTGTTCGCATGTTAGGGTGATGAAAATACAAGGGGTTGATTTACTAAAGTCAAATAATTTGTGCACTGCAAGTGCAGTTGTTCTAGATCTGAGGGGAAGCTCTGAAATGAGAGAAAGCTCTGATTTCTATCATTCATTCATGTGCAAGCAATAAAGCTTTTTTTTTTTTTTTCCTTACATGTGATTGGGTATTCTTTGCAAAGTGAAGCTTCACCTTGTTTACTAAGCTCTGGAGCAACTGCATTTGCAATACACTTGCAGTGCACAGTATGGGATTGATTTACTAGAACTGGAGAGTGCAAAGTTTGGTGCAGCTGTACATGGTAGCCAATTCAGCTTATAACTTCTGCTAGTTCTATGAAGCTTTGACAAAAAAAACCTGATTGGTTTCTATGCAGAGCTGCACCAGATTTTACACTCTCCAGGTTTAGAAAATCAAACCCTATATTTGCCTTTAGTAAATCAACCCCAATGCCTATTTGCGTGCTACTAATTGTCACATACCTTTTAGTATTAACAAACCTACAATTCAGGTACTTTGTACTGCCATAAACACAACATCTGTAATGCAGTTTTTTTTTACTTTGCTGGAAACACAAAGCAATGAATTTTACCTGTATGGAAGGGATTTTGCCCTCTTGGAGAAGGGATTGGCCAATGGACACTGTCTTGTTGTAAGTCTCTTGATTAGCATCTATATTTTGCTTCAGATCTTGGTGGGCTTTCAGCTTTTCACTACTAGCCAAAACACCACGTATGGTCTCTTCGGCCTGCATCTCTCGGGTTATCTCTGCTGCCCAGGAGAAGTAGTCACGTACCTAAACACAGAAAAACAGCTACCATATATGTACCTTAACCAGATTAAAAACCTTCTATGCAAATTTTATACTGGGATATTGCTATGGACAAAATATATAATATTCAATGAAAAGTGTAGTATTCCATTGGTATCAGACTTCAGATCACTTCAGGTCTTATCAATTAAATGTATGAGGTTTCTATGGGTTACTACTTTCTGCACTTTGTCCTACCAAATAAGACGAATTAATATAGGAAGCCTATACAGTAAGAATATGGCTGCTACATTAAGTGACCATATGCTGATCCAGTATCTGATATACATTCTAATTTTTATTGAGTTTACAGTAACATCACAAATTGACTTGAACTTCTCTTACTATCTACTTCTAGTTCAAGGACTCCAAGTTGTGAAGCCAAAGACATCCAGACAACTAGTATTCTAAAGCCGGTCATGCATGGATCAAGATTTGGCCAGTTTCACAGGGACTGGTCAAATTTCGATCCATGTATGGGCAGGGTGATTGTACAGAAGTCGATTGACTCTGTACAACCACCCTGTTGGAACATTTTTCTGCTCGATCAGCTCAGCCGGCTTTTCCAGGAAACACTGATCAGTGTATTCTGACGGTGGGGAAGTCTCCCCACTGTCAGAATACAATAGCTCAGTGGGGAGGATTCCCCCATCCACCTTGAGTGTGTGGGTGAGGGAAATGAGCACTTTTTTTTTGTTCAATCCCTTGGTTGATCGAAAAAAAAAAACGACTCAATCCCCTGGTTGAATGAAAAAAAATTACTAATGTAGGGCTGCTTAAAGTGGTTCTAAAGGCTAAAGGTTTTTTACCTTCATGCATTCTATGCATGAAGGTTACAAACCTTCAGTGTGCAGCTCCCCCCACAGCCCCCCTATTACTTACCTGAGCCCCCTCTCGATCCAGTGGTATGCATGAGAGCAGAGACTCTCCTCTATCTCTGTCTCCTCAATGGCTGAGACAAAGCAGCAGGAGCCATTGGCTCCCACTGCTGTCAATTACAGCTAGTGAGGAGGGAGCAGGAGGTGGGACTGAGCCACGCTCTGTGTGTCCCATAGACACACAGAGGCGGCTTCAGAGTGAGCATGAACGAGGTCCCCCGAAGCAAGCAGCTTATTGTTCAGGCACTTGGTAAGGGGGAGGGGCCAGAAACCCCAGCGAGGACCAAAGAAGAGGAGGATTGGGGCTGCTCCAGGAATAATTATTTCACAGAGCAGAGCAAGTATGAGGTGTATTATTTTAAGAAAAAAAATTAATCCTTTAGGACCACTTGAAGTAGGAGTCATTGATAATTCCATAAAACTAAATAGTTGCTTTAACTGGCATAAATGTAGCAAAATAACAAAACTACTATGTAATTCTTAAGAACACTGCAGACACTGTTCTGCGAGTGTCAGTTTGCACAGGAGCACCAAGATCTACTCCTGTAATACAGAATAAGTTCCACCTGCCAAAATGACAAACAGGGCTTGCTGGTAAATGTCACCAATGAGTGTCAAAGAAGGATAAGGGCGTACCACACATGGTCAAAGTATTCAAATAACATTTAGGACATGTGCGTTTCACCCAAAGTCCACAACTGGTTTATCCCCTTATGAGCCCTCATTAACTCATTCCACTTCTCCCCTTAGTTTCTATTTTGCTGTGTTTTTATTTCTATTACCCTTTATATTTAATTTTTTCCCATTGTAATTGTTCTGGGTCAGTGACACAAAGTACCATTAAAGTACACAATTGAAGAAACCAGTGTTTCTTCCAATCTCTTCATTCACCTTGGCTGTTGACTTTCACCCTGTAAACAGAGTAGAATTCTAGTGATTTCACCATCCTTCTCACTTAAACTGTAATGTTACAATCATTACATAAAAATTAACAAGTGTTGTTTAAATGGCATATAGTCAAGGCCCATTTATTATTTGTGCCTTATTGTAACTGTCTTGTGGATCTTGAGTTGATACTGTTGAATGGAGTTTATATGTATGTACATAACTACATTACTTTCTTTGTTAAAATATCAATAAAATTCACCAAACAAGAAAAAAAGAACACATGCATTAAAACTTAAAAAAAAAAAGTGCTTACCTGATCGAGGACCTCTAAGAAACGTATTGTAACTGCAGTAACTTTTACTCATCAGCATACATAGGCTACCTCTAACCCATGTGGTACCAAGATTTCCCAGTATACCAGCCAAGATGCCCAGTTACATGTACAGAAGGAAAACTGCTATCAGTACTTACTATCTGTAGCCTGTAATCTCCTCCATGTTGTTTTTTTTTTTTAAACATCATGGAAGTGTTGGAAGAAGCAAAGCACGTATGCATTGTCTTTAGCATATAATACGTTGCTTTTATTGCTAAAAACCCAGTCTTTGTAAAGCAAGACCTAGCTTGTGTTATTCGAAGAAAGGGTTACAAGAGAGACAGCTGTCTAATGTTCATATAAGGAGGATTGGTCACAGCTCCACAGCTCGGTTCCAGATTATATTTATCTATGATTCACAGCCAGCTAGTGTTCCCCTCCAGTCTACACGTGATTCTCATATTGAAACCCTTACCAACTGCAAAGTTAAACAGACAATGATAACACTGAACTGACACTTGACAAAGAGAAGGCACCACTTTAAAGATGGGCATATCTTGCCTTGGGATCCATAGCAAATAGCTACCTGTACCCTCATCACAATTTACTATGACCTCTGCAGTTCATAGAAAGCAGCATCTGCAGTACAGAGTGTATTAAGAGAGTTACAAACTTCTGATACACGTATGCAAAACGTATGTAAAGATTTAGTACATGCTTCAAGTAAACCTTTCCTAATACAATTATGGGCTTTTAAAATATTGCTGAGTTATCCAGTTTCACCCCCAGTTTACCCTCAGACTGGTTGTGACCACAATCTGCTAAAGCAATGTTTGGGTTATTAGAGTGTAGTGTAGATCTGTTGACCTACAAAATTATCAACTTACAGCAGCCAAGAAGAAATAGAGGTTACATGTTTGTTCCAGGTCAGCCCTTCTTTTCTCCACTTTGTTCTTGGTCAGTTCCCATTTTTCCACCACCTCCTGCTGCTTTTCCTGTAAAGACTTACTCTGGTCTCTGGAACACCTGGGTAGAACTTCATCTGTTGCATCAATGACTTCTTGTAGCTGGAAAACAGAATTGAAAATTAAGTACAGTTCAACCTTTTTTATTTTTCAGGTTTTGTCTGAAAGTAGACGAAGAGTAACAAAAACAACCTCAAAAAAGTGACATGGCACTTGGAAAGAATATACAATGTTCCAAAAGTAAGGGTTAAGGCAGCATATGCATCAAAGAGATATTACAATAGGCATCAATGTCCATGGGATAATTCAAAAGACAGAATACTATCGAAAAGGAATGAATAAGTCACATGAATTATACATCAATCGTATGTGACTGGGTAAACTCTCTAAAAGAAAAGAGACCAGATAAACTATCTCGCTATGATGGTTATCTTGTGGTGGAAGGTGGATAAAGGGAAAATTCCAACTTATGGATAATCCAATATAGCGGCCCTGAGTATGTCACACAAAAAAAAGAAAAGAAGGGAAAAAGGAAAAAAAGAGTGGAGGGAAAGATAAGAGAAGATAATGGTTAAGTACTCCCCACTGGGCACCCTTAACACGCCCCACACAAACCAGATCACCCTATCTAAGCATTTTACGGTTATGTTTCCAAAAGATTCCAAGGACACCAGATCTTATTGAATCGAGGAAGGCTATTATTCAAACAAGTGGTCAAATACTCCATATTGTAGAGATCATAAATACGCTTATATAAATCAACCTGGGAGGGGGGTAGGGCCTGTTCCCATTTTTTTTTTTTTTTTTTTCTCTTCACGATTTTGACACTTATTATGGAGTGTGCATGACACATATTGCACAAATAGAATTTAATTAAGGTAATACACTATTTGTAGTTTATATTTTTTGAGGTTTTCTACATTGGATCATTATATCTGGAATTTCGTATACAACACCACAAGAAGATATGGTGGAGGTTGAAGAGAAAGTAATTTGAATTGTTTGAGAGACATTTTGGACACTATTTTTTATTTATTTTTTGATATTGCATTCTTATGATATAATTCGTTACTCTATTTATGTGTGTAAATTTTCATTTTGGAAGGTTTAATTTAGGGATAAAGGAAAGAGTCATTTTATAAAATTTTATATTAGTTCTCCTAATAAATGATACATAAATAAGTTTTATTAGCACTATCACAGATGTCCTCCCATTCCTCCATTTCCAGTACAACCTCTCTAAATAATGACAGCTATAGAAAATCCAATTCCACCTTTATAAAAAAGTGAAAGCAAACAGCTATAACCCATGGTATCCAAACGGAGCAATATTTCAAAAACATATATTCATAAATTTCAGAATTATTGTTCATATTTTGGACTATGTTAATCCAAGTTAATGTCTAGCTGCTCTTTGGTGTGTTGCTCGTCAGATTTAGTTCACTGTGTAGGTTCAATATTTTTATTTAGTCACAAAGTATATAGATAAGGTTGGAAAAAGATACAGATCTGTATACAGTAGTCCAACCTACACGTGTACATTAGTGTGCATCAGTTTTCTAAGAATATGCTTTGAATAATAGGTATATTATGCCCATTGAAGAAGGTGTCTAGAAGTTTTTTTAACAATGTCAACTAGAGATGAGCGAATCGAACATGACGAAGTGGAATTCGTTCCGAAGATTTGGAAAAATTCTATTCGTGACGAATCCGAAGATTAGCAAACTTCGGATGCACGAATTGAATTTTCCCAAAAATGGCGGCGACATGTGTGGCCACGGAGAAAATGGATGAGAAGATGGGGCGGGGATCTCTGGGAAGGCGCGCAGACAAGGCGCGCTGACCCATAATGCATTCATGACATGTTATCGCATTAGCCAATCAGCAGGAAGCCAGCACTATAAATCGCGGCCATCTTAGAATTCTCCATTAGCCTCCGGTCATTCAAGGGAGACAGACCTGTGTGTATTAAGGGACAGAGTTAGGGCCACAGAGACTTTAGGGCCACAGAATCGTTACTCAGGGACACAGAATCGTTACTCAGGGACACAGAATCGTTACTCAGGGACACAGAATCGTTACTTAGGGCCACAGCTATCAAAGAATCGAAAATTTAAAGTGACATACACCCTTTTTTTTTTTGGTGGCTGTCGTGCACAGTTGGTGCTGCAGTTTGCCGATTGTGCAAAATAAACTGACTTTCTGCTTCACAACCACTATTGTACGTTCAAAGAGTTAAATCCATTTACACGCCGGCTGGCGGTAATATTTTTTGGGTGATTAGTGCATTCCAGTGACACAAACGTACAGTTTCCAGCCAACGGCAAGCTGCAATTGACCGATTGTGTACAATAAACTGACTTTCTGCTTCACAACCACTATTGTACGTTCAAAGAGTTAAATCCATTTACACGCCGGCTGGCGGTAATATTTTTTGGGTGATTAGTGCATTCCAGTGACACAAACGTACAGTTTCCAGCCAACGGCAAGCTGCAATTGACCGATTGTGTACAATAAACTGACTTTCTGCTTCACAACCACTATTGTACGTTCAAAGAGTTAGATCCATTTACACGCCGGGTGGCGGTAATATTTTTTGGGTGATTAGTGCATTCCAGTGACATAAACGTACAGTTTCCAGCCAACGGCAAGCTGCAATTGACCGATTGTGCTAAATAAACTGACTTTCTGCTTCACAACCACTATTGTACGTTCAAAGAGTTAGATCCATTTACACGCCGGGTGGCGGTAATATTTTTTGGGTGATTAGTGCATTCCAGTGACATAAACGTACAGTTTCCAGCCAACGGCAAGCTGCAATTGACCGATTGTTCTAAATAAACTGACTTTCTGCTTCACAACCACTATTGTACGTTCAAAGAGTTAAATCCATTTACACGCCGGCTGGCGGTAATATTTTTTGGGTGATTAGTGCATTCCAGTGACCTAAACGTACAGTTTCCAGCCAACGGCAAGCTGCAATTGACCGATTGTGCTAAATAAACTGACTTTCTGCTTCACAACCACTATTGTACGTTCAAAGAGTTAAATCCATATACACGCCGGGTGGCGGTAATATTTTTTGGGTGATTAGTGCATTCCAGTGACATAAACGTACAGTTTACAGCCAACGGCAAGCTGCAATTGACCGATTGTGTACAATAAACTGACTTTCTGCTTCACAACCACTATTGTACGTTCAAAGAGTTAAATCCATTTACACGACAGCTGGCGGTAATATTTTTTGGGTGATTAGTGCATTCCAGTGACCTAAACGTACAGTTTCCAGCCAACAGCAAGCTGCAATTGACCGATTGTGCTAAATAAACTGACTTTCTGCTTCACAACCACTATTGTACGTTCAAAGAGTTAAATCCATATACACGCCGGGTGGCGGTAATATTTTTTGGGTGATTAGTGCATTCCAGTGACATAAACGTACAGTTTACAGCCAACGGCAAGCTGCAATTGACCGATTGTGCTAAATAAACTGACTTTCTGCTTCACAACCACTATTGTACGTTCAAAGAGTTAAATCCATATACACGCCGGGTGGCGGTAATATTTTTTGGGTGATTAGTGCATTCCAGTGACATAAACGTACAGTTTCCAGCCAACGGCAAGCTGCAATTGACCGATTGTGCTAAATAAACTGACTTTCTGCTTCACAACCACTATTGTACGTTCAAAGAGTTAGATCCATTTACACGCCGGGCGGCGGCAATATTTTTTGGGTGATTAGTGCATTCCAGTGACATAAACGTACAGTTTCCAGCCAACGGCAA
Organism: Staurois parvus; assembly: GCF_062004578.1. Classification (NCBI taxonomy): domain Eukaryota; kingdom Metazoa; phylum Chordata; class Amphibia; order Anura; family Ranidae; genus Staurois; species Staurois parvus. The sequence continues at coordinate 6,955,004 of NW_028318210.1, read as the reverse complement.
GCTGCAATTGACCGATTGTGCTAAATAAACTGACTTTCTGCTTCACAACCACTATTGTACGTTCAAAGAGTTAAATCCATATACACGCCGGGTGGCGGTAATATTTTTTGGGTGATCAGTGCATTCCAGTGACATAAACGTACAGTTTCCAGCCAACGGCAAGCTGCAATTGACCGATTGTGCTAAATAAACTGACTTTCTGCTTCACAACCACTATTGTATGTTCAAAGAGTTAGATCCATTTACACGCCGGCTGGCGGTAATATTTTTTGGGTGATTAGTGCATTCCAGTGACATAAACGTACAGTTTCCAGCCAACGGCAAGCTGCAATTGACCGATTGTGCTAAATAAACTGACTTTCTGCTTCACATCCACTATTGTACGTTCAAAGAGTTAGATCCATTTACACGCCAGGTGGCGGTAATATTTTTTGGGTGATTAGTGCATTCCAGTGACATAAACGTACAGTTTACAGCCAACGGCAAGCTGCAATTGACCGATTGTGTACAATAAACTGACTTTCTGCTTCACAACCACTATTGTACGTTCAAAGAGTTAAATCCATATACACGCCGGGTGGCGGTAATATTTTTTGGGTGATTAGTGCATTCCAGTGACATAAACGTACAGTTTCCAGCCAACGGCAAGCTGCAATTGACCGATTGTGCTAAATAAACTGACTTTCTGCTTCACAACCACTATTGTACGTTCAAAGAGTTAGATCCATTTACACGCCGGGTGGCGGTAATATTTTTTGGGTGATTAGTGCATTCCAGTGACATAAACGTACAGTTTCCAGCCAACGGCAAGCTGCAATTGACCGATTGTGCTAAATAAACTGACTTTCTGCTTCACAACCACTATTGTACGTTCAAAGAGTTAAATCCATATACACGCCGGGTGGCGGTAATATTTTTTGGGTGATCAGTGCATTCCAGTGACATAAACGTACAGTTTCCAGCCAACGGCAAGCTGCAATTGACCGATTGTGCTAAATAAACTGACTTTCTGCTTCGCAACCACTATTGTACGTTCAAAGAGTTAGATCCATTTACACGCCGGGTGGCGGTAATATTTTTTGGGTGATTAGTGCATTCCAGTGACATAAACGTACAGTTTCCAGCCAACGGCAAGCTGCAATTGACCGATTGTGCTAAATAAACTGACTTTCTGCTTCACAACCACTATTGTACGTTCAAAGAGTTAGATCCATTTACACGCCGGGTGGCGGTAATATTTTTTGGGTGATTAGTGCATTCCAGTGACATAAACGTACAGTTTCCAGCCAACGGCAAGCTGCAATTGACCGATTGTGTACAATAAACTGACTTTCTGCTTCACAACCACTATTGTACGTTCAAAGAGTTAAATCCATTTACACGCCGGCTGGCGGTAATATTTTTTGGGTGATTAGTGCATTCCAGTGACCTAAACGTACAGTTTCCAGCCAACGGCAAGCTGCAATTGACCGATTGTGCTAAATAAACTGACTTTCTGCTTCACAACCACTATTGTACGTTCAAAGAGTTAAATCCATATACACGCCGGGTGGCGGTAATATTTTTTGGGTGATTAGTGCATTCCAGTGATATAAACGTACAGTTTACAGCCAACGGCAAGCTGCAATTGACCGATTGTGTACAATAAACTGACTTTCTGCTTCACAACCACTATTGTACGTTCAAAGAGTTAAATCCATATACACGCCGGGTGGCGGTAATATTTTTTGGGTGATTAGTGCATTCCAGTGATATAAACGTACAGTTTACAGCCAACGGCAAGCTGCAATTGACCGATTGTGTACAATAAACTGACTTTCTGCTTCACAACCACTATTGTACGTTCAAAGAGTTAGATCCATTTTTACGCAGTGTGGCGGTAATATTTTTTGGGTGATTAGTGCATTCCAGTGACCTAAACGTACAGTTTCCAGCCAACGGCAAGCTGCAATTGACCGATTGTGCTAAATAAACTGACTTTCTGCTTCACAACCACTATTGTACGTTCAAAGAGTTAAATCCATATACACGCCGGGTGGCGGTAATATTTTTTGGGTGATCAGTGCATTCCAGTGACATAAACGTACAGTTTCCAGCCAACGGCAAGCTGCAATTGACCGATTGTGCTAAATAAACTGACTTTCTGCTTCACAACCACTATTGTACGTTCAAAGAGTTAAATCCATATACACGCCGGGTGGCGGTAATATTTTTTGGGTGATTAGTGCATTCCAGTGACATAAACGTACAGTTTACAGCCAACGGCAAGCTGCAATTGACCGATTGTGTACAATAAACTGACTTTCTGCTTCACAACCACTATTGTACGTTCAAAGAGTTAAATCCATTTACACGACGGCTGGCGGTAATATTTTTTGGGTGATTAGTGCATTCCAGTGACCTAAACGTACAGTTTCCAGCCAACGGCAAGCTGCAATTGACCGATTGTGCTAAATAAACTGACTTTCTGCTTCACAACCACTATTGTACGTTCAAAGAGTTAAATCCATATACACGCCGGGTGGCGGTAATATTTTTTGGGTGATTAGTGCATTCCAGTGACATAAACGTACAGTTTCCAGCCAACGGCAAGCTGCAATTGACCGATTGTGCTAAATAAACTGACTTTCTGCTTCACAACCACTATTGTACGTTCAAAGAGTTAGATCCATTTACACACCGGGTGGCGGTAATATTTTTTGGGTGATTAGTGCATTCCAGTGACCTAAACGTACAGTTTCCAGCCAACGGCAAACTGCAATTGACCGATTGTGCTAAATAAACTGACTTTCTGCTTCACAACCACTATTGTACGTTCAAAGAGTTAAATCCATATACACGCCGGGTGGCGGTAATATTTTTTGGGTGATTAGTGCATTCCAGTGACCTAAACGTACAGTTTACAGCCAACGGCAAGCTGCAATTGACCGATTGTGCTAAATAAACTGACTTTCTGCTTCACAACCACTATTGTACGTTCAAAGAGTTAGATCCATTTACACGCCGGGTGGCGGTAATATTTTTTGGGTGATTAGTGCATTCCAGTGACATAAACGTACAGTTTCCAGCCAACGGCAAGCTGCAATTGACCGATTGTGCTAAATAAACTGACTTTCTGCTTCACAACCACTATTGTACGTTCAAAGAGTTAAATCCATATACACGCCGGGTGGCGGTAATATTTTTTGGGTGATTAGTGCATTCCAGTGACATAAATGTACAGTTTCCAGCCAACGGCAAGCTGCAATTGACCGATTGTGCTAAATAAACTGACTTTCTGCTTCACAACCACTATTGTACGTTCAAAGAGTTAGATCCATTTACACGCCGGGTGGCGGTAATATTTTTTGGGTGATTAGTGCATTCCAGTGACATAAACGTACAGTTTACAGCCAACGGCAAGCTGCAATTGACCGATTGTGCTAAATAAACTGACTTTCTGCTTCACAACCACTATTGTACGTTCAAAGAGTTAAATCCATTTACACGCCGGCTGGCAGTAATATTTTTAGGGTGATTAGTGCATTCCAGTGACATAAACATACAGTTTCCAGCCAACGGCAAGCTGCAATTGACCGATTGTGCTAAATAAACTGACTTTCTGCTTCACAACCACTATTGTACGTTCAAAGAGTTAAATCCATATACACGCCGGGTGGCGGTAATATTTTTTGGGTGATTAGTGCATTCCAGTGACATAAACGTACAGTTTCCAGCCAACGGCAAGCTGCAATTGACCGATTGTGCTAAATAAACTGAATTTCTGCTTCACAACCACTATTGTACGTTCAAAGAGTTAAATCCATATACACGCCGGGTGGCGGTAATATTTTTTGGGTGATTAGTGCATTCCAGTGACATAAACGTACAGTTTCCAGCCAACGGCAAGCTGCAATTGACCGATTGTGCTAAATAAACTGACTTTCTGCTTCACAACCACTATTGTACGTTCAAAGAGTTAGATCCATTTACACGCCGGGTGGCGGTAATATTTTTTGGGTGATTAGTGCATTCCAGTGACATAAACGTACAGTTTACAGCCAACGGCAAGCTGCAATTGACCGATTGTGTACAATAAACTGACTTTCTGCTTCACAACCACTATTGTACATTCAAAGAGTTAAATCCATTTACACGCCGGGTGGCGGTAATATTTTTTGGGTGATTAGTGCATTCCAGTGACATAAACGTACAGTTTCCAGCCAACGGCAAGCTGCAATTGACCGATTGTGCTAAATAAACTGACTTTCTGCTTCACAACCACTATTGTACGTTCAAAGAGTTAAATCCATATACACGCCGGGTGGCGGTAATATTTTTTGGGTGATTAGTGCATTCCAGTGACATAAACGTACAGTTTCCAGCCAACGGCAAGCTGCAATTGACCGATTGTGCTAAATAAACTGACTTTCTGCTTCACAACCACTATTGTACGTTCAAAGAGTTAAATCCATTTACACGCCGGCTGCCGGTAATATTTTTTGGGTGATTAGTGCATTCCAGTGACATAAACGTACAGTTTACAGCCAACGGCAAGCTGCAATTGACCGATTGTGCTAAATAAACTGACTTTCTGCTTCACAACCACTATTGTATGTTCAAAGAGTTAAATCCATTTACACGCCGGCTGGCAGTAATATTTTTAGGGTGATTAGTGCATTCCAGTGACATAAACGTACAGTTTCCAGCCAACGGCAAGCTGCAATTGACCGATTGTGCTAAATAAACTGACTTTCTGCTTCACAACCACTATTGTACGTTCAAAGAGTTAGATCCATTTACACGCCGGCTGGTGGTAATATTTTTTGGGTGATTAGTGCATTCCAGTGACATAAACGTACAGTTTCCAGCCAACGGCAAGCTGCAATTGACCGATTGTGCTAAATAAACTGACTTTCTGCTTCACAACCACTATTGTACGTTCAAAGAGTTAAATCCATATACACGCCGGGTGGCGGTAATATTTTTTGGGTGATTAGTGCATTCCAGTGACATAAACGTACAGTTTCCAGCCAACGGCAAGCTGCAATTGACCGATTGTGCTAAATAAACTGACTTTCTGCTTCACAACCACTATTGTACATTCAAAGAGTTAGATCCATTTACACGCCGGCTGGCAGTAATATTTTTTGGGTGATTAGTGCATTCCAGTGACAGAAACGTACAGTTTCCAGCCAACGGCAAGCTGCAATTGACCGATTGTGCTAAATAAACTGACTTTCTGCTTCACAACCACTATTGTACGTTCAAAGAGTTAAATCCATTTACACGCCGGCTGGCGGTAATATTTTTTGGGTGATTAGTGCATTCCAGTGACCTAAACGTACAGTTTCCAGCCAACGGCAAGCTGCAATTGACCGATTGTGCTAAATAAACTGACTTTCTGCTTCACAACCACTATTGTACGTTCAAAGAGTTAAATCCATATACACGCCGGGTGGCGGTAATATTTTTTGGGTGATTAGTGCATTCCAGTGACATAAACGTACAGTTTCCAGCCAACGGCAAGCTGCAATTGACCGATTGTGCTAAATAAACTGACTTTCTGCTTCACAACCACTATTGTACGTTCAAAGAGTTAAATCCGTTTTTATTTTTGGGGTGCTTATTGAATTAAAGAGTATGTCAGACAACACACAGAGGAGTGGCAGAGGAGGCAATGTTTCAGGAGCGAGCAGACGTGGCAGCAGAGGAAGGGGTCGAGGCAGCACTAGTCGCAGCCAGAGGCCAGTGCTCCTGGTGTCATCCAGCGGTCGTGTCTCCACCGACAACCCTGCCGTCATCGATTGGTTGACTCGGTCGTCTTCCTCTTCCCAGGTCACCTCTGACACCTACAGCCAACGGTCGGTGGGTACGTCAGACACAACCGTTAGTTGGCATGGCCCGGGAGCAAGCCCACTGAAATCACGTGTCCTCGACCTGCCCCTTTCCTTTGGTGTTCCCTCACCAAGCGAAGTATTGCATGCTGTGGGCTCAGCCCCACTGTACAGTGAGGAAGAGCTAACAGAGGGCGGTCAGGAACGGGGGGAGACATCCGCCTCTTCAGCAGCCAGGCGAAGAAGTACTGGCGAGGAGAGTGGCTCGGTAGCCGGTCTAGAGACAGGTCTGTCTCCTGACCCACACGCAGCCGAGGGGGCTAGTAGTGACGTGGAGACCCTAATTGATGATGATGAGGCTGATCGCACTTGGCAGCCTCGTCGTCATCAGGCTATTGCTTCCGCATCATCAGGAGAAGAGGGTGCCAGCTTGCCAGCGAGCAAAACAGTCGGTGGGTTGCCCAGGAGGCAGCAGGGTCGCAGCAGTGTCAGTGGAGCCAAACGGCCACGGAGTAGAGCACCAGCTCCACTGCAGCCTACCACCACGGCCAGTAGTGGTGCCGGTGTGCACGGAGGAAGTAGCAGTCAGCCAGTGAGGAGTAGCGGGGGCAAAGTTTCCTACTTGGCGGTGTGGCAATTTTTCGTCAAGCCGCCCGAGGAAGTAAACGTAGCCGTATGTCGACTATGTGGCCAGAAAGTCAAGCGTGGCCAGGGTGCCAATGTTGGGACTACAGCGTTGCGTCAGCATATGCAGCGTCGCCATTCGGTGGCCTGGGAAAACCGTGATAAAGATACGGCGGTTCTGCCTGCCCCAGCCCCTGCTCCATCACCCGCTCCGTTACTTGCTCCGTCACCCGACGTCAATCGCCCTCTATCAGCCAGTCAAGGCTCCAACACCTCTGCTGAGGGGAGTTGTCGCTTGTTGGCATCTTCCGCTCGTTCAGATGCTCCTTCTCCTGCTACTCCTCTTCACGGATTCCGTCAGCAGTCTTTCTTGGAATCCGTTTCCAAGAGACAACAGTTTGCGAGCACGCACCCGACGGTGCAGAAGCTGAACGTCCTCCTGTCCAAGTTGCTGGTGCTGCAGTCCCTCCCTTTCCAAGTGGTGGACTCAGCACCTTTCCGAGAAATGATGGCTTGTGCCGAGCCGCGGTGGAGAGTGCCAAGCCGGCATTTCTTCACCAAAAAGGCAGTGCCAGCCCTGCATTCACATGTAGAAGAGATGGTGGGCCAGTCTTTGAGCATGTCGGTCTCTGCCAAAGTGCACGGCAGCGCCGACGTGTGGAGCTGTAACTACGGTCAGGGACAGTAAATGTCATTTACGGTCCACTGGGTGAACGTGGTGCCGGCACAGCCGCACCAGCAACTTGGACAGGTCACGCCGCTTTTGCCTCCACGTTTGCACGTCCTTGGTCCAGCAAAGATGTCCGCCTCTACCACCTCTTCTTCCGCCGTGTCCTCAGCCGCCACCCCCGTGCCAAGTCCCATTACCCGACCGGCATATCACATGTGCAGGGCGCAACGGTGTCACGCTGTGCTGCACCTGGTATGCCTTGGCGAACGTAGTCACACAGGGGAGGAACTTCTGAGTGTAATGAACAGAGAAATCGACAGATGGCTGTCTCCGCGCAAACTGAAAATCGGAACCATGTTGACCGACAACGGAAAGAACATGGTGTCTGCTCTGCGTCAAGGAAGGTTGTGCCATGCGCCATGCATGGCTCACGTGTTCAATCTGGTTGTCAAGCGGTTCCTAAAATCCACCATCCCACTGCAAGACATCCTTAAAATGTCACGTAAACTTTGCATGCATTTCAGCCATTCCTACACCGCAAAGCACACCCTCCTTGAGCTGCAGCGGCAGAACGGAATTCCACAGCATCGCCTGATCTGCGACGTTGCAACAAGGTGGAATTCAACCCTACATATGTTAGACCGCCTTTACGAACAGCGAAAGGCCATCACCGATTTCCTGATGTTACAAGCGGATAAAGGTACTCCCCTGTGTAACTTAGATGTCAGCCATTGGCAGCTCATGTGTGACACCTGCCGCTTGCTCAGGCCCTTTGAGGAGGCCACGCTATTCGTGAGTTGGCAGGACTATGGGATGAACGACGTCATTCCTCTGTTGCACGTCCTGGAACAAATGCTGTTAACAATGGCTGGTCAGGGTGCGGTAGACGTGGTGCACAGATCTCAACGCCACATGACCCCTGTGGGGGCAGGACAGGAAGAAGAGGAGGAGGTAGAGGAGGACATTGGTGCTCAGGAATTATTGAGTGAAATGGGTGGTTTTTCCACTCAGCGGACAGGAGTGGAGGAGCAGGAGCATCTGGTAGAGGAGGAGGAGGAGACAGAGGACCCAGACGCACCGTGGCAGTATGCTGTGGAGATGGAGGCAGGGAGTCCCTCGCATTCCTTGGCACAAATGGCCCATAGCATGCTCGGTTGCTTGCGTAGCGACAGCCGAATAATAACCATCAGACAGAGGGATGACTTTTGGCTGTCCACCTTGTTGGACCCTCGCTACCGTTCAAAAATGGTGGCCTTTTTCACACCTGCTGAGAGGGAGGCCAAAATAAAGTACTATAAAAACCACCTATGTAGTCAGTTGGTCTCTGCCTTTCTGCGCCAACGTCCATCCTCAGACACTGTGGGCCCTGTGCGCTCGCGGGAATTGCTTTGTATATCTGTCGCCTTAGGGGCCGCTGTCTGGCGACATAATTTTTTGTCACTGTGTAGACATCTATTTATAGGCCGATGTTTGGCCACAAAAATATATTTAGTAATAACCTAGCCGTTCAGGCCGCTCCCTGAACACCTTGGGAATTGCTTTGTATATCTGTCGCCTTAGAGGCCGCTGTCTGTACAGCTCATGAATTGCTTTCTATATGTGTCGCCTTTGAGGCCGCTGGCTGGACAGCTGATGAATTGATTTGTATATATGTACTTATTGTCCGCTGTCCGGACAGCTCATGAATTACTTTTTGTATATAGCCTTCCAAACCACTCTCAGAATAAGTCATGATATTCATGCTGTGTATAGCCTTATAGGCCAATGGTCAATCAAGTCATGATTGTTATAGTGTGTATAGCCTTATAGGCCGCTGTCTTTACAACTTTATAATTCCATGCAGTATATAGCCCTATCGGCCACTTTCTGGCATCCAGTTGCTGTAGCCCCCATCACCACACTGTGCCACGGGCCCCTGTACCGCCTTCTCATACTGCTGCCAGATCCATCCTCTGCCATGTGCGTCTTTGTCGTCTGCTCACGCTGCTGGGTTCCAGTTTTAAACCTAGGCCTGTGTATGGCTTCCGAATACTGCTGCCTCCACCGCCACCCTGCGCCATGTGCCTCTGTCGTCTGCTCACGCTGCTGACGGCTTCCGCTTTTTAACCTAGGCCTGTGTATGGCTTCCGAATTCTGCTGCCTCCACCGCCACCCTGCGCCATGTGCCTCTGTCGTCTGCTCACGCTGCTGACGGCTTCCGCTTTTTAAACTAGTCCTGTGTATGTCTTCCGAATACTGCTGCCTCCACCGCCACCCTGCGCCATGTGCCACTTTCGGGTCTCCTCACACTGCTGCCAGGTCCATACTGATTCATGGCCCCCTGTACCGGCTCCTCATGAACGTGGTTCAGCGGGTTTGCATCACTTAACGGCAAATCGTTGACAAATGCTGGGACGTTCAGTGTTGTGCGCATTAAGCCAGACACCAAAGGGCAGCACAGACCGGTTATTACTCGCTCAAGCATGGCTGAACAAAACCAGTCTCTACCACAAATTGGACCCAGACCTGCCCAGGGTCTCGTAACTAGATTGCACGGAGGAGTAGAGTCCGTTATCGGAATTAAATAGACAAAACGCCACACCAAAAAGAGTGGCCATTTCCAACACTTATTCCAGAAAGAGGAACAACCCGTTTCATATACGGCCCGTAGACGTTTCACGTCTGCCACATTCAGTCGATTTAAGACGCAAGCTCCACTTCCTGTGGTCTCTGACCGTCGATATACCTTTAAGTGTCAGCTTTGAAGCTATATTCCCTCCGGAGCACTGACACTGGTGCCCTTCCGTCAACATGCCTTTAAGTTTCAGTTTTCAACCATATTCCCCACAGAAGCCAAACTCTTGGGTATCCCAGAAGCTGCTCAGCGGGTCAGGGCAATAAAGCTCCCGGTTCGCAGGTTGTTCCGTCTTATGGATGGAAGTACGACGGTATATGATCTTCTTCGCACCCACGGCATTACCTCATAAAATTTCTGCATTGCATCTGCAATCACAACGCTGACTTCCCGGATCGCCACTCAGCCATTGGACTCTTGATAGTCGTCTCCCCACACTGCTGCTGGGGGGACTTTTTAACCTAGGCCTGTGTATGGCCTTCAATTGAAGCTGCTTCCGCTCCGCCACTCTGCCATTGGACTCTTGATAGTCGTCTCCCCCACGCTGCTGCTGGGGGGACTTTTTAACATAGGCCTCTGTATGGCCTTTAATTGAAGCTGCTTATGCTCCGCCACTCTGCCATGGGCCTCTTGGGTATCCCAGAAGCTGCTCAGCGGGTCAGGGCAATAAAGCTCCCGGTTCGCAGGTTGTTCCGTCTTATGGATGGAAGTACGACGGTATATGATCTTCTTCGCACCCACGGCATCACCTCATAGAATCTCTGCATTGCATCTGCAATCACAACGCTGACTTCCCGGATCGCCACTCAGCCATTGGACTCTTGATAGTCGTTTCCCCACACTGCTGCTGGGGGGACTTTTTAACCTAGGCCTGTGTATGGCCTTCAATTGAAGCTGCTTCCGCTCCGCCACTCTGCCATTGGACTCTTGATAGTCGTCTCCCCCACGCTGCTGCTGGGGGGACTTTTTAACCTAGGCCTGTGTATGGCCTTCAATTGAAGCTGCTTCTGCTCCGCCACTCTGCCATTGGACTCTTGATAGTCGTCTCCCCACACTGCTGCTGGGGGGACTTTTTAACATAAGCCTCTGTATGGCCTTCAATTTAAGCTGCTTACGCTTCGCCACTCTGCCATGGGCCCCTGTACCGCCTCCTCTTGCTGCTGCCAGGTCCAGAGTGTGTCATGGGTCCCTGTACGGCCTCCCATTGCTGCTGACTTCATCGCCAGACTCTGCCATGTGCCACTTTCAGGTCTCCTTACACTGTTGGTGGGTTCCATTTTGTGATAGTGTGCTGTATGGCCTTCCATTGCTGCTGCCTCCACCGCCACCCTGCGCCATGTGCCTCTGTCGTCTGCTCACGCTGCTGACGGCTTCCGCTTTTTAACCGAGGCCTGTGTTTGGCTTCCGAATACTGCTGCATCCACCGCCATCCTGCGCCATGTGTCTCTGTTGTCTGCTCACGCTGCTGATGGCTTCCGCTTTTTAACCTAGGCCTGTGTATGGCTTCAGAATAATGCTGCCTACACCGCCACCCTGCGCCATGTGCCTCTGTCGTCTGCTCACGCTGCTGCCAGGTCCATACTGATTCATGGCCCCCTGTACCGGCTCCTCATGAACGTGGTTCAGCGGGTTTGCATCACTTAACGGCAAATCGTTGACAAACGCTGGGACGTTCAGTGTTGTGCGCATTAAGCCAGACACCAAAGGGCAGCACAGACCTGTTATTACTCGCTCAAGCATGGCTGAACAAAACCAGTCTCTACCACAAATTGGACCCAGACCTGCCCAGGGTCTCGTAAGTAGATTGCACGGAGGAGTAGAGTTCGTTATTGGAATTAACTGTGAGGGACTTTTAAACCTAGGCCTGTGTATGGCCTTCAATTGAAGCTGCTTCTGCTCCGCCACTCTGCCATTGGACTCTTGATAGTCGTCTCCCCACGCTGCTGCTGGGGGGACTTTTTAACATAGGCCTCTGTATGGCCTTCAATTTTAGCTGCTTACGCTCCGCCACTCTGCCATGGGCCCCTGTACCGCCTCCTCATGCTGCTGCCAGGCCCGTAATCTGCCATGGGCCCCTGTACCGACTCCTCATGCTGCTGCCAGGCCCGTAATCTGTCATGGGCCCCTGTACCGCCTCCTCATGCTGCTGCCAGGTCCAGAGTGTGTCATGGGTCCCTGTACGGCCTCCCATTGCTGCTGTCTCCATCGCCACACTCTGCCATGTGCCACTTTCAGGTCTCCTCACACTGCTGGTGGGTTCCATTTTGTCATAGGGTGCTGGCAGATTACGGGCCTCCCATTGCTGCTGCCAGGCCCGTAATCTGCCATGGGCCCCCGTACCGACTCCTCATGCTGCTGCCAGGCCCGTAATCTGTCATAGGCCCCTGTACCGCCTCCTCATGCTGCTGCCAGGTCCAGAGTGTGTCATGGGTCCCTGTACGGCCTTCCATTGCTGCTGTCTCCATCGCCACACTCTGCCATGTGGCACTTTCAGGTCTCCTCACACTGCTGGTGGGTTCCATTTTGTCATAGGGTGCTGTATGGCCTCCCATTGCTGCTGCCTCCACCGCCACACTGTGGCTCCACACTCTGGTTTTGGCCCCGTGACTGCCCAAATGAGTGAAGTGTGCGGTGATTCTAAGATCGATGGCACTCATCTGCATGTCATACTGACTGACAGTATTATTTCTCTTCCCCAGCAGACTCCAAGAGCATTTAAATTAAAGGTACAGTGTTCTGCACTAATATAAAGGCTCTCTGAAGCCTAGAAACACCCTTTTTATAAGTTAAATTCGCAGCGAATATATTCGGCTCGAAGCGAATTTATTCGGCGAATTCGGCAAATCAGCCGAACCGAATTTTTGAATAATTCGCTCATCTCTAATGTCAACACTCCCGCTGATACCACTGCCTGAGAAAGGTTCTACATTATTGCTGCTTTAGCTACAACAAATGTTGAATTGAATCTATCATGGGTCATGGAGCATTCATTACACAGGCTCAATATACAATATGTTACTTGTTCCGAAATCTTGTGAAGCGTAATGAATAGTTCCCCCTTTTTGCACAATAATTTGTTGTTTTAGCTTTTACCTGGTACATTCACACCATACTGTATATTTCTCATCTTTAAATGAATCTAACAAAAAATTAATTCAATCCAGACAGTGCACAGCAATAAAAATACTGTGTATAAAAAAAAAAAAGGAAAAGAAAACACTTCCCTGCTGTCCACAGTGGTTCTCATTTGCGTGGTATACACACACACAGAGTCTGCTGCTTTTGTTGGCTCTTTCTGGTGTTCCCCTGGTTAACTTCCTGGTTCTAAGCACCCTACATCACATCCACTCAGAGGGGCTTTCACACCATTGACCACTTGGAAGGAGACTTATTGATACACTTTTTAATATCTTGTCAATGTCAGTGCATATTTATGCAGTATGTTTTCATTTGGACTTTTATTAAGGACTTTTTAGTCTTTTTAGACTCTCTTTATGTCGTTTATCATTCCATGCCTATTATTATTTTTGGCAGGTTAACCAGTGCACCCCTTTTTTGTGCCTGGGTACATTTAGAGTGTAAATGCCCTCTACAAATCTCTTTTTAACCATCTTGTTAGGCTATAATTATAGTAAATTTGATTGATGGCATGGGCTATCAAAGTTTGCACCACCTAGCTTGTAAGCAGATTACATCAGGGGTTGTGTACAAAATAAAGTTTTGTTTTATTTTGGGTCACCATTATAACCTATTAGTGTGTGTACTTGATATATGAAAGGTGTACTGAGTCAGCAGGCTGCCCAAAAGTTAGGAAAGAGCTAAGCTAGCCTACTTTTAAGTGTTTTGGTAGGCCAAAAATACACGGGGAGGTAACCTTTGTCAGAGCGCAATAGGAGGAGGAGGGGAGCTGGAGTCTTGGGTCTTTGCCTCCACATGGGAAGGAGTCGGGATGATATTGCAGGTCTAAGGACTTTATGGACTTGCACTACTCTGAGATGTGAGATGGCAGCCTGGTTAGGAAACAGCCTGAATAGGGAATAGAGCTAGAGTTGTGAAGAATTAACTGTAAAGACTGTGTACTGTAATAACCTATTGCTCCTCAGTAATGTCTAAATTACCCTTAAAGTTCCTGGTCTGACATTCTTACACAGGGGTTGCATGTAATGTTGTATCCAAAGAACAAGAGCTTGTACAACAAACTTCAAATGAAGAAGGGAGGAGAGAGGGCCACCATAAAAGGGTTAACCATAAAAACGATTTGGTGGTATGGCTAGCATGCCATTGCATGAGTAACCATCACCTCTAAACTCCTAGAACGCTTAGTCTACAATTGCCTGAGCTCCCACCTCACCGACAACAACCTTCTTGACCCTTTACAGTCTGGCTTTCGCTCACTACACTCCATTGAAACTGCCCTACTAAAACTCACTAATGATCTACTAACTGCTAAAACCAATGGCCACTACTCCGTACTCTTACTACTTGACCTCTCTGTGGCTTTTGATACGGTTGACCATCCCCTCCTCCTCAAAAAACACCACTCTCTTGGTCTCAGAGACTTCGCTCTCTCCTGGTTTTCCTCCTATCTATCGCTGCGCTCCTTCAGCGTTACCTACAGTTGTGGCCAAAATTATTCAACCCCCAATGCTGTAAAGGGGTTTAGGGACTATAGTGTACATTTGGAATTGTATTCAGAATCAAATCCTACAAGGACGTTGTAACTACCCAAATGCAACTAAAATGACATCAATTGTTTATGTAATACAGTAGTAAATGGTTCTTATGTGGTTTCTTCATTGCCACAATTATTCAACCCCTTAAAGACTACCACTCTGAAGAACAGAGGTTCATACAGGTGCTTTCCATCAGGTATTGAAAACACCTGTGGATGTCACCGAGCAGCAATCAAGCATAATAAGCACCAATTAGGCAGCTTTAAAATGACTGTGATACTCAGCTCCTTCTAGACATTTACTGGTGTGGTTACAAACATGGTGAAGGCAAGAGAATGGTCCAGGAAGACAAGAGAAGAGGTGATTTCTCTTCACAGGAAGGGCAATGGCTATAAGAAGATTGCAAAGATGTTAAACATACCAAGAGACACCTTAGGAAGCATCATTCGCAAATTCAAGGCAAAGGGCACTGTTGAAACGCTACCTGGTCGTGGCAGAAAGAAGATGCTGACTTCGACTGCTGTGCGCTACCTGAAGCGTAGAGTGGAGAGAAGTCCCCGTGTGACTGCTGAGGAACTGAGAAAAGATTTGTCAGATGTGGGTACAGAAGTTTCAGCCCAGACAATAAGACGCACACTGCGTAATGAAGGCCTCCGTGCCAGAACTCCCAGGCGTACCCCCTTGCTGTCTCCAAAGAATAAGAAGAGTCGACTGCAGTATGCCAAAAGCCATGTGGACAAACCACAAAAGTTGTGGGATAGTGTTCTGTGGACTGATGAAACAAAATTAGAACTGTTTGGGCCCATGGATCAACGCTATGTTTGGAGGAGGAAGAACAAGGCCTATGATGAAAAGAACACCTTGCCTACTGTGAAGCATGGTGGAGGGTCAATCATGCTTTGGGGCTGTTTTGCTTCTGCAGGTACAGGGAAGCTTCAGCGTGTGCAAGGTACCATGAATTCTCTTCAGTACCAGGAGATATTGGATGGAAACGTGATGCAGTCCGTCACACACCTGAGGCTTGGGAGACGTTGGACCTTTCAACAGGACAATGATCCCAAGCATACCTCCAAGTCCACTAGAGCATGGTTGCAGAGGAAAGGCTGGAACATTTTGGAGTGGCCATCGCAGTCACCAGACTTAAATCCGATTGAGAACCTCTGGTGGGACTTAAAGAAAGCAGTTGCAGTGCGCAAGCCTAAGAATGTGACTGAACTGGAGGCCTTTGCCCATGAAGAATGGGCGAAGATACCCGTAGATCGCTGCAAGACACTTGTGTCAAGCTATGCTTCACGTTTAAAAGCTGTTATAACTGTAAAAGGATGCTGTACTAAGTACTAAGATTGAATGTCACTTGGGGGTTGAATAAAACTGATAATGCTGTGAGCACAGAAAAGACATTTGTGGTTATTTCATTATAACTGTTATGTTATATTTGTCTGACCTACAAGTGCCTCTTTAATGTAAATGTAAGCAAGATGACTGAATGATCAAAAGCAATGTCAAACTGGCCAAAACACTCAATTTCAGTGGGGGTTGAATAATTTTGGCCACAACTGTATAATGCTACCTCCTCCTCTTCACTCCCTCTTTCTGTATGGGGTCCCTCAAGGTTCTGTCCTTGGACCCCTTCTCTTCCCCATCTACACCTCCTCCCTTGGTCACTTGATAAACTTCCATGGCTTTAAGTACCATCTCTATGCTGATGACACACAAATCTATCTTTCTACCCCTCACCTCAACCCATCAGTCTCCTCTCGCATTACTAACCTACTAAGTGACATATCGGCATGGATGTCACTCCACTTTCTCAAACTCAATCTTTCCAAAACTGAGCTCTTAGTATTCCCCCCAGCTCGTGCCCCCTTCCCTGACTTCTCCATCAAGATCAATAACACAATCATCAGTCCCTCCCCTCATGCCAGGGTACTAGTTGTAATCCTAGACTCCCATCTGTCCTTTCACCCCCAAATCCAATCTTGTAGACTTCACCTCCGCAACATCTCCAAGATACGCCCGTTCCTAACCTCGGAAACCACTAAGCAACTTATTCACTCCCTTGTTATATCTCGCCTTGACTATTGCAACTCCCTCCTCAGTGGCCTACCTAATCACAGGCTATCCCCCATTCAGTCTATCATGAATGCTGCTGCCAGACTTATCCACCTTACTAACCGTTCTGTATCTGCCACCCCTCTCTGCCAATCCCTCCACTGGCTTCCCATTGCCCAACTGATAAAATTCAAAACATTAACAATAACGTATAAAGCCATTTATATCTCTGCCCCAAATTACATCACCAATCTTGTCTCTAAATATCACCCAAACCATCCTCTCCACTCCTCGCAAGACCTCCTGCTCTCTAGCTCCCTTGTCTCCTCCTCCCATGCTCGTCTCTAGGACTTTTCCAGAGCTTCCCCCATCCTCTGGAACTCTCTACCCCTATCTATCAGACTATTGCCTACACTGCTCACTTTTAGGCGATCTCTGAAAACCTATCTCTTCAGGGAAGCCTCTCCTGCCCTCAGCTAATAATGGAATCTTCTACTCTTCCAATCAGTCCATCCCCCACAGTTACTACCTTTTGTACCACTAGCCCCTCCCTCCTAGATTGTAAGCTCCAAGGAGCAGGGCCCTCCTTTCCCTCTTGTATTGAACTGTATTGTTGCTGTATTGTCTTCCGTTATATTGTAAAGCGTTGAGCAAACTGTTGGTGCTATATAAATCCTGTATAATAATAAAAGTATAATAATAAGTGGTGGAGAAAGTTATAGCAGCCAGCCAGCAGGAACTTGGTACATGGCATGGGAGACAGAAATCCTGGTAGTGAGTGGGATGGTGAGCTGACTGCCTCCTTAGTGACTGGTATCCCATACTCAGGACTGACATCACAGCACAGGGAACCTATACACCTAGCCTGGAGGTACAGAAAAAAAGAGAGAACAAGAAGTGGATCCACTAAAATGTCAGTTCATTTGCAACAGAGGTCTGCACTGTATGAATGGTTGAATTCGCACATTGTTGCTGGAAGTGAAGTGGCAATCATGGTTGTGCTAGTAAAGCACAACACAGGCTCTGCAGTGTCCCCCTCAAAATGCTGCATTCAGGAAGATAAGGTGTACAGTGTCATTGTCACAATTTAGCCTGCATTTGTTCCTTGGTCCTGTTCCTGTGTCCCCGGGCATTAGCGAGCGTGGTCATGAAGGATCCCCACATCAGACACTTTAAGCCCCGCCCATATGCTAAATAAAACATCATTTATTTGCCAATCAGCAGACTTAAGGACTACAGGTAGTCATAAAGAGTTCTTGTGCTGGATATTATACTTAAACAAGGACTGGGCCATTTAGAGGTTTTCTAGAGTAATAAATGGTGCTTCTGATCATTGAAAATATTCATCACCCAGAGATTTTTCAGGCAGAACAATGCTGAGAAGGAAGGAGAAGTTTACTGTATGCTGCTTCTGTCTATCAGGTGAGTTAAATGAGAAGCATCAAGAACTACTATGGCTACAATGTACAGGCATCTAGGTATAACTTGCGGTGCCGCTCTAAGCTAAGATAAGGATCTCCCTGCCAGTTGCAGTGATGGGAGCAGGCGCCTATGCACCATTCAGGGGTGTAGAAGCATCATCAGAGAAAGGAAGAAGCACCGCTCACCAACCCAGTGCATGAATATTTGGATGAGTGTAACCTCAACCAGTGCCACCCCAGCTAGGCCCTCTGTCAGAGGGCCTGGCTGGAGCAGCACTGGCTGAGACCACATTCATCCACATATTCATGCACTGGGTCATTGAGCGGTGCTTTGTCCTTTCTCTGATGATACAGTGTACAGGCAGATGTTTTCTTGTCCATTACCCCCTGTACATATTGCCCAATTAGGCAATGGAAAGAGCAACATTTGTTGTCAAAATGCAGTTACCCATAGAAACCAGATGTGGATTACTGCACTTGTTCATTATGCTCCTATATTGCCTTAGGCTGGTCAAAGGTGGATATCTCTGGGACAAAGAAGAGGGAAAGGGAGAAATCTGCTCATCCTCAACCATGCAAGGAACCATTATCATGCACCTCACCCAAGGAGCAAACGTAGATGAGAATGTTTAATGATGGAAACGTTCCTTAAATGTTTCCAGTCCTAACCGAACCATTGTACCAGATTGCTGGGTTGGGCTGTTAATGGCCAGCTTTACTAAATAAGCCTGGCAGTGCCATAAAGGGAAACAGAATTTTTTATATCACTTTTCTAGCTATAGATGAAAAGAAATGAATGTGTAAGTAAGCACTAAATTTGCATTTGTACAAGAATCTATAATTCCCTGTTCCCTATCTATTAGGTGGGCTGTAGATATATAATCATTACATTAATGGTGTTTAAGGTTGGTAAATATAATCTGATTCTACGTTTTAGTTGCTTGTGACCTTCAGGAACCAAAATTAGATTGCAATGTTTATGGGCCATTTACAGCACATGTTCATCTTGCACCGCGCCTTAAAAATAGTGTGTGCTCTTTCTGGACATGTACAGTAGTGAAGCAACTATAGGGGTCTGTGTTACTAGGCAAAAGTCTTAGAAATTTATGGAAGGGATTGTCAAAGAATTCTAAGACTAGATTACAGTTTTTGAGCACAAACAATCTCGGTTAATACCAGAATTAGTTTATTTTGGAGTATAATAACAGAGGAACAGTAGGGTAAGTCATTACAGTGTAATAATCGTACTTTTGATTTGCCTTTTACCTTATAGTATATTTTGGAAAGAGTGGAGAAGAATTAAAACCCTTATTAGGTTTTTATTGCTGTGTCACTGCTAAAGAGATTTTGTCCAGGCGACGTCATCAGATCTGGAAGTGACTAAAGTCCAGATCTGCCAGTGTCTAATATCATTTATGAAAACAAGAGGTGTGACATGGCAGCACTGCTACTGCTGGGTACTCTCCAAGGGACCCTGAAGGCATACAATGTGAAAAGCCGGCCATACATGGCTTAAAATTCATCCAGTTTATCAGGGACTGGCCGAGATTTGATCCATGTATGGACAAGCTGATTGTACCCAAGTTGATTCCTCGATTGACTTGGGTACAACCAGCCTGTTGGATTTTTTGACATTCAGTTACTGCTAGCAGCTATTGCCAAAAGCAGTAACCATTGTGCTCTGCCCTCAGAGAGGGCCCCCCTGGAAGCACAGAATAGGAACCGCTGATGAGGGTGCAGCTCCTGATGCATTTCCTGATGCAGTTGCATTGCATGATGAGTGGTGCATAGTGGGGCTGTTAAAAGTGGGGGAATAAGCTATAATGAAGGTTGGAGGTAAGTTATGACCTGATATAATTGGGAACCAAGAACAATAGCTATTCATTTGGAACTTAACATGATGAGGGGTGTAGAGGTAGGCTATTGATGTGAGCAGGGCCATTTTTAATATTGATTGGACCTTGGGCAAACATTTTCTTGCCCCCCCATGCAATTTCGCTCTCCACCTTCTCTGTGACAAACAATAAATAGCAGCTAGACTCAAATCAGTTTACTGCAGCAGATCAGGCAGCTATTGTGACTGGTTGCCAGAGGTTACTGCACATTGTTACTGCTCACTGAATGGTTGCTAGAGGTTACAGCACATCATTACAGCTCACTGATTGGTTCCTAGAGGTTACAGCACATCATTATTGCTCACGGATTGATAACTTCTGCACCCCAAACCTCCCCCAACCTCTTCACTCCAGCTCCCCCCACCTTACTCTACATGCCTGCTCTGCTCATCTTTGTACTCACCTTCCTTACCTCTGTACATCCCCTCCCTGTTCACTGGTGCACCCCAAACTGTAATTCCTTTTCTGCCTACCTCTGCACACCCCACCTGCACCACTTTGCTTACTTTGCAAAACAAGCTGATGGTAGGCTCAGTGATCACAGTTGTAGGCAAGACTTGCATGCCCCTTTTTACCTCCCCAGTGGGCAGCATTCAGCAGAGGTGATGGTGGATGGAACCTCAGGAAGGACATAATACACATATGAATGCCGCTGCTATTTACATATGAATGCCACCACTAACATATCAATGCCAGCTATTTACATGTGAATGCTGACATGATCTGGGTCATCTGTACACTGCAATAGGGCAGAGCTCCACAGTAGAAGTGACAGCAATTCACACTGCGATATCAGGACACAGCACAGAAGGAAGACAAGCGATCCTGATACTATCAATTCACTATTGCTTTATGTGGTATTTACTGCAATATGCTCTGTAAATACCACAATAAACAGTACTAATGTCAATTCACAAAAGTAAATAAATGTATGTGGAAATTAATTAGTTGTCCAGGCAGTTAGAGAATGTGTTGAAAGTTAACTGGTTGTTAAGGAGTCGGCAGCCACCAGCGTCCTTACCAACCAATAACTGTCATTGTTGTTAAGGAGCGGGCAGCTGCGCCCTTAACAGCCAATGGCTCACGGTCAGTCAATTGCTGGGAATTCAAAATTGAGAAACAAAAAAAGCATGCCCCCCCCCCACAAACTATACAATACTCTCACCAATGTAGCAGACAATTTGAATAATTTTAAAGGAAATCTGTGCTAAGGTAACATGTAGGCTGTCTTTGCTGACCTGTGTTTCTAAAACTGTGAGGTGCCTGTCTACAAATCCCAGAACAAGTACACAAATCAGAAGGTCTGACTGGCCTAAATTTCCCCTGCTTCAACAATTCAAGCTAAAAGCTGCCAGGTAACTAGCATTTTTTAAAAAAGGACCAAAGGGCCTTCAAATTTCTTTTAGTATACATTTTCTTTAAAGCCCAACTGCTGCCAAAACATATTTTTGGATCTTGGAAAGGAGCAGATTCTCTGTCAGGTGTTTTTGCAGTCTGTCCCAGTGACAACAGTACCCCCCATTTATGGTCCTGCCACCACAAGCTGTCATGTGTGCAAGAAATATGGTGTTATAATCCCAATGGTGTCACAGATGGCAAATAAACTCAACAGAAGTATTTATGTACTCTTTTAAAGTCTATCCAAAGCTGAAAAAAAGTTTTGGCAGAAGAAAGGTTTAAACGGACCTCTGCAAATACACCGTAGGTATTTGCATAGTTTTGACAGATCCTGCTTTCTTTTTTGAAGCTCACCGAGAAACTGGTAAGTGACCTATTCATATAAATATTGACAAACACAGGGGACAGGAGAAGATTGTTGGAATTCATGCCTTCATCTCCTGAGTATCAAGAACTGACTTGGCCCAACAACACCTGCTTTTTTTGTCTGTAACAAGAAAGTGCTTTTCAGTTTAAAAAATGAACAGAGTGCCACTATTTATTCTCATAAAATGTAATAGTGGCTTAGCAAGTATTTCCAAGTTAAATAAAACTACTCTATTTCCTGGCAAATCATATTAATGTAAGATGGCATTTTTGGAGCATTGGCACATTCAAAGCATGACTATTTTGGACTGGTTTCAGTCCCTAGAAAGTACTGAGCCAGAGAATAAATTTTCTTTTCAATAGACTATTGCAACAGAATAAAGTTCAGAATCTAATAATATCAACTACTTGAAAACCCAGATTTTTCAATGAAGGTAAAAACTTTAAAAAAAGGACTATGAATTACCATTTAGAATACCCATGTGGAATAGTGGTCCTCTGTTACTTTAATAATCCCAGCACTACTGGGGTTATTTAGGGTGTAAAAATAAGCAATACCTGTTTTATCATTTTGGATAGTGTAACGAAGGAATAAAAGTGTTCACTGCCATCTGTGTCTCCACTAAGGCTAGGTTCATATATGTGCAGGTGGTGCTGCTGCGGATCCGCACAAAAATCCGTGCAGCCGCACCACCCACACAGAAGAATGCAGACATGCAGGTGGGTGCCATTAATTCTAATGGCATGCTGCCTGCACTTAAAATCGCAACCGCACTGGGAACCGAGGGCTGTGTTTTCAGAAGAAGTGCAGGGACTTCTTCCCTGCGTGTCCTGGGGCACGGGAGTCCATTCGAATGAATGGCCTCTTGTGCCCACACAAAACGTGGCCCGCAGGAGCGCAAATATGTGAATCAGGGCTAAGTAGTTTTATTTTCTGGGAATTCCAAAATTTTAATAAAAGTAATAAGTGAGAGCAGTATTGCAACTGCATAAGAAAAAATGCCCCTCAATTTGTACAGATTCCCTCTCAATTTTTGTTGCGCCTCTGAACAGGACGTGAAAGAAAAATCTTCCCAACAGGAAGGACGCAGCAAAAAATTAAACTTACTTGACCCTTGCGTACCCTATCCAAAACAAAAACAAATTGTTGCCTATGCTTTCTAGTCAAAATCAAGATTGCAGCAGCCAACCATATTACATCTTTTATTTATTAATTACAAGTACTTATATAGTGCCATCAATTTATGCAGCGCTTTACATAATGGATATATTGTACATGCACATCAGTCTGTGCCCTCAAGGAACTTACAATCTAAGGCAGTGGTGTATTCAGGTTTTGTCCTGCTCTAGATAACACAAAAATTGGCTGCCCCCTCCCCTCCCCAACAGAGAGAGAGCCCGACACCAACAACAGAATCCCCTCCCTCCCGCAGAGAGAGCCTGACAGTGACCAACAACACCCCTGTCTCATCCCCCCCACCCAAGAGAGCCTTCCACTAAATTCCGCCCTCCTGGTGACAGAGAGAAAGACACTCACCTTCACAGCTCTGTATATCCCCGGGAATGACAGACAGGCTCTGAAAAACACCATCAAGCAGCCCACAGCCTCTCTCGGATCCCACGTGGTCCCCATACCACAAATGTCCCTTCTTCTGGGGGCAGTGCTGCCCCCCTAAAAAATGCCACCCTAGGCAAATGCCTTGTTTGCCTTGTGGTAAATATGCCCCTGATCTAAGGTCCCTAACTTACATTCATACATACACATACTAGGGCCAGTTTAGACAGGAGCCAATTAACCTGCCAGCATGTCTTCTGAGTATGGGAGGAATCACACACAGGCACAGGGAGAATATGCAAACTCCAGGCAGGTAGTGCCATGGTTGGGATTCGAACCAAGGACCCTAACCACTTAGTCACTGTGCTGCCCCTTTTATAGTTTTTCACCAATACCAACTGTAAGAGATGATTGTTAGGGATGGGCTTTGGTCTGAACCTTGGCTGTTTGGATATACAACCAAACATTTACCAGTTCAGTGGGAGACAAACATTATGTATAATAGTGGTTATACTATTATATATGACAGCTTCCTTTTTGTCAATGGTTGCTGCCAGAGGGTGCATTCACTGCTGAGTCATCAGCAACCAGTACTGCCACTGGCCCCATTCTCTTACATGGCTAGGAATCCCTGGCCTTGTAAGCAAAGGAGCCAGGCTGTCAGGGCTCCCAGGTGTGACCAGAGATGTGTGACTGACGCAGGGAAACGCAGACCTCAGATATGTTATAAACAATATAATTTATTAACACTAACAATACAAACATAAACGCAGTGCAATACTAAAACATAATACAGTGCAAACAAACCAAACCAAACCACCCACAGATAACAGTACATACAAGCAAGCGTCGTCAGGCAGGCCGGGTCAATATCAATAGGGCAGGTAGGTACAGGGGGAGCAAGCGGAGATTGGTCAGGGTCACAAGCCAGGGATCAGAACAGGTAGCAAGCAGCGTGGTACAGAGGGTCAGACAGAGGGATGGTCAGGAGCGAGCCGGGATCAGAGCAGGAGAAGTCAGCAGCGGTTCAGAAACAGGATGCAGGACAGAAACAGGATACAGGGCCCAGGACAAACACACACCAAGGCAGAGTCTGTGGGTCTGGCCATCCCTTAAATACCCCAGCATAATCAGTTACAGGTGTTAGCTGGCTGCAAAGTTGAGTCTCTGATTGCTGGGAACACCCGCTGGCCAGCCCTAGTACTGCAGATCAAAAGGCAGGTGAGTCCCACCATAGCTGGCCAGTCCATTCCTGACAGTACCCCCCCCTCAAGGAGCGGCCTCAGGACGCTCCAAACAGTCCTAGCTGGGAAAAATGTTCCACCGCCCGGGTCTGGTAACTGGCGGGATATCAAAGACTGGCACACCGGGCAGGACTCCGGGCAGTGGTACATCGGGCTGGACTCCGGGCAGAGGCACATCGGGCCGGACTCCGGGCAGAGGCACATCGGGCCGGACTCCGGGCAGAGGCACATCGGGCCGGACTCCGGGCAGAGGCACATCGGGCCGGACTCCGGGCAGAGGCACATCGGGCCGGACTCCGGGCAGAGGCACATAGGGCCGGACTCCGGGCAGAGGCACATCGGGCCGGACTCCGGGCAGAGGCACATCGGGCCGGACTCCGGGCAGAGGCACATCGGGCAGGACTCCGGGCAGAGGCACATCGGGCAGGACCCCGGGCAGAGGCACATCGGGCAGGACCCCGGGCAGAGGCACATCGGGCAGGACCCCAGGCAGAGGCACATCGGGCTACCAGGCGAAGCAGCAGGCAGCGGGCCACCAGGCGGAGCGACAGGCACCGGGCCCCCGTGCGGGGCGACAGGCATCGGACCCCCAGGCGGGGCGACAGGCATCGGACCCCCAGGCGGGGCGACAGGCATCGGACCCCCAGGCGGGGCGACAGGCATCGGACCCCCAGGCGGGGCGACAGGCCTCGGACCCCCAGGCGGGGCGACAGGCCTCGGACCCCCAGGCGGAGCGGCGGGCGCCGGACCCCCAGGCGGAACTACAGGTCTCGGGCCCTCAGGCGGAGCGACAGGCATCGGACCCCCAGGCGGGGCGACAGGCATCGGGCCCCCAGGCGGGGCGACAGGCATCGGGCCCCCAGGCGGGGCGACAGGCATCGGGCCCCCAGGCTGGGCGGCGGGCGCCGGACCCCCATGCGGAGCGGCAGGCGCCGGACCCCCAGGCGGAGCTACAGGTCTCGGGCCCTCAGGCGGAGCGGCGGGCGCCGGACCCCCAGATGGAGCGACAGGTCTCGGGCCCTCAGGCGGAGCAACAGGTCTCGGGCCCCCAGACGAAGCGGCGGGCACCGAGTCACCAGGCACAATAGTGGGCACCGAGTCGTCTGGCAAGACTGCGGGCACCGAGTCAACTGGCGGAACAGCGGGCATCGAGTCAACTGGCGGAACAGCGGGCACCGAGTCGTCTGGCAAGACTGCGGGCACCGAGTCGTCTGGCAAGACTGCGGGCACCGAGTCGTCTGGCAAGACTGCGGGCACCGAGTCGTCTGGCAAGACTGCGGGCACCGAGTCGTCTGGCAAGACTGCGGGCACCGAGTCGTCTGGCAAGACTGCGGGCACCGAGTCGTCTGGCAAGACTGCGGGCACCGAGTCGACTGGCGGAACAGCGGGCACCGAGTCGTCTGGCGGGACTGCGGGCACCGAGTCGTCTGGCAAGGCTGCGGGCACCGAGTCGTCTGGCAAGACTGCGGGCACCGAGTCGACTGGCGGAACAGCGGGCATCGAGTCAACTGGCGGAACAGCGGGCACCGAGTCGCCTGGCAAGACTGCGGGCACCGAGTCGCCTGGCAAGACTGCGGGCACCGAGTCGTCTGGCAAGACTGCGGGCACCGAGTCGTCTGGCAAGACTGCGGGCACCGAGTCGTCTGGCAAGACTGCGGGCACCGAGTCGTCTGGCAAGACTGCGGGCACCGAGTCGTCTGGCAAGACTGCGGGCACCGAGTCAACTGGCGGAACAGCGGGCATCGAGTCAACTGGCGGAACAGCAGGCACCGAGTCGTCTGGCAAGACTGCGGGCACCGAGTCGTCTGGCAAGACTGCGGGCACCGAGTCGTCTGGCAAGACTGCGGGCATCGAGTCGTCTGGCAAGACTGCGGGCATCGAGTCGTCTGGCAAGACTGCGGGCATCGAGTCGTCTGGCAAGACTGCGGGCATCGAGTCGTCTGGCAAGACTGCGGGCATCGAGTCAACTGGCAAGACTGCGGGCATCGAGTCAACTGGCGGAACAGCGGGCACTGAGTCGTCTGGCAAGACTGCGGGCACCGAGTCGTCTGGCAAGACTGCGGGCACCGAGTCGTCTGGCAAGACTGCGGGCACCGAGTCGTCTGGCAAGACTGCGGGCACCGAGTCGTCTGGCAAGACTGCGGGCACCGAGTCAACTGGCGGAACAGCGGGCATCGAGTCAACTGGCGGGACTGCGGGCACCGAGTCGTCTGGCAAGGCTGCGGGCACCGAGTCACCAGGTATGACAGCGGGCTCTGAGTCAATTGGCACGACAGCGGGCACTGGATCAGGTACCGGATCATCTGGATCAACAGCGGGCATCGAGTCAACTGGCCTAATAGGATCGTCGGGCTGGATCAGTTCATCATGCTGAGTAGCGGCATCAGGCTGAATGCAGGCATCAGGCTGAGGAGAGGCTTCAGGCTGAGGAGAGGCTTCAGGCTGAGGAGAGGCTTCAGGCTGAGGAGAGGCTTCAGGCTGAGGAGAGGCATCCGGCTGAAGAGAGGCATCCGGCTGAAGAGAGGCATCCGGCTGAAGAGAGGCATGCGGCTGAGTAGAGGCATCCGGCTGAAGAGAGGCATCCGGCTGAAGAGAGGCATCCGGCTGAAGAGAGGCATCCGGCTGAGTAGAGGCTTCAGGCTGAGTCACGGAAGGCAGGTTCACCGGTTTGGATACTGGCAGGATGGTATTGGTTGGAAAGAATTTTCGCTTTTTTCTGGTTTTAACTACTGGAGCACTGCAAGTAAACGCAGGTCTGCAAACGAATGGAGCAGCTGGAGACAGAGAAAAACTGGAGGATGGAACAGGAGAGGGAGCAGTTGCTACAGAGGGCTTTTTTACAGGGTTAAAGGCAGGATAGGTGCAGCGAGTGGGAACAGGGTACTGACATGCGGTAGATAGCCAAGTATACTGGGCTGTAACTGGAGGAGCTGGTGGGAATACAGGAGTAGAGTTAGAAGCAGGACTGGGTTTTTGTAAGCTGACTGAGGCTGGGTGCAACAAGTCTGTCCATGTCTGCAGTAGGGGTTGAACAAAGCTGAGCTTACACAAAGCCTGTCTGGTCAATGACTGCACTGCGTTTATACAATCTCTTAGTGTCTGTGGTGAACATGTGGAATAACGCTCCAGAAAGTAACCCACATCATCCTCTAATAACTACACCAGGGACTCAACCTGGTCTGCACTAAATGGTGGCAAAAATTCATCCCTGCATTCGGGGGAACCAAACCAAACCACCCACAGATAACAGTACATACAAGCAAGCGTCGTCAGGCAGGCCGGGTCAATATCAATAGGGCAGGTAGGTACAGGGGGAGCAAGCGGAGATTGGTCAGGGTCACAAGCCAGGGATCAGAACAGGTAGCAAGCAGCGTGGTACAGAGGGTCAGACAGAGGGATGGTCAGGAGCGAGCCGTGATCAGAGCAGGAGAAGTCAGCAGCGGTTCAGAAACAGGATGCAGGACAGAAACAGGATACAGGGCCCAGGACAAACACACACCAAGGCAGAGTCTGTGGGTCTGGCCATCCCTTAAATACCCCAGCATAATCAGTTACAGGTGTTAGCTGGCTGCAAAGTTGAGTCTCTGATTGCTGGGAACACCCGCTGGCCAGCCCTAGTACTGCAGATCAAAAGGCAGGTGAGTCCCACCATAGCTGGCCAGTCCATTCCTGACACAGGCATAGTAAAAAGAAAAAAAATTGGGGGGTTCCCCCTTAATTCATACCAAGCCCCTCAGATCCTAAGGGGGACCCCACGCAAAGAAAAATGGCGCCCAAAGATTGCCACAATCACTGAGTCAGGGTTGCTTGTAAGAGGCACATGTCCTCATCAATTTGAGGACAAGGGGCTTTGCTTTGCAGAGGGTCGCTCTCTTGCATGGTACTCACCTCATGTGAAGGAATGTGGCCTGGTATTGTTCAGGAGGTGGGAGCGCATGCTTACCCCCACTTTGGTGGCTGTATTTTTTTGAGGGGGGACTTTTTTCATCTTCTAAAGCATCACCTTTTAAAATCCAAATGAGGCCAGAAGCATTTTGTATAGAATTTGGGGTGGACCTTTTGCATGGGGTCATATCAGACCTGAATTAAGGTGTGGCAGGGTGCACGTTTTTTTTTTTTTCATTGGGGTCCCCCATTAACATCTACTTGAGACCCAAAATTACTATAAGGGTATGAGATAGATTTACAAAATTCCCAGTCACTCTGTCTACAGGCGGAATGAAGCGGCTGAGAATTCTCATTTTGCCAGCAATTTAAGCACACTTTTTTTGTAAATGTCAGTTTTGCTGTAGTAGGTTGTATATATTGCACAGATGTGCAACTTCACAGCCAGGGTAAGGGCAGCCCCCAGGAATGTTATTTAAAGGAATTTAGCATTTTAATTTTCACTTCAATGATTACTAAAATCACTGCTCCCCTACAAAACTTTTTTTAAAATTATTTTGCTTTGGTAAATGTTACACAGGGCAGTGCCCAGTCTCCATGTCATTTATTTGTCAATCCCTTGCCTAGCAAATGACCATTACTGTTTTTTAACATTCATTTCTCATTGACTTAAAGGCAAACTTAAGTAATGTTTACTGAACCTGCCTCAAACCAAAGCCAGGTATATTCAGCTCATCAATAATTATTGCTAATTGGTTTTAAAACTGAACTGTATATTGATGTTATTTCCTCTATCATCAAAAACCAAACCAATAACTATGGCCAGAATTCTTTCACCAGCACGTTCTAGTAAAACCTATATGCTGTCTTCTGAACACACACTCCATTTACCAGTATATATAACACAAACAATTTTCATTGGCGTAATACATGGAATTTCTCAGGCACACTTTTCCTCTGAACTTACAATCTGGTGCCCTGGACAAGAGATGACAACTAGAGATGAGCGAATCGAAGTATCCGAAGTGGAATTCGAGTCGAATATCGGAAAAATTTCGATTCGTGCCGAATCCGAAAAACAGCCTAATTCGGACGCGCGAATCGAAATTTTTCCGAAAATGGCGGCTGACATGTGCGGCGACGGAGCGGGGATGTCGGGGAAGGCGCGCAGACAAGGCGCGCTGCCCCATAATGCATTCCTCAACGACATGTGATCGCATCAGCCAATCAGCAGCCAGCCAGCCAGCACTGTGTAATGGTCGAGGTATATATAGCGGCCATTTTGGAAATCTTCATTTGCCTGCAGTCATTGAACAGAGGCAGACCGCTCTGTACTAGGGACAGGGACAGAGTTAGGGCCACAGAAACGAGAATTGGGGACAGAGAGAAGTTACTTAGGGACAGAGAACCATTACTCAGGGACACAGACTTGTTAATGAGGGCCACAGAATCGTTATTTAGGGACAAAGAAACGCTAGTTAGGGCCACAGAATTCATACTCAGGGACAGACAGAATTTTCACTCAGTGCCAGAGAATTGTTACTTAGGGCCACAGAAACGTTATTAGGGCCACAGAATTTTTACTCAGGGACAGACAGAATTGTTACTGAGTGCCAGAGAATTGTTACTCAGGGACAGACAGAATTGTTACTGAGTGCCAGAGAATTCTTACTCAGGGCCACAGAATTCATTCTCAGGGACAGACAGAATTGTTACTCAGGGACAGACAGAATTGTTACTGAGTGCCAGAGAATTGTTACTCAGGGACAGACAGAATTGTTACTGAGTGCCAGAGAATTGTTACTCAGGGACAGACAGAATTGTTACTGAGTGCCAGAGAATTGTTACTCAGGGACAGACAGAATTGTTACTGAGTGCCAGAGAATTGTTACTCGCACAGACACAAAATTGTTACTTGCACAGACACAGAATTGTTACTCGCACAGACAGAATTGTTACTCAGGGCCACAGAATTCATACTCAGGGACAGACAGAATTGTTACTGAGTGCCAGAGAATTGTTACTCAGGGACAGACAGAATTGTTACTGAGTGCCAGAGAATTGTTACTCAGGGACATACAGAATTGTTACTGAGTGCCAGAGAATTGTTACTCAGGGACAGACAGAATTGTTACTGAGTGCCAGAGAATTGTTACTCGCACAGACACAAAATTGTTACTTGCACAGACACAGAATTGTTACTCGCACAGACACAGAATTGTTACTCAGGGCCACAGAATTCATACTCAGGGACAGACAGAATTGTTACTGAGTGCCAGAGAATTGTTACTCAGGGACAGACAGAATTGTTACTGAGTGCCAGAGAATTGTTACTCAGGGACAGACAGAATTGTTACTGAGTGCCAGAGAATTGTTACTCGCACAGACACAAAATTGTTACTTGCACAGACACAGAATTGTTACTCGCACAGACACAGAATTGTTACTCAGGGCCACAGAATTCATACTCAGGGACAGACAGAATTGTTACTGAGTGCCAGAGAATTGTTACTCAGGGACAGACAGAATTGTTACTGAGTGCCAGAGAATTGTTACTCAGGGACAGACAGAATTGTTACTGAGTGCCAGAGAATTGTTACTCGCACAGACACAAAATTGTTACTTGCACAGACACAGAATTGTTACTCGCACAGACACAGAATTGTTACTGAGTGCCAGAGAATTGTTACTCAGGGACAGACAGAATTGTTACTGAGTGCCAGAGAATTGTTACTCAGGGACAGACAGAATTGTTACTGAGTGCCAGAGAATTGTTACTCAGGGACAGACAGAATTGTTACTGAGTGCC
Organism: Staurois parvus; assembly: GCF_062004578.1. Lineage (NCBI taxonomy): Eukaryota > Metazoa > Chordata > Amphibia > Anura > Ranidae > Staurois > Staurois parvus. The sequence goes on along the minus strand of NW_028318210.1, from coordinate 6,923,982 downwards.
AGAGAATTGTTACTCGCACAGACACAAAATTGTTACTTGCACAGACACAGAATTGTTACTCGCACAGACACAGAATTGTTACTCAGGGCCACAGAATTCATACTCAGGGACAGACAGAATTGTTACTGAGTGCCAGAGAATTGTTACTCAGGGACAGACAGAATTGTTACTGAGTGCCAGAGAATTGTTACTCAGGGACAGACAGAATTGTTACTGAGTGCCAGAGAATTGTTACTCGCACAGACACAAAATTGTTACTTGCACAGACACAGAATTGTTACTCGCACAGACACAGAATTGTTACTCAGGGCCACAGAATTCATACTCAGGGACAGACAGAATTGTTACTGAGTGCCAGAGAATTGTTACTTAGGGACAGACAGAATTGTTACTGAGTGCCAGAGAATTGTTACTCAGGGACAGACAGAATTGTTACTGAGTGCCAGAGAATTGTTACTCGCACAGACACAAAATTGTTACTTGCACAGACACAGAATTGTTACTCGCACAGACACAGAATTGTTACTCAGGGCCACAGAATTCATACTCAGGGACAGACAGAATTGTTACTGAGTGCCAGAGAATTGTTACTCAGGGACAGACAGAATTGTTACTGAGTGCCAGAGAATTGTTACTCAGGGACAGACAGAATTGTTACTGAGTGCCAGAGAATTGTTACTCGCACAGACACAAAATTGTTACTTGCACAGACACAGAATTGTTACTCGCACAGACACAGAATTGTTACTCAGGGCCACAGAATTCATACTCAGGGACAGACAGAATTGTTACTGAGTGCCAGAGAATTGTTACTTAGGGACAGACAGAATTGTTACTGAGTGCCAGAGAATTGTTACTCAGGGACAGACAGAATTGTTACTGAGTGCCAGAGAATTGTTACTCGCACAGACACAAAATTGTTACTTGCACAGACACAGAATTGTTACTCGCACAGACACAGAATTGTTACTCAGGGCCACAGAATTCATACTCAGGGACAGACAGAATTGTTACTGAGTGCCAGAGAATTGTTACTCAGGGACAGACAGAATTGTTACTGAGTGCCAGAGAATTGTTACTCAGGGACAGACAGAATTGTTACTGAGTGCCAGAGAATTGTTACTCGCACAGACACAAAATTGTTACTTGCACAGACACAGAATTGTTACTCGCACAGACACAGAATTGTTACTCAGGGCCACAGAATTCATACTCAGGGACAGACAGAATTGTTACTGAGTGCCAGAGAATTGTTACTCAGGGACAGACAGAATTGTTACTGAGTGCCAGAGAATTGTTACTCAGGGACAGACAGAATTGTTACTGAGTGCCAGAGAATTGTTACTCGCACAGACACAAAATTGTTACTTGCACAGACACAGAATTGTTACTCGCACAGACACAGAATTGTTACTCAGGGCCACAGAATTCATACTCAGGGACAGACAGAATTGTTACTGAGTGCCAGAGAATTGTTACTCAGGGACAGACAGAATTGTTACTGAGTGCCAGAGAATTGTTACTCGCACAGACACAAAATTGTTACTTGCACAGACACAGAATTGTTACTCGCACAGACACAGAATTGTTACTCAGGGCCACAGAATTCATACTCAGGGACAGACAGAATTGTTACTGAGTGCCAGAGAATTGTTACTCAGGGACAGACAGAATTGTTACTGAGTGCCAGAGAATTGTTACTCAGGGACAGACAGAATTGTTACTGAGTGCCAGAGAATTGTTACTCGCACAGACACAAAATTGTTACTTGCACAGACACAGAATTGTTACTCGCACAGACACAGAATTGTTACTCGCACAGACACAGAATTGTTACTCAGGGCCACAGAATTCATACTCAGGGACAGACAGAATTGTTACTGAGTGCCAGAGAATTGTTACTCAGGGACACCTAATCGTTGAATTAAATAGTATGTCAGACAACATGCAGAGGAGTGGCAGAGGAGGCAATGTTTTAGGAGCGAGCAGACGTGGCAGCAGAGGAAGGGGTCGAGGCAGCAGTATTCGCAGCCAGAGGCCAGTGCTCCCGGTGTCATCCAGCGGTCGTGTCTCCACCGACAACCCTGCCGTCATTGATTGGTTGGCTCGGTCGTCTTCCTCTTCCCAGGTCACCTCTGACACCTACAGCCAACGGTCGGTGGGTACGTCAGACACAACCGTTAGTTGGCATGGCCCGGGAGCAAGCCCACTGAAATCACGTGTCCTCTACCTGCCCCTGTCCTTTGCTGTTCCCTCACCAAGCGAAGTATCGCATGCTGTGGGCTCAGCCCCACTGTACAGTGAGGAAGAGCTAACAGAGGGCGGTCAGGAACGGGGGGAGACATCGGCCTTTTCAGCAGCCAAGCGAACAAGTACTGGCGAGGAGAGTGGCTCGGTAGCCGGTCTAGAGACAGGTCTGTCTCCTGACCCAGACGCAGCCGAGGGGGCTAGTAGTGAGGCGGAGACCCTACTTGATGATGAGGAGGTTGATCGCACTTGGCAGCCTCGTCGTCATCAGGCAATTTCTTCCGCATCATCAGGAGAAGAGGGTGGCAGCTTGGCAGCGAGCAAAACAGTCGGTGGGTTGCCCAGGAGACAGCAGCAGGGTCGCATCAGTGTCAGTGGAGCCAAACGTCCACGGAGTAGAGCACCAGCTCCACTGCAGCCTACCACCACGGCCAGTAGTGGTGCCGGTGCGCACGGAGGAAGTAGCAGTCAGCCAGTGAAGAGTAGCGGGGGCAAAGTTTCCTACTCGGTGGTGTGGCAATTTTTCCTCAAGCCGCCCGAGGAAGTAAACGTAGCCGTATGTCGACTATGTGGCCAGAAATGCAAGCGTGGCCAGGGGGCCCATGTTGGGACTACAGCGTTGCGTCAGCATATGCAGCGTCACCATTCGGTGGCCTGGGAAAACCGTGATAAACATACGGCGGTTCTGCCTGCCCCAGCCCCCGCTCCATCACCCGCTCCGTTACTTGCTCCGTCACCCGACGTCGTCAATCGCCCTCTATCAGCCAGTCAAGGCTCCAACACCTCTGCTGAGGGGAGTTGTCGCTCGTTGGCATCTTCCGCTCGTTCAGATGCTCCTTCTCCTGCTACTCCTCTTCTCGGATTCCGTCAACAGTCTTTCTTGGAATCCGTATCCAAGAGACAACAGTTTGCGAGCACGCACCCGACGGTGCAAAAGCTGAACGTCCTCCTGTCCAAGTTGCTGGTGCTGCAGTCCCTCCCTTTCCAACTGGTGGACTCAGCACCTTTCCGAGAAATGATGGCTTGTGCCGCGCCGCGGTGGAGAGTGCCAAGCCGTCATTTCTTTGCCCAAAAGGCAGTGCCAGCCCTGCATTCACATGTAGAAGAGATGGTGGGCCAGTCTTTGAGCATGTCGGTCTCTGCCAAAGTGCACGGCAGCGCCGACGTGTGGAGCTGTAACTACGGTCAGGGACAGTACATGTCATTTACGGCCCACTGGGTGAACGTGGTGCCGGCACAGCCGCACCAGCAACTTGGACAGGTCACGACGCTTTTGCCTCCACGTTTGCACGTCCTTGGTCCAGCAAGCATGTCCGCCTCTACCACCTCTTTTTCCGCCGTGTCCTCAGCCGCCACCCCCGTGCCAAGTCCCATTACCCGACCGGCATATCACATGTGCAGGGCGCAACGGTGTCACGCTGTGCTGCACCTGGTATGTCTTGGCGAACGTAGTCACACAGGGGAGGAACTGCTGAGTGTAATGAACAGAGAAATCGACAGATGGCTGTCTCCGCGCAAACTAAAAATCGGAACCATGTTGACTGACAACGGAAAGAACATGGTGTCTGCTCTGCGTCAAGGAAGGTTGTGCCATGCGCCATGCATGGCTCACGTGTTCAATCTGGTTGTCAAGCGGTTCCTAAAATCCACCATCCCACTGCAAGACATCCTTAAAATGTCACGTAAACTGTGCATGCATTTCAGCCATTCCTACACCGCAAAGAACACCCTCATTGAGCTGCAGCGGCAGAACGGAATTCCACAGCATCGCCTGATCTGCGACGTTGCAACAAGGTGGAATTCAACCCTACACATGTTAGACCGCCTTTTTCGAGCAGCGAAAGGCCATCACCGATTTCCTGATGTTACAAGCGGATAAAGGTACTCCCCTGTGTAACTTAGATGTCAGCCATTGGCAGCTCATGCGTGACACCTGCCGCTTGCTCAGGCCCTTTGAGGAGGCCACGCTATTCGTGAGTCGGCAGGACTATGGGATGAACGACGTCATTCCTCTGTTGCACGTCCTGGAACAAATGCTGTTAACAATGGCTGGTCAGGGTGCGGTAGACGTGGCGCACAGATCTCAACGCCACATGACCCCTGTGGGGGCAGGACAGGAAGAAGAGGAGGAGGTAGAGGAGGACATTTGTGCTCAGGAATTATTGAGTGAAATGGGTGGTTTTTCCACTCAGCGGACAGGAGTGGAGGAGCAGGAGCATCTGGTAGAGGAGGAGGAGGAGGAGACAGAGGACCCAGACGCACCGTGGCAGTATGCTGTGGAGATGGAGGCAGGGAGTCCCTCGCATTCCTTGGCACAAATGGCCCATAGCATGCTCGGTTGCTTGCGTAGCGACAGCCGAATAATAACCATCAGACAGAGGGATGACTTTTGGCTGTCCACCTTGTTGGACCCTCGCTACCGGTCCAAAATGGTGGCCTTTTTCACACCTGCTGAGAGGGAGGCCAAAATTACGTACTATAAAAACCACCTATGTAGTCAGTTGGTCTCTGCCTTTGTGCGCCAACGTCCATCCTCAGACACTGTGGGCCCTGTGCGCTCGCGTTCCGCTGGCATGGCAGCAGGGGAGGGGTGGGGTGGTAGGAGCAGTGGCAGCTCCACCAGCAGTGGCTGCCTCAGTCTGCAGTCGATGATGAGTAGCTTTCTTCACCAGCGCAGTGAGGAAACTACTAACCAGCCGCAGCAGCAGCAGCAGCATCAGGTGGACCTGGAGCAGGAGCTCAAACAACAGGCTTGGGCCTACTTGGACAGCACCCTGCCAACCGAGGTAGACAATCCCCTTGACTACTGGGCAACGAAACTTGACCTTTGGCCCCAACTAGCTGAATTTGCCCTTGAAAGGCTGTCATGCCCGGCCAGTAGCGTGGCATCGGAGCGCGTGTTTAGTGCGGCAGGAGGTATTGTAACTCCGCGGAGGACACGACTGTCCACCCAAAGTGTGGAGAGACTCACGTTTGTGAAAATGAATCAGGCGTGGATTAGTCTGGATTTCAAACCACCAGTTCCTGACACAACTGACTAAATCCGCCATGAATCATGCCTCAAACATGTGCCACTTTCAGGTCTCCTCACACTGCTGGTGTGTTTAATTTTTTGACATAGGGTGCTGGCAGATTACGGGCCTCCTATAGCTGCTGCCAGGCCCCTAATCTGCCATAGGCCCCTATATACCGCCTCCTCATGCTGCTGCTAGGTCCAGAGTCTCTCATGGGTCCCTGTACGGCCTCCCATTGCTGCTGTCTCCATCGCCACACTCTGCTGCCATGTGCCACTTTCAGGTCTCTTCACACTGCTGGTGTGTTTAATTTTTTGACATAGGGTGCAGGCAGATTACGGGCCTCACATAGCTGCTGCCAGGCCCCTAATCTGCCATGGGCCCCTATATACCGCCTCCTCATGCTGCTGCCAAGTCCAGAGTCTCTCATGGGTCCCTGTACGGCCTCCCATTGTTGCTGTCTCCATCGCCACACTCTGCTGCCATGTGCCACTTTCAGGTCTCTTCACACTGCTGGTGTGTTAAATTTTTTGACATAGGGTGCAGGCAGATTACGGGCCTCACATAGCTGCTGCCAGGCCCCTAATCTGCCATGGGCCCCTATATACCGCCTCCTCATGCTGCTGCCAAGTCCAGAGTCTCTCATGGGTCCCTGTACGGCCTCCCATTGCTGCTGTCTCCATCGCCACACTCTGCTGCCATGTGCCACTTTCAGGTCTCTTCACACTGCTGGTGTGTTAAATTTTTTGACATAGGGTGCAGGCAGATTACGGGCCTCACATAGCTGCTGCCAGGCCCCTAATCTGCCATGGGCCCCTATATACCGCCTCCTCATGCTGCTGCCAAGTCCAGAGTCTCTCATGGGTCCCTGTACGGCCTCCCATTGTTGCTGTCTCCATCGCCACACTCTGCTGCCATGTGCCACTTTCAGGTCTCTTCACACTGCTGGTGTGTTAAATTTTTTGACATAGGGTGCAGGCAGATTACGGGCCTCACATAGCTGCTGCCAGGCCCCTAATCTGCCATGGGCCCCTATATACCGCCTCCTCATGCTGCTGCCAAGTCCAGAGTCTCTCATGGGTCCCTGTACGGCCTCCCATTGCTGCTGTCTCCATCGCCACACTCTGCTGCCATGTGCCACTTTCAGGTCTCTTCACACTGCTGGTGTGTTAAATTTTTTGACATAGGGTGCAGGCAGATTACGGGCCTCACATAGCTGCTGCCAGGCCCCTAATCTGCCATGGGCCCCTATATACCGCCTCCTCATGCTGCTGCCAAGTCCAGAGTCTCTCATGGGTCCCTGTACGGCCTCCCATTGCTGCTGTCTCCATCGCCACACTCTGCTGCCATGTGCCACTTTCAGGTCTCTTCACACTGCTGGTGTGTTAAATTTTTTGACATAGGGTGCAGGCAGATTACGGGCCTCACATAGCTGCTGCCAGGCCCCTAATCTGCCATGGGCCCCTATATACCGCCTCCTCATGCTGCTGCCGAGTCTAGAGTCTCTCATGGGTCCCTGTACGGCCTCCCATTGCTGCTGTCTCCATCGCCACACTCTGCTGCCATGTGCCACTTTCAGGTCTCTTCACACTGCTGGTGTGTTTAATTTTTTGACATAGGGTGCTGCAAGATAACGGGCCTCACATAGCTGCTGCCAGGCCCCTAATCTGCCATGGGCCCCTATATACCGCCTCCTCATGCTGCTGCCAAGTCCAGAGTCTCTCATGGGTCCCTGTACGGCCTCCCATTGCTGCTGTCTCCATCGCCACACTCTGCTGCCATGTGCCACTTTCAGGTCTCTTCACACTGCTGGTGTGTTAAATTTTTTGACATAGGGTGCAGGCAGATTACGGGCCTCACATAGCTGCTGCCAGGCCCCTAATCTGCCATGGGCCCCTATATACCGCCTCCTCATGCTGCTGCCAAGTCTAGAGTCTGTCATGGGTCCCTGTACGGCCTCCCATTGCTGCTGTCTCCATCGCCACACTCTGCCATGTGCCACTTTCAGGTCTCTTCACACTGCTGGTGTGTTTAATTTTTTGACATAGGGTGCAGGCAGATTACGGGCCTCACATAGCTGCTGCCAGGCCCCTAATCTGCCATGGGCCCCTATATACCGCCTCCTCATGCTGCTGCCAAGTCCAGAGTCTCTCATGGGTCCCTGTACGGCCTCCCATTGTTGCTGTCTCCATCGCCACACTCTGCTGCCATGTGCCACTTTCAGGTCTCTTCACACTGCTGGTGTGTTAAATTTTTTGACATAGGGTGCAGGCAGATTACGGGCCTCACATAGCTGCTGCCAGGCCCCTAATCTGCCATGGGCCCCTATATACCGCCTCCTCATGCTGCTGCCAAGTCCAGAGTCTCTCATGGGTCCCTGTACGGCCTCCCATTGCTGCTGTCTCCATCGCCACACTCTGCTGCCATGTGCCACTTTCAGGTCTCTTCACACTGCTGGTGTGTTTAATTTTTTGACATAGGGTGCAGGCAGATTACGGGCCTCACATAGCTGCTGCCAGGCCCCTAATCTGCCATGGGCCCCTATATACCGCCTCCTCATGCTGCTGCCAAGTCTAGAGTCTCTCATGGGTCCCTGTACGGCCTCCCATTGCTGCTGTCTCCATCGCCACACTCTGCTGCCATGTGCCACTTTCAGGTCTCTTCACACTGCTGGTGTGTTTAATTTTTTGACATAGGGTGCAGGCAGATTACGGGCCTCACATAGCTGCTGCCAGGCCCCTAATCTGCCATGGGCCCCTATATACCGCCTCCTCATGCTGCTGCCAAGTCCAGAGTCTCTCATGGGTCCCTGTACGGCCTCCCATTGCTGCTGTCTCCATCGCCACACTCTGCTGCCATGTGCCACTTTCAGGTCTCTTCACACTGCTGGTGTGTTTAATTTTTTGACATAGGGTGCAGGCAGATTACGGGCCTCACATAGCTGCTGCCAGGCCCCTAATCTGCCATGGGCCCCTATATACCGCCTCCTCATGCTGCTGCCAAGTCTAGAGTCTCTCATGGGTCCCTGTACGGCCTCCCATTGCTGCTGTCTCCATCGCCACACTCTGCTGCCATGTGCCACTTTCAGGTCTCTTCACACTGCTGGTGTGTTTAATTTTTTGACATAGGGTGCTGCAAGATAACGGGCCTCACATAGCTGCTGCCAGGCCCCTAATCTGCCATGGGCCCCTATATACCGCCTCCTCATGCTGCTGCCAAGTCCAGAGTCTCTCATGGGTCCCTGTACGGCCTCCCATTGTTGCTGTCTCCATCGCCACACTCTGCTGCCATGTGCCACTTTCAGGTCTCTTCACACTGCTGGTGTGTTAAATTTTTTGACATAGGGTGCAGGCAGATTACGGGCCTCACATAGCTGCTGCCAGGCCCCTAATCTGCCATGGGCCCCTATATACCGCCTCCTCATGCTGCTGCCAAGTCTAGAGTCTGTCATGGGTCCCTGTACGGCCTCCCATTGCTGCTGTCTCCATCGCCACACTCTGCCATGTGCCACTTTCAGGTCTCTTCACACTGCTGGTGTGTTTAATTTTTTGACATAGGGTGCAGGCAGATTACGGGCCTCACATAGCTGCTGCCAGGCCCCTAATCTGCCATGGGCCCCTATATACCGCCTCCTCATGCTGCTGCCAAGTCCAGAGTCTCTCATGGGTCCCTGTACGGCCTCCCATTGTTGCTGTCTCCATCGCCACACTCTGCTGCCATGTGCCACTTTCAGGTCTCTTCACACTGCTGGTGTGTTAAATTTTTTGACATAGGGTGCAGGCAGATTACGGGCCTCACATAGCTGCTGCCAGGCCCCTAATCTGCCATGGGCCCCTATATACCGCCTCCTCATGCTGCTGCCAAGTCCAGAGTCTCTCATGGGTCCCTGTACGGCCTCCCATTGCTGCTGTCTCCATCGCCACACTCTGCTGCCATGTGCCACTTTCAGGTCTCTTCACACTGCTGGTGTGTTAAATTTTTTGACATAGGGTGCAGGCAGATTACGGGCCTCACATAGCTGCTGCCAGGCCCCTAATCTGCCATGGGCCCCTATATACCGCCTCCTCATGCTGCTGCCAAGTCCAGAGTCTCTCATGGGTCCCTGTACGGCCTCCCATTGCTGCTGTCTCCATCGCCACACTCTGCTGCCATGTGCCACTTTCAGGTCTCTTCACACTGCTGGTGTGTTAAATTTTTTGACATAGGGTGCAGGCAGATTACGGGCCTCACATAGCTGCTGCCAGGCCCCTAATCTGCCATGGGCCCCTATATACCGCCTCCTCATGCTGCTGCCAAGTCTAGAGTCTGTCATGGGTCCCTGTACGGCCTCCCATTGTTGCTGTCTCCATCGCCACACTCTGCTGCCATGTGCCACTTTCAGGTCTCTTCACACTGCTGGTGTGTTTAATTTTTTGACATAGGGTGCAGGCAGATTACGGGCCTCACATAGCTGCTGCCAGGCCCCTAATCTGCCATGGGCCCCTATATACCGCCTCCTCATGCTGCTGCCAAGTCCAGAGTCTCTCATGGGTCCCTGTACGGCCTCCCATTGCTGCTGTCTCCATCGCCACACTCTGCTGCCATGTGCCACTTTCAGGTCTCTTCACACTGCTGGTGTGTTTAATTTTTTGACATAGGGTGCAGGCAGAATACGGGCCTCACATAGCTGCTGCCAGGCCCCTAATCTGCCATGGGCCCCTATATACCGCCTCCTCATGCTGCTGCCAAGTCTAGAGTCTCTCATGGGTCCCTGTACGGCCTCCCATTGCTGCTGTCTCCATCGCCACACTCTGCTGCCATGTGCCACTTTCAGGTCTCTTCACACTGCTGGTGTGTTTAATTTTTTGACATAGGGTGCTGCAAGATAACGGGCCTCACATAGCTGCTGCCAGGCCCCTAATCTGCCATGGGCCCCTATATACCGCCTCCTCATGCTGCTGCCAAGTCCAGAGTCTCTCATGGGTCCCTGTACGGCCTCCCATTGCTGCTGTCTCCATCGCCACACTCTGCTGCCATGTGCCACTTTCAGGTCTCTTCACACTGCTGGTGTGTTAAATTTTTTGACATAGGGTGCAGGCAGATTACGGGCCTCACATAGCTGCTGCCAGGCCCCTAATCTGCCATGGGCCCCTATATACCGCCTCCTCATGCTGCTGCCAAGTCTAGAGTCTGTCATGGGTCCCTGTACGGCCTCCCATTGCTTCTGTCTCCATCGCCACACTCTGCCATGTGCCACTTTCAGGTCTCTTCACACTGCTGGTGTGTTTAATTTTTTGACATAGGGTGCAGGCAGATTACGGGCCTCACATAGCTGCTGCCAGGCCCCTAATCTGCCATGGGCCCCTATATACCGCCTCCTCATGCTGCTGCCAAGTCCAGAGTCTCTCATGGGTCCCTGTACGGCCTCCCATTGTTGCTGTCTCCATCGCCACACTCTGCTGCCATGTGCCACTTTCAGGTCTCTTCACACTGCTGGTGTGTTTAATTTTTTGACATAGGGTGCAGGCAGATTACGGGCCTCACATAGCTGCTGCCAGGCCCCTAATCTGCCATGGGCCCCTATATACCGCCTCCTCATGCTGCTGCCAAGTCCAGAGTCTCTCATGGGTCCCTGTACGGCCTCCCATTGCTGCTGTCTCCATCGCCACACTCTGCTGCCATGTGCCACTTTCAGGTCTCTTCACACTGCTGGTGTGTTTAATTTTTTGACATAGGGTGCAGGCAGATTACGGGCCTCACATAGCTGCTGCCAGGCCCCTAATCTGCCATGGGCCCCTATATACCGCCTCCTCATGCTGCTGCCAAGTCTAGAGTCTCTCATGGGTCCCTGTACGGCCTCCCATTGCTGCTGTCTCCATCGCCACACTCTGCTGCCATGTGCCACTTTCAGGTCTCTTCACACTGCTGGTGTGTTTAATTTTTTGACATAGGGTGCAGGCAGATTACGGGCCTCACATAGCTGCTGCCAGGCCCCTAATCTGCCATGGGCCCCTATATACCGCCTCCTCATGCTGCTGCCAAGTCCAGAGTCTCTCATGGGTCCCTGTACGGCCTCCCATTGCTGCTGTCTCCATCGCCACACTCTGCTGCCATGTGCCACTTTCAGGTCTCTTCACACTGCTGGTGTGTTAAATTTTTTGACATAGGGTGCTGGCAGATTACGGGCCTCCCATTGCTGCTGCCAGACATGTAATCTGCCATGGGCCCCCGTACCGACTCCTCATGCTGTGACGTTGCAACAAGGTGTAATTCAACCCTACATATGTTAGACCGCCTTTACGAACAGCTAAAGGCCATCACAGATTTCCTGATGTTAAAAGCGGATAAAGGTACTCCCTGTGTAACTTAGATGTCAGCCATTGTCAGCTCATGTGTGACACCTGCGCTTGCTCAGGCCCTTTGAGGAGGCCACGCTATTCGTGAGTCGGCAGGACTATGGGATGAATGAGGTCAAATCGGCCATGGGCCCCCGTACCGCCTGTTCACGCTGATGCTGGTCCCACAGTGTGACCTGGGTCCCTGTACGGCCTCCCATTGCTTCCACTCTGCCATGTACCTCTTTGAAATCTCCTCACACTCCTGCGGTTGTCCATTTTGTCATAGGTTGCTGGCAGATTAGCGGCCTTCCATAGGTGCCGCCAGGCCCCATATCGACCATGGGCCCCCGTACCTCCTGGTCACGCTGCTGCTGAGCCCACAGTGTGACCTGGGTCCCTGTACGGCCTCCCATTGCTTCCACTCTGCCATGTGCCACTTTGAAATCTCCTCACACTCCTGCGGTTGTCCATTTTGTCATAGGTTGCTGGCAGATTACAGGCCTTCCATAGGTGCCACCAAGCCCCATATCGGCCATGGGCCCCCGTACCGCCTGGTCACGCTGCTGCTGGGCCCACAGTGTGACCTGGGTCCCTGTACCGCCTCCCATTGCTCCCACTCTGCCATGTGCCACTTTCAGGTCTCCTCACGCTCCTGCTGGTTTCCATTTTGTCATAGGTTGCTGTATGGCCTCCCATTGCTGCTGCCTCCACCGCCACACTGTGGCTCCAAACACTGGTTTTGGCCCCGTGACTGGCCAAAGGAGTGAAGTGTGCAGTGATTCTAAGATCGACGGCACTCATCTGCATGTCATACTGACAGACAGTATTATTTCTCTTCCCCAGCAGACTCCAAGGGCATTTAAATTAAAGGTACAGTGTTCTGCACTAATATTAAGTCTCTCTGAAGCCTAGAAACACCCTTTTTTAAGTTAAATTCACAGCGAATTTATTCGACTCGAATCGAATATTGTCCACGAATTCGCCGAATCAGTCGAATCGAATTTTTCATTTCTTCGCTCATCTCTAATGACAACCTAAGACTGTTCAATGACACAAGGAGCTAACAGAGAAATTCAAGCCCAGCGTCTCCAGCAAGTTTCAGGCTTAATCAGTCAGCAAATTTAACCTCAAGGCAGCCAACCCTTCTCCATTATTCTGCATGTTAAGCGCAATTATCACATGATCTATACCCCCCGCTGAAATGTCAGCAGACGGGCCTGACCATCGGAGACAGCTGTAGCACATCAGGCATACGAGAGTAGGCAGAGCTGTGTGTAAAAGGGCCAGGGCTGGTATGATAACCATGCATGTTCCCCAGACATGCACAGTAATGAATCGCTTACCTGCTGCTCATTCCCAGCCAACTCATGTTCCAGGGCCTTGTGTTTACGCAGCTGGGACTGCACTCCGCTAAGGTCTTTGGCAATGTCATCAGGAATGCTTTTGGATTTTTCCTGCCGGGCAATCAAAGAAAAGAAATGCACATATAACTACTTATCCCATGAGCACACATTATATATTTGAGATGATTTACAAATGCCAAAAGGAAAGAAATGGTATAGCGCTGCTCAGAACAACCAAAACATTTTCAGTTTGCAGTTTTACACTGAAGACTACAAAGCAAAAGCAGGTCTAGCTGGTTGCTATAAGCAATACAAACAATTTACCTGCCCTTCTGTAGGCCCTTCTGCCTGCCCACTGTGTGATAACTATACAGTTTACTATAATACAGAGTTTAACCTATCTCACCAAACCCCTCTCATAAGCAACAGCAAGAACCTCACTACCACAGTTTTCATTCACCAAGCAGACTAAAGTCTACTTTCATTAGATAACATATGTTCTTGAATTGCCGATATGTTTGAATGAAGGATCCTCAATACCTGAGTTTATTAGTAGATGAAAAAGAAAATAATAGACGTTGGCTATTAAAAACCTGTCAGATTATATCTGACAGCCTTATGGAAAATGTAATCAGGAATCTGATTGGTTGCGATAATTAGACCTTCTATTATGGTTCCATTTTGTTTTGCTCTGGTTTTTAAACATTAGGTCCTACATTACATGGTCAAAGGGTTGTGAACACCTGACTATCACATTTACTGTATAGGAGTTTATTGGACAATGGGATATTCCAACGTCATGGGCATTAATATAGACTCCCCCCGGTGGTTAAAATAGCTTTCACTCTTCTGGGAAGGCTTTGCACATTTTGGAATGTGTCTGTGACAATCAGGTACTGATGGAGGAGAAAACCTGATCACAACTGACATTCCAGTTCATCCTAGAAGTGTACAAATCGGGTTGATATTCTGAGTCTGTGCAGGTCACTTGAATTGCCCCACACCATACTCATCAATGGAGCACAGAAAAGGGCCTTCCCAAAACTGATTTGCATAAAGTAGCATCTAAAATGTATTTGCATGCTTTAGCATTAACAGTGCCCTTCAATGAAAACACCTGAATGTAGTTTTTTGGGGTGGTGCCTACATACTTTTGGCCATAGAGTATATGCTTCTACTATGTTTAGCTCAGTCTAACTAAAAATATTATTTAAATAATATAGTAGGATGGTGGGCTGAGTAAGTCTCTTGGACTTACAGTTCCTGACCGCCTGGTAGTTTTGCATGTTCCTTCACCTTCTCTTTCTTATTGCATCGAATAAAATAACTGAAAAAAAATACAACATGGAGCACAATGACGCCTCAGTATGACCATAGAGATGTGCAGAACTTTTAGTTCAAGCATTCACAGATGTCTCACCACTAAAATCTCGGAGAAATAAAGGAACATTGCCAGGTGGTTTATCTTTGCAGTATCTACTTAAAACATAAATATTTTTTGGTGGACTGACCCCTTAAAAACAGGAGTGAAATAATTTACCTCAATTTGACCAAGGGCTTCTTTTAGATCCCAGAAGCATTTATGAATAACTTCAGCATCCCTAAGATGTCTTCCTCTCTCTTTAGTGAGCTGCTGAAGATCTTCCCACGAGGCTCTAAAAATAGAGGAAATTAGTTAACACATAACACAGGAGTAAAAACTGACCTGCTTGGACTTCTTTATATGTTAAAAAAATCTGAAGAATATATTTTTAAAAAATATATTTTTAAAAATATATTTTTTAAATTATATTCTTCAGATTTTTTTTTAAATATAAAAAATCCATTTTAACATACATTTTTACATATATTTGTAAATGCATTCCAAAAATGTAGATTTGTATTTTTAAAGACAGTATATTTGAAATGTATTTTTAAAAATATTTTCCATATATTTTGTAATAAAAATGCATTTCAACATACAGTATATATATATATATATATATTTTTAAAATATATTTCAAATATATTTTTCTTCCATATGGGTAATGGCAGTCAGGGTGCGATTGTTTAGCCTGTAGAGGCCTGTGCATCAATCCATGGATTTGCCTTTTCAGACCATCACTGACCCACCAACAAAACAGTTATGCTGAATGATGTTACAAGCAGCATAACATTCTCCATGGCTTCCCCAGACACTTTCACGTCTGTCACATGTGCTCAGGGTGAACTTGCTCTCATCTGTGAAAAGCACAGGGCGCCAGTGGCAGACCTGCCAATTCTGGTGTTCAATGGCAAATGCCAATCAAGCTCTGTAGTGCCGGGCAGTGAGCACATGGCCCACTAGAGGATGTTGGGCCCTCTGACCAAACAATCAGAAACAGGCTTCATGAGGGTGGTCTGAGACATTCACACCAGTGGCCTGCTGGAGGGCATTTTGTAGGGCTCTGGCAATGCTAATACTGTTCCTCCTTGCACATAGGAGCAGATACCGGTCCTTCTGATGGGTTAAGGACTTTTTATGGCCCTGTCCAGCTCTACTAGAGTAACTGCCTGTCTCCTGGAATCTCCTCCATGCTCTTGAGACTGTGCTGGGAGACACAGCAAACCTTCTGGCAATGGCACGTATTGATGTGCCATCCTGGAGGAGTTTGACTGTCCGTGTAAACTCTGTAGGGTCCAGGTATCGCCTCATGCTACCAGTAGTGACACTGACCCTAGCCAAATGAAAAACTAGTGAAAAACAGTCAGAAAAGATGAGTAGGGAAAAAAATGTCAGTGGCTTCCACCTGTAAAACCATTCTTGTTTTGGGGGTCATCTCATTGTTGCCCATCTAGTGCACCTGTTGTTAATTTCATTAACACCAAAGCAGCTGAAACTGATTAACAACCCCCTCTGCTACTTAACTGAAAAGATCACTCTCCCAGGAGTTTAAATTGACTTGATGCTATAATCTGATTAAAAAGTGTTCCTTTAATTTTTTTGAGTAGTGTATTTTTATCAGTGTATTGAACTGTCTGTCATTTTTAAAGGGCTTGTCCGTGTTTTTTTTAAAAAGTGTAAAATTACCTAACTGCCTTTTAGCTATATGATATTAGCTGAAAGGGAAGACATTATATGAAACATATTCAGGCTTACTCAATAAATCAGTACAAAGAGTAATTACCATGTGCAAAGTGCTAGACCTATAGCAGCAAACACTGCTCTTGGTTGTGGATCATATGCAATAGAAGAGGCTCATCTATGGAAAATGTGTTGAAGATAACATTACATGTTACCCATAACAATCGGTCAAAATCCTTATTCCATTTTCAACTCTCCATTGCAGAAATGACAATTGTATGCTGATTGGTTGCTATTGTCAACAAGAAAGTTTCTCATAAATAAACCTCTTAGTCCATCTCATACCTTGCTATTCTCAGTGGCAGCAACAGTGGCATCTACAGGCTATCACTGAGCTTAGCATGCAGAATACAATTTCAGATTTTTTTTTAATATTAAAATGGTGTATTCTTAAAATATCCTTATTTTATGATAAGTACAATAATTTGCAGGTCACTTGTTAGACAATGGGTGATATTTAGTAAAACTGGTGCACACACACTCTAGTACAGCTGTGCATAGTAACCAATCAGCTTTGAGTTCAGCTTGCTCAATTAAGCTTTGACAATAAAACCTGGAAACTGATTGGTTACTGTGTACAGCTACACCAGATTCTGTGTGCACCAGTTTTAGTAAATCTCCAGTACTTTTCTCGCTATTTAATGTGACAAAATAATAATGCAAAGAATATTTTTATATTTTGTAATAGAGTATCAAATCATGTAACAAAGTTGATAATTTTTCACAGTGAAAATGTTTTCATATCTTATGATTATCCACAGGATTTTTAATGTCAAAACAATCCATCAGTATTGTCAAAAAAAAAAAAATCAAAGGAAACTCTGGCTTTCACAAAGGCAGTTACAGAGTTCTGACCAGACTTGTCCATTTCATACTTTGCAGCTGCAGAATTTTATCCGGTCTATCTGCATGCTTGGAATAACTTGTCTAATTAAAGACGGAAGGCGGAAGACGCTACAATTGCCACCATCATTTAATCTTGGAAAGACAGCACACCAAGGGATATGCAGCTAATCCTTGCTTCTTCTTGGCCAACATTCCCTGACTCTTCACCTGAGATTTCAAAGGTGCGTAAAAAAATACAGGAGCCATGGAGATTAACTGCAGATCTGGACTCACCTACTGTGTGACATGCTAAACCAAGAGCAGCTGTCCTGTGACCACTGAATATGGAACAAGGGCAAATGTATCTCTTGATTCTTTATAAACAGAAACCTGACAGTGACACAGGATTAAAATAAAGTCCTATCAATTCCAGATGAAGGCAGATGTACAGGATCCACCGCGGCTCTGATAAAAAAACCACACATCATTGTATACCCACAAAAGGACAGAAGATGGTTCTGGATATAATTAGTCACAGATAGATCAAGAGATAAAACTGTGCCCGAAAATGGCAAGAAAGGATTGTTCATTTCATGCCAATAGTCTCAGTTGCTTTCAGCACTGATATCTTGGCACTGGTGGTTTTTATTTGTAATAATATAATGCCTATGGTTTAGGCTCAGGAAAAGACATGTATACTGCAGAAGGGGTTAACATAGTGTTAGGGATTAGGTTAAGTAACATTCAATCAAGTGCCAAAATGACTTGTGAGCTAATATGGTGAAATTCAAAAGTGTTATACACAACCAAAAAATAAAAATAATTTTTATATATATGTACAAATAGGTTCGCTAGCACCCTACACCAACTCATAAATGGTGTTAATAACTCTATATATTCAAACAATAGTGCAGCGTTCCCTTGCTAATTAATTAGTGTACTAAAAAAAATATATATAATAATTAGTGTACCAAAAAATATTTTATATTCTTAAATTAATAAATCCTAAACGTGTGATTATAAATCCAAAAATAATCTATATAATTAACCTAAATATATGCAAGTATATTAATGACCAAAACAATATAATTATCCAATCCAATAAAACGAAAACAATATATCCCATCAACAAGTGTCCAAAATGATATTTAAATGAATAGTTCTCCAATATTAATATATGGATTTGTTCCAACACATTGGACGGCTTCAGGATAATTGTTCCTCTATTATGCGCTTACCTCCATATTTGCCTACTTAATATAGGCTGAAATAGCTGTTTGTCCTACAGGGACAGATGCAAATACTGCTGCTCCTGAACTCCTTGCTAGATGGTTCCACACTGCAATTTACTAATTATCCACCTGATGTCTCTCCAGTGTGTAGTTTCTTATGGTGGTATAAGGATGGATGGATGGATGGATTTCCCCTTCTCACCTCCAGGGGTCTATTCCTCCTTGTATCCCTCCAGGTCTCCACATACATGATACCAAAAGAAAAGCAAAAAATAGTGCCTTCTCTTTTAAAAACCTTTATTTATATAGCCAGTAATCCCACTCACATATTTAACAAATGAAATGCACCTTATCAAACTTTGTGTGTGCTCAGCACAAATCTCGCACTCGCCGTGACAAGCCGACTTAGCGTGATGACGTCAGAGCCCCTCCCCTATGCGTTACGCCACCGGTCACATGGCTTCATCAGGGAAAATTCTCCCTAATGAAGCCACGTGACCGGTGGCGTAACGCGTAGGGAAGGGGCTCTGACGTCATCACGCTAAGTTGGCTTGTCACGACGAGTACGAGATTTGTGCTGAGCACACACAAAGTTTGATAAGGCGCATTTCATTTGTTAAATATGTGAGTGGGATTACTGGCTATATAAATAAAGGTTTTTAAAGGATAAGGCACTATTTTTTGCTTTTCTTTGGTATCATGTATGTGGAGACCTGGAGGGGATACAAGGAGGAATAGACCCCTGGAGGTAAGAAGGGGAAATCCATCCATCCTTATACCACCATAGGAAACTACACACTGGAGAGACATCAGGTGGATAATTAGTAAATTGCAGTGTGGAACCATCTAGGAAGGAGTTCAGGAGCAGCAGTATTTGCATCTGTCCCTGTAGGACAAACAGCTATTTCAGCCTATATTAAGTAGGCAAATAAGGAGGTAAGCGCATAATAGAGGAACAATTATCCTGAAGCCGTCCAATGTGTTGGACCAAATCCATATATTAATATTGGAGAACTATTCATTTAAATATCATTTTGGACACTTGTTGATGGGATATATTGTTTTCGTTTTATTGGATTGGATAGTTTTATTGTTTTGGTCATTAATATACTTGCATATATTTAGGTTAATTATATAGATTATTTTTGGATTTATAATCACAAGTTTAGGATTTATTAATTTAAGAATATAAAATATTTTTTGGTACACTAATTAATATATATATATATTTTTTAGTACACTAATTAATTAGCAAGGGAGCGCTGCACTATTGTTTGAATATATAAGGTTAAGTAACAGTTGTGGCTTAAAAACATACTTCATAAAACTGCCCATGCAGGTAAGGGTTGTCTGTTGATAAAAACTAACTGTGCAGCTTTCACCAAAGTAGAATAATGCCCTTGTTATAGATGTAGGCCATTTACATAGCTCATGAAGCCTGACTGAAATACTTCCAAAGATCGCATCATCCCGTTCTGCCTTGTTGCTGAGACATGTCCAGCTGTTACTGTTATTATCCACCATCACAGGAGAGAGCTCTCAAATGCTGGGCTCAGAGCTACTGAATCGGTGGGAGAAAGTACATTTGAAGAGGTTTGAAACAAAGGAATAGCTCACTCCTGTGATGTTGGAGGTGAACAGTAACAGGTCGAAATGTATTAGCAACATCCTAGCAATAAGACAGGATGGGATTATGCAATCTCTGGGAGTATTTTAGTCAGGCTTCATTGAGGAACATACAGTGAGGAACATAAGTATTTGAACACCTGAGAAAATCAGTGTTAATATTTGGTACAGAAGCCTTTGTTTGCAACTACAGAGGTCAAACGTTTCTTGTAGTTCTTGACCAGGTTTGCACACACTGCAACAGTGATTTTGGCCCACTCCTCCACACAGATCTCCTCTAGATCTGTCAGGTTTCGGGGCTGTCGCTGAGCAACACGGAGTTTCAGCTCCCTCCAAAGTTGTTCTATTGGATTTAGGTCTGGAGACTGGCTAGGCCACTCCAGAACCTTGATATGCTTCTTACAGAGCCACTCCTTGGTTATCCTGGCTGTGTGCTTCAGGTTGTTGTCATGTTGGAAGACCCAGCCACGACCCATCTTCAATGCTCTGACTGAGGGAAGGAGGTTGTTGCTCAAAATCTCACAATAAATGGCCCCATTCATCCTCTCCTTAATACAGTGCAGTCGTCCTGTCCCCTTTGCAGAAAAGCACCCCCAAAGCATGATGTTACCATCCCCATGCTTCACAGTAGGGATGGTGTTCTTGGGATGCAACTCATCCTTCTTTTTCCTTCAAACACGACGAGTGAAGTTTGGTCTCATCTGACCACATGACTTTCTCCCATGCCTCCTCTAGATCATCCAGATGGTCAATGGCAAACTTAAGACGGGCCTGGACATGTGATGACTTGAGCAGGGGAACCTTCCGTGCAATGCATGATTTGAAACCATGATGGCGTAGTGTTCTACTGACAGTGACCTTTGAAACTGTGGTCCCAGCTCTCTTCATGTCATTGACTAGCTCCTCCCTTGTAGTTCTGGGCTGATTCCTCACCTTTCTCATCATCAGCGATACCCCACGAGGTGAGATCTTGCATGGAGCCCCAGTCCGAGGGAGACTGACAGTCGTCTTTAGCCTCTTCCATTTTCTAACAATTGCTCCAACAGTTGATCTATTTTCACCAAGCTGCTTGGTAATTGCCCCATAGCCCTTTCCAGTCTTGTGGAGGTCCACAATTTTGTCTCTGGTGTCTTTTGACAGCTCTTTGGTCTTGCCCGTGGTAGTAGTTTGCGTCTGACTGACTGTGGGGTGGACAGGTGTCTTTAAAGAGCTCAGACAGGTGCTACTAAGTTAGATTAATGAGTGGAGTAGAGGTGGACTTTTTAAAGGCACAGTAACAGGTCTTTGAGAGCCAGAATTCTTGCTGTTTCTTAGGTGTTCAAATACTAATGTTCAGCAGTGAAAGACAAAAAAATTCTTTAAAAATCATATAATGTGATTTCCTGAATTTTTTTTTTAATTCTGTCTCTCGGAGTAGGAATGCACCTACAAAGTGAATTTCAGACCCCTCCATGATTTCTAAGTGGGAGAACTTGCAAAATCGCAGGGTGTTCAAATACTTCTGTTCCTCACTGTAAATAGCCTACCCCTTTAGAAAGGGCATTACTCAACTTTGGCCAAAGCTACACAGTTTGTTTTTAGCTACAGCATAAGCAGTTTTTTGATAAAGGTGAACTAACCCTTTAGCTGCTTGGCACAGCATGACAGTAAACTCTATGGGCCTTCAGGTACATTTATCATCTTATGCACCCTTAAAATTCAGTATACAACGAAATACTTTTTTTGTTTGGGCTGCAGTCATTCCCCTCCCGCACTGCTTAGATTCTTACTGGGCCTTGTATCTTCACTGATCAGTGAGCAGGCTAGAGATTGAATCTTGATAATGCAGTGCTACTGCAGTGGAAGTTAAAAAATATCTAAAGACAAAACATTTTTTTGCATTGTGGATAGAGTAAGGAATGATCAAATATCTGCCCGTTCCTTTTTTTTATATCTGTGTGTCCATTCACATACAGATGTCGCTCGTCCCTGCCCCACCCTGCCCCACCCCCAACTCTCTCCTCATTGGTAATGGCTTCTACTGCTGTCTCAGCCAATAAGGAGGGATTGTTCCGGGAGAGATGCTGCTCTTGTGTACATCGCTGAATCAAAATGAGGCTCAGGTAAGTATTAGAGAGCTGGGGGGCTGGAAAGCTGCAGCACACAGAATTATGCCCCCCATTGCATATAATGGCCAGTACCCTTGCTGAATGCAACCTACTTAGAAGTACAGGGCCACACTGCAACTGCAAACCAACCACATTACAATTCAAAAAGCCCATTCAGGTGTCACAAACACACAAAAACAAAACCCACAAGCATTCAAGAGGCCAAAGTATTACCTCTTGAATGCCTGTCAGCCTATTATCATCCTAAAACACAAAGATACTAATAAATAATGTAAGCACCTTGATGAACTTATGGCAAATGCCATTTTTGCCCCTGGGTTAAAACAGCCACGATTATTACATAGAAGAATTGTATTGTTAAAACACCTGTAAGTACTCGTTCACACCATACGTGCAGGAAAACTGAGGAAACTGACACACAGATTTCACTTGCAGAGTCATCAGTTTACATCAGTTTTCATGCACGCTTCAATTAGTTATATACACATTGCAGATTGCTGCACAGAAAAAATCTTCATGTGATACTAGTGTTGTGTGAACAGAGCACATGGTGTGAATGAGACCTAAACCATACAAGTTAAATTAAAATCCAAGTAAAAGGGGCAGCATACAGTTCAACCCCATGCTTAATGCAGCACAACACAAATCAAATACCACAAACATTGACACAGCTATAAATAACTGTCATCAGCATACTGAAGCAGAAACCAGTACTATATAAGAAATAGGATTAGGATGTACCGTAGCTCTTTCTGCTTTTGCACAATTTGCATTGATTCTGAATGTCCTTGGTCAAGCAGACTGTTGGCAAGTTGCTGGCAGCCAGATACCCTCTGACCGGCTGATTCCATCTGGTGCTGGAAGGTGTCAAACTTGGCCAGAAGATGCTGTGAAAAGAAAATCTTGCTATTAGAGACTTTACTTTGTTCTGATTGGCTTACAGCAGACGTTCACAGAGAAGAGTTTTTTTAAAATGCAGTACATGACAAGGTAGAGCTGTATTGGGCATAATGGTACTTGTAGGCCACTGCTTTGGTTAAAGGGGGGCATAGAGCCTCCTAATATACAAATTGTTATATTGTTTTCCAGATTGTATTTCCCTCATCTGGTCATCTCTAGACATTTGTGCCTAAATTTTGCAAGAGACCTGTAGGGGTAATGGAGTGCAGGAGGTATTCTATGTTTGGTGGTCTCTTCAGTTAAGGTGTATGTATGTGTTCATACAGATTTCTGGACATGTCACCCAAATTTTTGACACAGGGATACTACCTTGCACTCACTCACCAATGTACAGTTGTGTTCAAAATAATAGCAGTGTGTTGAAAAAAGTGAATAAAGCTCAAAATCCTTCTAATAGCTTTTATTTCCATATACACAAATGCATTGGGAACACTATACATTCTATTCCAAATCAAAACATGAAGAAAAATATATCAAATTTTGTTGTTCCTCTAAAAAAATTGAAGAAAAGTGAATATTAGACTGTTCAAAAAAATAGCAGTGTTTGTATTCTTCTTTACAAACTCAAACATTCACTATATAAACTGAAAAATGTTTGAAGATTTTGCTTTCCTTTGAATCACTTAATTAATATTTAGTTGTATAAGCACTGTTTCTGAGAACTGCTGTACATCTGTGTTGCATGGAGTCAACCAACTTCTGGCACCTGTGAACAGGTATTCCAGCCCAGGATGATTGGACTACATTCCACAGTTCTTCTCTATTTCTTGGTTTTGCCTCAGAAACTGCATTTTTTATGTCACCCCACAAGTTTTCTATTGGATTAAGATCTGGGGATTGGGCTGGCCACTCCATAATGTCAATCTTGTTAGTCTGGAACCAAGATGTTGCACGTTTACTGGTGTGTTTGGGGTCGTTGTCTTGTTGGAAAACCCATTTCAAGGGCATTTCCTCTTCAGCATAAGGCAGCATGACCTCTTCAAGTATTCTGATGTATTCAAACTGATCCATGATTCCTGGTATGCGATAAATAGGCCCAACACCGTAGTATGAGAAACATCCCCATATCATGATGCTTGTGCAACCATGCTTCACTGTCTTCACAGTGTACTGTGGCTTGAACAGGGGAGGGCTGACCATTTGGAAACTCGGGCACTGCCCGAGGGTCCGGGGTCAGTAGAGGGCCCCATGAGATGCCCCTGGTACCTTTTTCATAGGCTTTTTTGAGTTTGGGCAAGGACACAGGGGCCCCATGATCCCCTATTGACCGGGGGCCCCATGAGTTGTCAGTCCGCCCCTGGGCTTGAATTCAGTGTTTGGGGGTCGTCTGATAAACTGTCTCCAGCCACTAGACCCAAAAAGAACAATCTTACTTTCATCAGTCCACAAAATGTTGCGCCATTTCTCTTTAGGCCAGTCAATGTGCTCTTCGGCAAATTGTAACCTCTTCAGCACGTCTTTTTTTCAACAGTGGGACTTTGAGGGACTTCTTGCAGATAGCTTGGCTTCACATAGGCGTCTTCTAATTGTAACAGTACTCACAGGTAACTTTAGACCTTCTTTGATCTTCCTGGAGCTGATTGTTGGCTGAGTCCTTGCCATTTTGGCTATTCTTCTATCCATTCGAATGGTAGTTTTTCGCTTTCTTCCACGTCTTTCAGGTTTTGGTTGCCATTTTAAAGCATTTGCGATCATTTTAGCTGAGCAGCCTATCATTTTCTGTACTTCTTTATATATTTTCCCCTCTCCAATCAACTTTTTAATCAAGGTACGCTGTTTTTCTTAACAATGTCTGGAACGACCCATTTTCCTCAGAATGTCAGAGAGAAATGCACTGTAACCAGCATGTACAACATTTGCTGCCTTCCTGCCTTAAATAAGGGCAATAATTGACACCTGTTTTTCAAAGAATGAATGACCTCACTAATAGAACTCCACACTGCTATTATTTTGAACATGCCCCTTTCAATTAGTGATTCAATTACACAGAATCAGCAGCATGCATGTCATGACTGTTGGGTCTGTTGGATTTCTATTACTCCACTACACCTGCTAGTAAATTATTTGCCATGTAGAAATATAATTTCTACCAAAAACAGTGATTGATCAGGTTAGTGATGTCTGACTGCTATTATTTTGAACACAACTGTATAATCACTGCCTTTCACTGCATTGTTTCTTGATGTTCTGTAATGACTGTATATGTTTTTTCACTTTTGCTTTTTTATTGCCACATGTTCCCTAGGTTACCCTGTCTATGTGAGCTTTTTGTTATAAAACTAAAACTTAATTTTAAAAAGTGTATGTAGTCATTTTTTTTCTGAGCTGCCAACACATCGCCTACTGCACTGAAATACCATCCACTGTTGTCAGCCCTGTCTACTGAACTACAGAACTCCACCTATCCCCAACCCCTCTCTTTCCCATTCCACATGCATATATTGATTTATTTCGCAGAAAAACATTGCCACTGCATTTACTTCTAAGAGCCTGACCACACACTGTGTGTATACAAAAATCTCTTGGAAGATAAAGTTCTGGAGGATTGCGTAAATTAGTAGGAACTGAGTTCATAGCGGTTGCCCCTGCGAAAAATGTTTGATGATTATTTCACAGGGAATGAAATCTGTTTCTTGCTACAGGCATAAGAAAACTATAATTATGCATTTTGCAAATGCTGGTAGTTTGGTTGTCATGCTGACCCCCTGGCTTCAATATTTTAAGTCACTGATCCAGAACGAGTATGCAGATAAGAACCTCCCATTTAGCTGTCTTTCCTGCAGTAAAGCTCAGGGTGTCCCCACTGTCTTCCTGTCTTGGTGACAACCATACAATTCTGCAATCTCAACACTTTCTGTCCTGGTGACCCATGGGGGAATCTCTGCAGAAGGAGCAATAACCACCCAACAAAGCTTCTACCTCTTCCCCACTCTACCTAAAACTAAAGGTACACTTTAGGCAGATGTTATGCATTTATTAATGGGAACAGAATATAAGAAAATAAAAAAAAGCCCAATCTACAGACATGCGAATTTAAGTTGCAGGCACTATATAGAAGAGAGGGAACTGTGATTTGTGTCTCACCAGAATATGCTCGTAGTCATTGCCATAGTCCTCAGAGCTGGCCACTTGTCTCTGCTGGTTGATCCATTTCTGCAGGTCTCCAGACTCTCTAAGATATTCGTGCAAAGCCAGAGTCTCTTTCAGTTTTCCCCATCTAGACAGAGATTCAATCAAATTCTAGATTACAAAGAAGTCTCTTCTTGTACAGGGAGCTTAAACTATAGTATATTCCTCTATTGCAAACACAGTAGTAAAAACTGGATATATATCTGTCCTTTTTTTCTTTCTCTCTCTCTTTTCTTTCTCTGAATTTTTACTGTTGTGGTTATCAGCAGACACTGTCACTTTCCCTGGATCAGCAAGTAAGTGTCTATTTAGTAAGTCAAGGAATATTTCCGCTGACAGTAGTCTACTGGATACACCTTTTTTTATTACCTCACATTGGCATAATCCTGTAAAGTTTCCATCTTTGAATAGATCTTTTGCAGTGGAGCATCCACTTCATCCTGAGCAACAATGACAGGAAGGCTTTGACCTGTACGTCCCAAATCAGCCGCCAGGTTTTGGTATAGCTCAATTTCTTGCTGCATGTCCTATAAAAACAAAACAATGTTTATACAGTACATATTAGTTACTAAGATAAAAGGAATAACTACATGGAGCTTCACAAACCACTCAGTTGGCCTTTAAAGCAAATATGTGCTTTGTTCATAAAGGGAAAAGCAACAATTTCACATTAAAAGTATCTCTAAAGCCAAAACCTTTTGGAGTTTTGCAGACATAATAGGATCTGAGAGTAAATCATTCTAAATTTAAGTAAATCTCTTTTTCACCAGCACTGATGTCCCCGTAGGAAGATTTGCCCTCTATTCCTCTTCTTGTGGCAACTCAAAATTTTACATCTTCCCTCACTTTATCTCCCAGTGACATTGGTCACCTGGACAGATAGGAAAGTGAACCTCCCTAACAGTGACACAAACAACAATGAAAACTTAACAGGGGATCTCATCCTTCCACACTATCCAAAACATAAAACATGTTTTGCCTTTTGCTATAATTTAAATACTACACTTTCCATCAACACATTCACCTTTTTTTTGCTCCTTCATGACTCCTTTCTACTATAGAAAAAGCCTGGTACCTCCGGGTTTGGGGTGCATGATATTCACCCCCTTTCTTTAATGTGACTGTGCTGGTGCATGATGATTGCCCTGTGTAAATAGGAAGACTCTGAAATTACATAGTGCTTTCTTTCCTCGTTCCTTGTGAGTTGAAGCAGCAGCAGGGGAGCAAAGTGAGTACGTGCTGCTGCTAAGACAAGGTGAGTATATGCTGCTGGGGTATTAGACATTAATGTGAGTCAGTTGTTTTCCCTGCTTTAGCAAAGAACAGATCTGCTTTAAAGTATCACTTATACCTAAATGGCCTTGTTGCTTCTGTAAAAAAATTCAGCCAGCTGACCTCTGCATTAGAAGAAGCAGAATACTTATTTCCCTGGTGGCCAGTCAATGAAACCTTCACTGTCTCTAAAAGCTACAGGCACAGCTGCTATCTGATAATTCCAGCTGTGTTGAATAGTGTGTCCCCAGCTGAGTCCTGGGGTTCTTCTTGACAGTCACTATGCATCTACAGGGCAGGTGGCTGGCATGAGCAACCACAACTGGCATAATGGTGCCTGGGGATAGTGAAAACCTTTAAATCATCAAAAGTCTATTTGTATATTAAAATTAGGAGAGAACAATGACACCTCAGCACAAAACTTAAAGCAGTATTAACCACTTGCCTACGGGCACTTATACCCCCTTCCTGCCCGTGCCAATTTTCAGCTTTCAGCGCTGTCGCACTTTGAATGACAATTGTGTGGTCATGCAACACTGTACCCATATGAAAGTTTTAGCATTTTTTCACACAAATAGAGCTTTCTTTTGGTGGTATTTAATCGCCGCTGGGTGTTTTATTTTTTGCGCTATAAACTAAAAAAAGAGCAAAAAATTAAAAAAAAAAGTTTTTCTTTGTTTCTATTATAAAATTTTGCAAACAGGTAATTTTTCTCCTTCATTGATGAGGCTGCACTGATAGGCAGCACTGATAGGTGGCACTGATGAGGTGGCACGGATAGGCACCACTGATGGGCACTGATAGGCAGCACTGATAGGTGGCACTGATGAGGTGGCACTGATCATGCTGCACTGATATGCAACAATGATGGGCACTGATAGGTGGCACTGATGGGCAGCACTGATTGACGCCACTGACTGGTGGCACTGCTGGGCACTGACTGGTGGCACTGCTGGGCACTGATGGGGGCATTGCTGGGTGGCACTGATGGGTGGCACTGCTGGGCACAGGTGGATGGCACTGCTAGGCACTGCTGGGCACAGGTGGGCGGCACTGCTGGGCAAAGGTGGGTGGCACTGCTGGGCAAAGGTGGGCGCCACTGCTGGGCACTGATCATCAGGGCACTGATGATCAGTGCTGATCTATCCTCTGACAATTGCTGGTTATCGGCAGTACTAGTTATCTGTCATAGCGTGAGTAAAGTGCAGCCGATAATCGGCAACTGGATTTACCAGTGATCTGCTGAGTCATTGGACATAGCTGATCACAAGATAAAAGGCCACTGTGATTGGCTTTTTAGCATATCACGTGATCAGCTGTGTCCGTAGAATACAGCGATCACGGAGATCGCTGGGGGTGAGAGGGAGGGCGCGTTCTGGGAGGATGTCATATGACGTCTTCCCAGAACTGGACAACCGCGGCTATAGCCCGGTTGGTAAGTGGTTAAACCCAAAACCAAAAATGTAATATATTGCAGCTTAGCAATCATTAAATGTAGTGGATGCATTCGTTTTCCTTTTTTTTTTAGACTTTTTTTCATCTGTTTTTACCTGGTGATCTGGCGAATAACATACCTTCTGTATTAGAGTGTGCCCACTCTGGATGAACGAGCACAGGGGCACATTTGGATAGCAGCATTGTCATTCTGGGGGGGAGGGGAGTGTTAGATGTACTAGCAGATTTAGATACACTAACAAACTGAAGCTGAACTGCAGCTGACACTTTATAAGCAGTTACAGCAAAAAAAATTCCCTTTAGGTTAAAGGTTTTACATGAATAAATAAAAGCTGATCATTGTAAACACCCCTGTCAGTAGTAAATGGCTTGTCTCAACACTCTAACAGTTACATTTGTTCTTTTGAAAAACAACAGACTTACTGGCTGGATCACCAGATGAAAAGAAGAAAGAAAGCCTTAAAAAAATGCAGCCATCACATCTAAGAATTGGTAAATTGCAGTATAATAAATCTTTGCTTTTGGGTTTAATACTGCTTTAAAATATACCCAAAACTGAAACAAAAACATCAGAATACAGCATAGAGGCACACCCTTTGTGGCAAGCTGTGGTCCACTTGTTTTCCATTCATCACATAGATTGACAATGGGATATACAGTATATATATATATATATATATATATATATATATATATATATATATATATAATGGTTTTAGGACTTGTAAGTAGAATATTTCTGTTGCATACCTTTTGTCTTTTCATGAGTTTTAGGGTAGCATCCTCATCTTTTCCATAATCCTTACTGTTAACCAGTGGAAGTTTTTCTGCAATCCAGCTATCCATGTCTGACACATCAAGAAGGTACTTTTAAATACAGAAAAGATTGTTAAATTTACATATTGTCAAAAATGCACATATACTATACATCACTAAAATTGTAACAATGCAGCTTTAAGTAGAAAAACATTGATAGAGCAGATGAGGGACTAGGCACACAGACAGTGAAAGATTGAAAATATGTCCAGCCTAAAATTATGTGCATTTTTTCCTACGCTTGAGGAGCCACAGCTGCCTCATACAGCCTGCCATTCCCGTAAATGGCTGTACATGACCGTACTTATACAAATGCCGATGCTGAATCATCAGTGTATACCTGCAACAGTAGTGGTGTGAACCTCCTGCGCTCCCAAGTGTTTAAACTAAATGAAAATATATATAAATCCCAGGGGAAGCTGCTAACATTAAATCATATACCAGTGATTGTGATAAATAAATACAATAAAGAATGTAGCGCTACACCCAAAGGATATATGCACACTTAAATAATAAAAAATATAAAAAAATAAAAATAAAAATTATATGTGAAATCACAAAATCTCATAAAAAATATATATATATATAAGTGTGACAGTGATATCAATTAATATTAATTAGTGCCCATAAATCATGGAATTCACACAATAAAATAAATAGCTCAAAACATGTGAAAAAACATTCCCATATATATATATGTATATATAGCACGCATACATATATATATATAATTATAATCACACGTGCCTCTTGTGAAGTGAAACGACCATTAAAATGGTACAAACAACAGTGCTCTCAAAGTCCAATAAATGTTGCTGGTGACCGAAGAAAAAACAGTGCTTCCAATAACTACTGTTAGTGACCATAGGCAAAACTCGTGCAGATCTCTGAGTGCATATACATCTGACAATCCGACCACCATCTGGATAAGCCTCTCACCTCATCCCTTCGACCCTTGCGGATCAAAGAGCAGTTGTGGATCCCCCTCACGGATCCTCCAAGATCACTATCACTCCAAAGGTTGCTCTCTCAGAAATAAATATTCCCACTCTGGCTCTTCTCCAGGAAAGTATTGCAGCATCAATCTCTCAAATGAGACAAAATTAATCCTCCCATAGTGCAGTATATTTTATTTGTTACATAGGGACAGATAACATTAAGCTTTTTCACTTACGTAGCAGCCAGTCCAAAACCTCATGCTTTCGGATGAGGGTATGTATGTATGGGTGTTTAGCTGAATACACAGGTGTACCAAGATGGCCGCCACGCCGGAAATACGTCACCACGTCAAGCCGACGCGTTGCGTCACAATGTCATGTGACTTGAGCCCTGAGGAAGTCACATGACATTGTGACAGCTGTACACCCATACATACATACCCTCATCCGAAAGCATGAGGTTTTGGACTGGCTGCTACGTAAGTGAAAAAGCTTAATGTTATCTGTTCCTATGTAACAAATAAAATATACTGCACTATGGGAGGATTCATTTTGTCTCATTTGAGAGATTGATGCTGCAATACTTTCCTGGAGAAGAGCCAGAGTGGGAATATTTATTTCTGAGAGAGCAACCTTTGGAGTGATAGTGATCTTGGAGGATCCGTGAGGGGGATCCACAACTGCCCTTTGATCCGCAAGGGTCGAAGGGATGAGGTGAGAGGCTTATCCAGATGGTGGTCGGATTGTCAGATGTATATGCACTCAGAGATCTGCACGAGTTTTGCCTATGGTCACTAACAGTAGTTATTGGAAGCACTGTTTTTTCTTCGGTCACCAGCAACATTTATTGGACTTTGAGAGCACTGTTGTTTGTACCATTTTAATGGTCGTTTCACTTCACAAGAGGCACGTGTGATTATAATTATATATATATGTATGCGTGCTATATATACATATATATATATGGGAATGTTTTTTCACATGTTTTGAGTTATTTACTTTATTGTGTGGATTCCATGATTTATGGGCACTAATTAATATTAATTGATATCACTGTCACACTTATATATATATATATTTTTTTTTTATGAGATTTTGTGATTTCACATATAATTTTTTTTTTTTTATATATATTTTTTATTATTTAAGTGTGCATGTATCCTTTGGGTGTAGCGCTACATTCTTTATTGTATTTAGTGTATACCTGCACCTGTCTGTCAGACATACAGTATTTCCCAAATACAAAAGTTTTGTGTTCAAGAAATACTTCGTAAGCGCATGTGTAGGTAAATGCCAGTCCACAGAAGCATCTGCGTTTACATGAGTATTGGCCACATACAGCCATTCACTTGTATGACAGGCTGTACACGGCACCTCCATGGGCATAAGGCAGGGCTGTGGATAAGGGGGTACCACCAGTCCTCCTGCATGGGGCCCAGGCCAGAAGGGGGGCTGAGGCAGCTGGGTGAATCGGATGCGGGCAGGGAGGGTGATTGGCAATTACTGGAACTGATCCCCTGTATGGCTCTTTGCAGCAGCTGAGAGCTGGTATCTTCTCCTCTTGCTCTCGCTGGCTTTCAGCTGCTGCAGAAAGATCCGCACAGGGAATCGGTTCGAGCAATTGCACCCCCCCCATACACTATACGTTTCCCCCTTCAGGATGGAGAGTGGGGGGAAGGTTCTGGTAAATATATCACATTTACCAGACTCTTTCTTTCCAGAATGACCACAATGAGTGATTGGTACCGATCATTCACTGTGTTAATTTATAACTTAAGCATAGTAAACTGTGGGGTTTTTTGGGGGAGGGGAAGGTCAGGTTGACTGTATGGGGCCCCTTGGTTTCTAACAGCAGCCCTGGCATGAGGCCTATATAAAAATTCATAATAACCCAACTACTTAAGTTCTTATTTGTGTATAAGGCTGACATTTCTTGGTTGTGCAATAATGTTTATTAATTTGCTGCATTAACTGCATTAGCTGCATTAACTAATTTTTGAGATGTAAGGGAAGACTTCACTGGTCCCACTAAAGAGCTATCCTTTAGTTAATAAAAGCAGAGGTTGGTTCTCCTGCCTGCTTCTGTCTCACTAATACACGCGTCCTCCTCTTGATCTAGTCTAAACAAACATAAACACAAAACATGACTCTTCACTTTTATATAGTTTATACAGACTACATATTAGCTGCGAGCATCCCCATAATTAGTCACTGTAAAATTTTAGAAGCACTAAACATTTTTTGTCATCATGTCTTTTTTCTAGCTCTTAGTTCTAGCATTTATTCAGTTTACAATTTTTGCAGGTTATTGCAATTTAATTACAAAAGGTGTCTATTATCTTTTTATGTGCCTCTATATTCCTAATAAATCATACATAAGTTGGATGCTCAGAGGCATAAAAACAAAATTTGCATATCTGCAAAATAAAAGACAAATAACAATCACTCATTTTTCCGGCGTTAGTTCTTTTTTTCAGTAGTGCTCCACATACAGTACACCAAAGCAATGCACAAGTGGATGTGGTTATTGAAACAATGATGTAGTGGTGTTTTTGTTGGACAATAGTCAAGCTATCATTGAGAATTGGGTTTTATTAATAAGCAGACATGAATTAAAACAAAGCATTTTTTAATTTTATGAATTACATAGTTAACTATGGGCAATGTGTTGGCCAATTTGTTTGAACGCTTTCCTTTCAGCAATGGGCTCCTGATTCACAGCAGGGCACCAACTGAAAGTACTTTGTATGTTCTTCCCATGTACGCCTTGCTGAGTTTTCCCCTCCGCACTAACCCTAGCATATGTTTTTGTATGTATACTTTTATGACTCATGGATCTGTGTAAAAATTCACTTTTAGATAATAAGCACATCATTATTGTTCTTCTGCTGGTGCCTCATGCTAGCAGAGATACGTTCTTCTGAATCAGACTCAAAGCTGTGAAAATGA
This sequence comes from Staurois parvus, assembly GCF_062004578.1. Lineage (NCBI taxonomy): Eukaryota > Metazoa > Chordata > Amphibia > Anura > Ranidae > Staurois > Staurois parvus. The sequence goes on along the minus strand of NW_028318210.1, from coordinate 6,890,648 downwards.
ATGACAGAAGCTGATTGGATGCCATGCACAAGTGCTCCAGATTGTGGCTGTTCCAGTTTGGATGAATTCCCCCCATGGTCGCTCAATCGCTCAGTATTATGAGAAAACAATTTTCTGAAATTGAGAGTAGTTACAAAACACAGCCATTCAGCATTCCCAAGCTCAAACATATACAGTAAACAAGAACTTCGTAGTTGGTATTGCTGGTAAAGCAACCAGAAAATAAATATGGGGTGATTGCTCGGCATATGGTTGAGGGGAACGTCATCAAGAAGTATCACGTAGGGTCTACAACTCTCAGAAAATGGGCAAGGTAAGATAGAACTAACCCAGCAATGACTCCATAAAAAACGAAAGGTATGTATATGTAGCGCTACCGTCTTGAGGGCTGCTGTGTTTCAGGATCCCTCCAAGCTTTGCACTGCCAGGCACCACCAAATTTCCATGCTTGCATCCACAGTCAGTGAACAGCCTATGAGCTTGGTCTTTGTTATTTATTAGGGGATGTAAGTTGGATAGGGTAATGGGGATTAAGGGATGCCCAACTTGACTGAATCAATGCAAAGGGACAACTTCCTTGCTATTTACAAAAACAGATCCTGGACTGTTCTTTTCCTTGAAAGCAATCAGTCATTAAGGATCAGTAGCAACTGCCCCTTATGAGCCAGGGACTTGCACCCCCTCTGAAAGTCAGCTTAACTTGTTGTAAACTACATACAGAGATGTCTCTTCCCCCCTGTAGAACTGCTTCCAGCTCCACAGCCTGCAGACACTACCAACCCTCTTGGATGCTCTGAAGATCTCCCAGGACAACAATAAAGGACACAGCGCTGTCCTTTGTAAGTTTGATACATGTGGCAATCTCTCCCCTTGTAGATCCCTAGGTGTGGTGGTGTACTCACTCTGTCCTCTTTGCTTCCACTGCAGCCAGGCCTTGATCATGTTCATGTCGTGATGCTAAATAGACCCTCCTGCACTCCATCTTCCACCTGACCCCCCTTGCCAGCCTAACTCTCCCATATTTATGGGTTGGTCTCATTACTCTACCAGGGCTTCCAAATCTGGGATTGGTTGAACTCCCATAAGCATGCAAATTAGGTCTCCACCCCTTCCACCCACTGGCTTCTGGAAGGTTCCATCGTCCTCCAGAACCATAGTTACCATGAGTCATACACAATAAATTTACCTACACTAGAGGGTGCTATATGTGCATGTCTACGGTCCTCATTAGAGATGAGCGAATCGAAGTATCCGAAGTGGAATTCGAGTCGAATATCGGAAAAATTTCGATTCGTGCCGAATCCGAAAAACAGCCTAATTCGGACGCGCGAATCGAAATTTTTCCGAAAATGGCGGCTGACATGTGCGGCGACGGAGCGGGGATGTCGGGGAAGGCGCGCAGACAAGGCGCGCTGCCCCATAATGCATTCCTCAACGACATGTGATCGCATCAGCCAATCAGCAGCCAGCCAGCCAGCACTGTGTAATGGTCGAGGTATATATAGCGGCCATTTTGGAAATCTTCATTTGCCTGCAGTCATTGAACAGAGGCAGACCGCTCTGTACTAGGGACAGGGACAGAGTTAGGGCCACAGAAACGAGAATTGGGGACAGAGAGAAGTTACTTAGGGACAGAGAACCATTACTCAGGGACACAGACTTGTTAATGAGGGCCACAGAATCGTTATTTAGGGACAAAGAAACGCTAGTTAGGGCCACAGAATTCATACTCAGGGACAGACAGAATTTTCACTCAGTGCCAGAGAATTGTTACTTAGGGCCACAGAAACGTTATTAGGGCCACAGAATTTTTACTCAGGGACAGACAGAATTGTTACTGAGTGCCAGAGAATTGTTACTCAGGGACAGACAGAATTGTTACTGAGTGCCAGAGAATTCTTACTCAGGGCCACAGAATTCATTCTCAGGGACAGACAGAATTGTTACTCAGGGACAGACAGAATTGTTACTGAGTGCCAGAGAATTGTTACTCAGGGACAGACAGAATTGTTACTGAGTGCCAGAGAATTGTTACTCAGGGACAGACAGAATTGTTACTGAGTGCCAGAGAATTGTTACTCAGGGACAGACAGAATTGTTACTGAGTGCCAGAGAATTGTTACTCGCACAGACACAAAATTGTTACTTGCACAGACACAGAATTGTTACTCGCACAGACAGAATTGTTACTCAGGGCCACAGAATTCATACTCAGGGACAGACAGAATTGTTACTGAGTGCCAGAGAATTGTTACTCAGGGACAGACAGAATTGTTACTGAGTGCCAGAGAATTGTTACTCAGGGACAGACAGAATTGTTACTGAGTGCCAGAGAATTGTTACTCAGGGACAGACAGAATTGTTACTGAGTGCCAGAGAATTGTTACTCGCACAGACACAAAATTGTTACTTGCACAGACACAGAATTGTTACTCGCACAGACACAGAATTGTTACTGAGTGCCAGAGAATTGTTACTCAGGGACAGACAGAATTGTTACTGAGTGCCAGAGAATTGTTACTCAGGGACAGACAGAATTGTTACTGAGTGCCAGAGAATTGTTACTCAGGGACAGACAGAATTGTTACTGAGTGCCAGAGAATTGTTACTCGCACAGACACAAAATTGTTACTTGCACAGACACAGAATTGTTACTCGCACAGACACAGAATTGTTACTCAGGGCCACAGAATTCATACTCAGGGACAGACAGAATTGTTACTGAGTGCCAGAGAATTGTTACTCAGGGACAGACAGAATTGTTACTGAGTGCCAGAGAATTGTTACTCGCACAGACACAAAATTGTTACTTGCACAGACACAGAATTGTTACTCGCACAGACACAGAATTGTTACTCAGGGCCACAGAATTCATACTCAGGGACAGACAGAATTGTTACTGAGTGCCAGAGAATTGTTACTCAGGGACAGACAGAATTGTTACTGAGTGCCAGAGAATTGTTACTCAGGGACAGACAGAATTGTTACTGAGTGCCAGAGAATTGTTACTCGCACAGACACAAAATTGTTACTTGCACAGACACAGAATTGTTACTCGCACAGACACAGAATTGTTACTCGCACAGACACAGAATTGTTACTCAGGGCCACAGAATTCATACTCAGGGACAGACAGAATTGTTACTGAGTGCCAGAGAATTGTTACTCAGGGACACCTAATCGTTGAATTAAATAGTATGTCAGACAACATGCAGAGGAGTGGCAGAGGAGGCAATGTTTTAGGAGCGAGCAGACGTGGCAGCAGAGGAAGGGGTCGAGGCAGCAGTATTCGCAGCCAGAGGCCAGTGCTCCCGGTGTCATCCAGCGGTCGTGTCTCCACCGACAACCCTGCCGTCATTGATTGGTTGGCTCGGTCGTCTTCCTCTTCCCAGGTCACCTCTGACACCTACAGCCAACGGTCGGTGGGTACGTCAGACACAACCGTTAGTTGGCATGGCCCGGGAGCAAGCCCACTGAAATCACGTGTCCTCTACCTGCCCCTGTCCTTTGCTGTTCCCTCACCAAGCGAAGTATCGCATGCTGTGGGCTCAGCCCCACTGTACAGTGAGGAAGAGCTAACAGAGGGCGGTCAGGAACGGGGGGAGACATCGGCCTTTTCAGCAGCCAAGCGAACAAGTACTGGCGAGGAGAGTGGCTCGGTAGCCGGTCTAGAGACAAGTCTGTCTCCTGACCCAGACGCAGCCGAGGGGGCTAGTAGTGAGGCGGAGACCCTACTTGATGATGAGGAGGTTGATCGCACTTGGCAGCCTCGTCGTCATCAGGCAATTTCTTCCGCATCATCAGGAGAAGAGGGTGGCAGCTTGGCAGCGAGCAAAACAGTCGGTGGGTTGCCCAGGAGACAGCAGCAGGGTCGCATCAGTGTCAGTGGAGCCAAACGTCCACGGAGTAGAGCACCAGCTCCACTGCAGCCTACCACCACGGCCAGTAGTGGTGCCGGTGCGCACGGAGGAAGTAGCAGTCAGCCAGTGAAGAGTAGCGGGGGCAAAGTTTCCTACTCGGTGGTGTGGCAATTTTTCCTCAAGCCGCCCGAGGAAGTAAACGTAGCCGTATGTCGACTATGTGGCCAGAAATGCAAGCGTGGCCAGGGGGCCCATGTTGGGACTACAGCGTTGCGTCAGCATATGCAGCGTCACCATTCGGTGGCCTGGGAAAACCGTGATAAACATACGGCGGTTCTGCCTGCCCCAGCCCCCGCTCCATCACCCGCTCCGTTACTTGCTCCGTCACCCGACGTCGTCAATCGCCCTCTATCAGCCAGTCAAGGCTCCAACACCTCTGCTGAGGGGAGTTGTCGCTCGTTGGCATCTTCCGCTCGTTCAGATGCTCCTTCTCCTGCTACTCCTCTTCTCGGATTCCGTCAACAGTCTTTCTTGGAATCCGTATCCAAGAGACAACAGTTTGCGAGCACGCACCCGACGGTGCAAAAGCTGAACGTCCTCCTGTCCAAGTTGCTGGTGCTGCAGTCCCTCCCTTTCCAACTGGTGGACTCAGCACCTTTCCGAGAAATGATGGCTTGTGCCGCGCCGCGGTGGAGAGTGCCAAGCCGTCATTTCTTTGCCCAAAAGGCAGTGCCAGCCCTGCATTCACATGTAGAAGAGATGGTGGGCCAGTCTTTGAGCATGTCGGTCTCTGCCAAAGTGCACGGCAGCGCCGACGTGTGGAGCTGTAACTACGGTCAGGGACAGTACATGTCATTTACGGCCCACTGGGTGAACGTGGTGCCGGCACAGCCGCACCAGCAACTTGGACAGGTCACGACGCTTTTGCCTCCACGTTTGCACGTCCTTGGTCCAGCAAGCATGTCCGCCTCTACCACCTCTTTTTCCGCCGTGTCCTCAGCCGCCACCCCCGTGCCAAGTCCCATTACCCGACCGGCATATCACATGTGCAGGGCGCAACGGTGTCACGCTGTGCTGCACCTGGTATGCCTTGGCGAACGTAGTCACACAGGGGAGGAACTGCTGAGTGTAATGAACAGAGAAATCGACAGATGGCTGTCTCCGCGCAAACTAAAAATCGGAACCATGTTGACTGACAACGGAAAGAACATGGTGTCTGCTCTGCGTCAAGGAAGGTTGTGCCATGCGCCATGCATGGCTCACGTGTTCAATCTGGTTGTCAAGCGGTTCCTAAAATCCACCATCCCACTGCAAGACATCCTTAAAATGTCACGTAAACTGTGCATGCATTTCAGCCATTCCTACACCGCAAAGAACACCCTCATTGAGCTGCAGCGGCAGAACGGAATTCCACAGCATCGCCTGATCTGCGACGTTGCAACAAGGTGGAATTCAACCCTACACATGTTAGACCGCCTTTACGAGCAGCGAAAGGCCATCACCGATTTCCTGATGTTACAAGCGGATAAAGGTACTCCCCTGTGTAACTTAGATGTCAGCCATTGGCAGCTCATGCGTGACACCTGCCGCTTGCTCAGGCCCTTTGAGGAGGCCACGCTATTCGTGAGTCGGCAGGACTATGGGATGAACGACGTCATTCCTCTGTTGCACGTCCTGGAACAAATGCTGTTAACAATGGCTGGTCAGGGTGCGGTAGACGTGGCGCACAGATCTCAACGCCACATGACCCCTGTGGGGGCAGGACAGGAAGAAGAGGAGGAGGTAGAGGAGGACATTTGTGCTCAGGAATTATTGAGTGAAATGGGTGGTTTTTCCACTCAGCGGACAGGAGTGGAGGAGCAGGAGCATCTGGTAGAGGAGGAGGAGGAGGAGACAGAGGACCCAGACGCACCGTGGCAGTATGCTGTGGAGATGGAGGCAGGGAGTCCCTCGCATTCCTTGGCACAAATGGCCCATAGCATGCTCGGTTGCTTGCGTAGCGACAGCCGAATAATAACCATCAGACAGAGGGATGACTTTTGGCTGTCCACCTTGTTGGACCCTCGCTACCGGTCCAAAATGGTGGCCTTTTTCACACCTGCTGAGAGGGAGGCCAAAATTACGTACTATAAAAACCACCTATGTAGTCAGTTGGTCTCTGCCTTTGTGCGCCAACGTCCATCCTCAGACACTGTGGGCCCTGTGCGCTCGCGTTCCGCTGGCATGGCAGCAGGGGAGGGGTGGGGTGGTAGGAGCAGTGGCAGCTCCACCAGCAGTGGCTGCCTCAGTCTGCAGTCGATGATGAGTAGCTTTCTTCACCAGCGCAGTGAGGAAACTACTAACCAGCCGCAGCAGCAGCAGCAGCATCAGGTGGACCTGGAGCAGGAGCTCAAACAACAGGCTTGGGCCTACTTGGACAGCACCCTGCCAACCGAGGTAGACAATCCCCTTGACTACTGGGCAACGAAACTTGACCTTTGGCCCCAACTAGCTGAATTTGCCCTTGAAAGGCTGTCATGCCCGGCCAGTAGCGTGGCATCGGAGCGCGTGTTTAGTGCGGCAGGAGGTATTGTAACTCCGCGGAGGACACGACTGTCCACCCAAAGTGTGGAGAGACTCACGTTTGTGAAAATGAATCAGGCGTGGATTAGTCTGGATTTCAAACCACCAGTTCCTGACACAACTGATTAAATCCGCCATGAATCATGCCTCAAACATGTGCCACTTTCAGGTCTCCTCACACTGCTGGTGTGTTTAATTTTTTGACATAGGGTGCTGGCAGATTACGGGCCTCCTATAGCTGCTGCCAGGCCCCTAATCTGCCATAGGCCCCTATATACCGCCTCCTCATGCTGTTGCTAGGTCCAGAGTCTCTCATGGGTCCCTGTACGGCCTCCCATTGCTGCTGTCTCCATCGCCACACTCTGCTGCCATGTGCCACTTTCAGGTCTCTTCACACTGCTGGTGTGTTTAATTTTTTGACATAGGGTGCAGGCAGATTACGGGCCTCACATAGCTGCTGCCAGGCCCCTAATCTGCCATGGGCCCCTATATACCGCCTCCTCATGCTGCTGCCAAGTCCAGAGTCTCTCATGGGTCCCTGTACGGCCTCCCATTGCTGCTGTCTCCATCGCCACACTCTGCTGCCATGTGCCACTTTCAGGTCTCTTCACACTGCTGGTGTGTTAAATTTTTTGACATAGGGTGCAGGCAGATTACGGGCCTCACATAGCTGCTGCCAGGCCCCTAATCTGCCATGGGCCCCTATAAACCGCCTCCTCATGCTGCTGCCAAGTCTAGAGTCTCTCATGGGTCCCTGTACGGCCTCCCATTGCTGCTGTCTCCATCGCCACACTCTGCTGCCATGTGCCACTTTCAGGTCTCTTCACACTGCTGGTGTGTTAAATTTTTTGACATAGGGTGCAGGCAGATTACGGGCCTCACATAGCTGCTGCCAGGCTCCTAATCTGCCATGGGCCCCTATAAACCGCCTCCTCATGCTGCTGCCAAGTCTAGAGTCTCTCATGGGTCCCTGTACGGCCTCCCATTGCTGCTGTCTCCATCGCCACACTCTGCTGCCATGTGCCACTTTCAGGTCTCTTCACACTGCTGGTGTGTTAAATTTTTTGACATAGGGTGCAGGCAGATTACGGGCCTCACATAGCTGCTGCCAGGCCCCTAATCTGCCATGGGCCCCTATATACCGCCTCCTCATGCTGCTGCCAAGTCTAGAGTCTGTCATGGGTCCCTGTACGGCCTCCCATTGCTGCTGTCTCCATCGCCACACTCTGCCATGTGCCACTTTCAGGTCTCTTCACACTGCTGGTGTGTTTAATTTTTTGACATAGGGTGCAGGCAGATTACGGGCCTCACATAGCTGCTGCCAGGCCCCTAATCTGCCATGGGCCCCTATATACCGCCTCCTCATGCTGCTGCCAAGTCCAGAGTCTCTCATGGGTCCCTGTACGGCCTCCCATTGCTGCTGTCTCCATCGCCACACTCTGCTGCCATGTGCCACTTTCAGGTCTCTTCACACTGCTGGTGTGTTTAATTTTTTGACATAGGGTGCAGGCAGATTACGGGCCTCACATAGCTGCTGCCAGGCCCCTAATCTGCCATGGGCCCCTATATACCGCCTCCTCATGCTGCTGCCAAGTCCAGAGTCTCTCATGGGTCCCTGTACGGCCTCCCATTGCTGCTGTCTCCATCGCCACACTCTTCTGCCATGTGCCACTTTCAGGTCTCTTCACACTGCTGGTGTGTTAAATTTTTTGACATAGGGTGCAGGCAGATTACGGGCCTCACATAGCTGCTGCCAGGCCCCTAATCTGCCATGGGCCCCTATATACCGCCTCCTCATGCTGCTGCCAAGTCTAGAGTCTCTCATGGGTCCCTGTACGGCCTCCCATTGCTGCTGTCTCCATCGCCACACTCTGCTGCCATGTGCCACTTTCAGGTCTCTTCACACTGCTGGTGTGTTTAATTTTTTGACATAGGGTGCAGGCAGATTACGGGCCTCACATAGCTGCTGCCAGGCCCCTAATCTGCCATGGGCCCCTATATACCGCCTCCTCATGCTGCTGCCAAGTCCAGAGTCTCTCATGGGTCCCTGTACGGCCTCCCATTGCTGCTGTCTCCATCGCCACACTCTGCTGCCATGTGCCACTTTCAGGTCTCTTCACACTGCTGGTGTGTTAAATTTTTTGACATAGGGTGCTGGCAGATTACGGGCCTCCCATTGCTGCTGCCAGACATGTAATCTGCCATGGGCCCCCGTACCGACTCCTCATGCTGTGACGTTGCAACAAGGTGTAATTCAACCCTACATATGTTAGACCGCCTTTACGAACAGCTAAAGGCCATCACAGATTTCCTGATGTTAAAAGCGGATAAAGGTACTCCCTGTGTAACTTAGATGTCAGCCATTGTCAGCTCATGTGTGACACCTGCGCTTGCTCAGGCCCTTTGAGGAGGCCACGCTATTCGTGAGTCGGCAGGACTATGGGATGAATGAGGTCAAATCGGCCATGGGCCCCCGTACCGCCTGTTCACGCTGATGCTGGTCCCACAGTGTGACCTGGGTCCCTGTACGGCCTCCCATTGCTTCCACTCTGCCATGTACCTCTTTGAAATCTCCTCACACTCCTGCGGTTGTCCATTTTGTCATAGGTTGCTGGCAGATTAGCGGCCTTCCATAGGTGCCGCCAGGCCCCATATCGACCATGGGCCCCCGTACCTCCTGGTCACGCTGCTGCTGAGCCCACAGTGTGACCTGGGTCCCTGTACGGCCTCCCATTGCTTCCACTCTGCCATGTGCCACTTTGAAATCTCCTCACACTCCTGCGGTTGTCCATTTTGTCATAGGTTGCTGGCAGATTACAGGCCTTCCATAGGTGCCACCAAGCCCCATATCGGCCATGGGCCCCCGTACCGCCTGGTCACGCTGCTGCTGGGCCCACAGTGTGACCTGGGTCCCTGTACCGCCTCCCATTGCTCCCACTCTGCCATGTGCCACTTTCAGGTCTCCTCACGCTCCTGCTGGTTTCCATTTTGTCATAGGTTGCTGTATGGCCTCCCATTGCTGCTGCCTCCACCGCCACACTGTGGCTCCAAACACTGGTTTTGGCCCCGTGACTGCCCAAATGAGTGAAGTGTGCGGTGATTCTAAGATCGACGGCACTCATCTGCATGTCATACTGACAGACAGTATTATTTCTCTTCCCCAGCAGACTCCAAGGGCATTTAAATTAAAGGTACAGTGTTCTGCACTAATATTAAGTCTCTCTGAAGCCTAGAAACACCCTTTTTTAAGTTAAATTCACAGCGAATTTATTCGACTCGAATCGAATATTGTCCACGAATTCGCCGAATCAGTCGAATCGAATTTTTCATTTCTTCGCTCATCTCTAGTCCTCATCTTAGAAGCTCTGTACAATACGTAGGCAGAGATCCAATCTATCCTACAAACAGGACTTACATCTCAGTAAAAGAAGGAGAATCGAGCCAGAAGTCCCACACCTTATTAAACTTTCAAGGACAGCCACAGGAAAAGTATGGTAACCCTACAGAAAGTTTACCTCTCTGAGAGGTAAACTGAGCAGGGATTTCCAAAATGTAAAGGTTGCTGGGTTTACTTAAAAGAGAAGTATGGGATGGATTTTTTCCCAAAATTACTTACCTAGGTGGATGCAGCATCATCACATGATAGCTGATCGCTGAGTTCTCACTGCCACTGTGAGAAGAACTGTCTGCTGTGCCCCCCCCTCCATAGTGCTAGGCTGTGGAGGGGGAGGAGGTGGCTGGCTCAGGCTCTTAGCAGATCACTGTGAGACTGAGGCAGGTGCTGCTTCAAACTCTGGGGTGGATCCAGACATAAAAGTCAGGATCTTTCTCTCTTTTCTATCAGTTTTATTTCCACTCTCTTTATTTTTCTAGGCACTTCCTCAGGGACGATCTGTGAATTGAGATCTGTTCTTATGTATTCTCCTGTTTTGCTCTTTGAACAGTGAATTTTCCACATTGACATCTCGTCCATCTACGCCTGGCTTCGTGAAACTGGCTTATAGATTTTCTCTTGTTATACATATGGTTTCCATGTTATAATGCGATCAGTGTACCTTTTGACATGACAAATGCTTTGACACTTGTATATCATGTATATGATGAACAACCGTTCTTGACTTACAAGTCTTTGACTTCATGCCCTTTTCAGTATACATGATAGTGATAACAAATGTATCTCTTAAAAAAATGTATTTATTTAAAAGATTTATTGAAAGAAAAAAGTTGGGATCTTTCCCCAGTCTGGACCGGCTGAGTGATGTCAACCAAAAGCGGGCTTTAGCCCTGTGGCATAAATATAAAGATTTGAGTAGTTGAGATGTGATCTGTAGAAAATATGGAAATGTAGGTTTAGCATTCCATGTTATAATAATATAAGATGTGTTCAGATTTCAGTCAGAGACATATGGTCACCAATTAGCATCTGAAAGGGACAGAGCTTCATTTGGACAGGAGGTGACACCTGGATGCCAATAAGATTTGTCACCTCCTGGAAATCTGGAAGGAAAAGGGCTCTAGAAGGTTTGGCTTCATGACACAGCGGGAGACCAGTGGTGGTGTCTGGGAGCTTTGACGAATATACACAGATCAAAGGAATATATTTCATCTCTCATAAAAGCTAAAATATTAGTTGCAGAGAGATGTAAATCCTTCCTTCTAATTGGACACACTGTAGGCTACATTGGCATGTAAAACTGTATTGGTAGCCTATGTAGAACCCCAGAAAAATGCAGAAAATGATTATCTGGCACCTGATTGCGACAGCTGAACAGTGATTGGTACTGTCGCGATCGGACTGATGCGCTGGTGTCAGAAATTCAATCCCTGACTTGGTGATTCAAACCGTTCCTGGTCCAATCGACTTTGGGCATTTTAGTACCCAGAACGTCCTGTGGGCTGGTACAGGAACACCCCCCAGAGTCCATTGGCCAAGGGCTAATGTCCAGCCTACGTCCATATTCCCATAAATTGAGGACCTGGGATATGGACGTTGTGATTCGTATGGAGACAGTTCTATTGACTGAAGGATTGCGGACTTTCTCTGACTTGCTCCAGTCGCAGGATAACTCTTGGTAAAAGTTTTATTTCTGTTTTTATTTCCCTTTTATTTTATAGTCAATAGCCAATTGTGTGTCTTCTTGTATTTCTTGTATTTTCTGTAACTTTTTATACTTTGTACATATTTTATGCACTGCCCACTTTCGGGATATTAAATCATAAAATTAATAAGTGACGTCTGGGTACGTAAGCTCGGGCGCATATCTCCAGAGAGATTAGATTGTATTGTATTGCAGTGTCTTTATATGCTCAGTCAAGTTCATTGCCTATCTGTATGCAATTGCACTGTGTGTTGGCAGATTGCATGCAGATTGTAAAGGTAGCAGGTCTGCCAGACGGAGATCTGTGTGTGTGTGGTGGCCCAGCAGGCCAGTAAAACTGTTGGGTGGTGGAAAGCTACCGTTTGTGGTGTATTTGGTGGGGGGGGGGGTGCGATCGCCAGGCTAGAAGGGTGTGCGATCGCCAGGCTGCTCCTCAACCCGTAGTGTGCACCAGATTGTATATAAGATTCATGCCTACCTGTGTGTGTGGTCAGCCAGCTGGATTGGAGTAGAGTCTCCCTCTAGTGGTGGCCAGAGGTAATACGGGCTGTGAAAGTATATCACGGCCGGTCTTATATACTTATATATAATCAGATTAAGTTCCCCTTATTCCCTCTTACCCCAAGTCACGGTGGCATGTGCGCGCCTTGGTTAGCTAGTCGCTGTTGGCGTGTGCGTGTGGGTTGGATCCGTGACAAGCACGCTGACAGCTGAAATCAGGTCACAAGAGTGCAGAACAAACACGTGCGCCCCCTATCCGGTACTGCAAAATCACGTATATTTTGTGATTTTGCCCAGCAAAGCCGCCCTGTAGCAGTACATAATATCTTCCATGTGCAGGTCTTATTCTGGAAACTGTTGGATTATTGTTCAGCATTATATTTCGTGTACAGGAATACTAAGCAGAGTATTTCGGATGGGTCTGTCACCCAGGAGGTAGGAGAATGCTATTTCCTCTTTCGTATGTGCTAGCTTAGTCATGTATGTCCTTGATCTCTTTGGTATGATATTCCCCATTCAAATATATACTTAATATTAAAGTGTTACTAAACCAACAACAATAAAATCAGTCTGTATATGCAGTAAAGCATGCTTGTTATACCCACTGGGGAACCTAAGGGGTTAATCCTCTGCATTGTGTAAAAGCCCATTTGATCCTGTCTTCTCTGCCCCTCCTCTTGTTCAAATGTCCACGTCTTACCTCCTGATAAGACAGACTGAACTCGTAGCCATTCTGTGCATGCTTAGTTTAGTGTGTATTGCTAGAGAGGTTTTTTTTTCTTGGGAGAGTGTATGTGATCAGCACAGGGCCAATCAGTACTGTCCAGACAGAGGTCAGGGGTTTTGCATCCTCTTAGAGCAGAAAGAAAACTCCTCCTACAAGCTGTAACCAGCGCTCTGCTGGACACTGATAGAAGTCACAAGACTGCTGTAACTGCTAATAAGAAAAGGTATTTAACAGTTTATATTTACTAAAATAATTGTATTTCCATGTTCTGTGTACTGTGGGAAAACAGATACAGTGAATGCAGGGTCCTGGGTTTAGTAACACTTTAATGTTTCTTGGTCATGTCAGATTTTATGAATTGTGTGTGAATTTAAGTTGTGACTTGGGAAGAGGTCTCGGAGAGGTCGCCCCACACCTGACTGCTTTCAGGGTAGACATTTTATTGCACACTATTGTGCTATAGTGTTCCTAGTGCTTTAATTGCCGGAAGGATTTTCATTGTTTTATGATGGGTCACTTCTAATCCCCTCTGGAAAGTGATAAACTGTAGGAGTTGATTGCTAACAGACCCTACAAGATCTCTGGCCTAAGTGGAGATAACTGGTCCTTTGAAGACCCAGACCCTTGTTGACTCAAGGTGCCTCTAAAACATTAGCTAAGTTCTGGAAAGGAAGGGGTGGGGGGGAATCAGAACTGCTGGATCTCTGGTTTTAAAAGAGAAAAAAATGACAAATAAAATGTAATGGCTGAATTCTGTAACACAATGACTGCTACACACACAGCTATTTGTGTGCCCAGTATGCACAACCATTACAGGTAACATAGGGTTAAACCACAGAGGAGTGTGGGGGGACCAACATCAAGAAGCTATCTTGGGTTTAGTGACTGTATGGTGCCACGCTGAGCACTATCAGAAAGGGTCAACATGAAGGTGGTATGGAGACATCGATATAAAAGGTTCTGCAGGGCTTCATATGATTCCAGATATGCAGCCTCAAGGACTACAAATGTATTAGAATCATCTAAGATCACCCAAATATGGGCATGTGTAAGGAGGGCTGCCAAAAAATAAGCATGGAGGATAGGACATGCCAATACCCCCTCTGTCCAGGATATGCAAAGAATTTTCCTGCTTGAACAGGGAGTCCTGCACCCCTTTAAAAAGGATGAGTTAATAAATTCAAATTGCTTGAAGAATACTTTGGGCACCCACACAGGAGAGTGCCTGAAATTGTAGAGAAGCACAGGAAGGATTTTTCATTTTGACCAGATTTATTTTATCAATAAGGGATAAAAGGTAAGTTCTCCCATGCTTTCAGCTTCTGTTTAACTGTGAGTAACAACCGGTATGAATTTATCTTGGGGAAGTCAAAGACATTAGGGGAGATGTTAATACCCAAGAAGCATAGGGAGACCATCCAAGTGAAAGAGAGAGCCGGATCTGCAGCCCCATGTGCTCCAGAGTCAATGGGCGTAATTAGAGATGAGCGAATCGAACATGACGAAGTGGAATTCGTTTCGAATATTAGGAAAAATTCGATTCGCGCCGAATCCGAAAATTAGCAAACTTCGGATGCACGAATCGAATTTTCCCCGATCGGCCGATTTTCATCCCTTCTACAGCCGGCAAAAAGTGTCCCTGCAGAGAGCTCCGCTATTTCTGACAGTTCCTTCACATTTACAGCGGTTGAAACATTGTATCTATTTGTTTCCATTTAGGATACAGATGTTTTTATTCGGAAACAAATAGATACAATGTTTCAACCGCTGTAAATGTGAAGGAACTGTCAGAGAACTGTCAGAAATAGCGGAGCTCTCTGCAGATACACTTTTTGCTGGACTGGAATTCTTCTTATTTTCATCCTACTTCTTCTTCTTCTTCATCCTCATCCTCATCCTCTTCTTCTTCTTCATCCTCATCTTCTTCTTCTTCTTCTTCATCCTCCTCATCCTCATCCTCTTCTTCATCCTCATCCTCTTCTTCATCCTCTTCATCCTCATCCTCATCCTCTTCTTCATCCTCATCCTCTTCTTCATCCTCATCCTCTTCTTCTTCTTCTTCCTCATCCTCATCCTCTTCTTCTTCTTCATCCTCATCCTCCTCTTCTTCTTCTTCCTCACCATCATCCTCTTCTTCTTCTTCTTCATCCTCATCCTCTTCTTCTTCCTCATCCTCTTCTTCATCCTCATCCTCTTCTTCATCCTCATCCTCTTCTTCTTCTTCTTCATCCTCATCCTCATCCTCTTCCTCTTCTTCATCCTCATCCTCTTCTTCTTCTTCATCCTCATCCTCCTCTTCTTCTTCATCATCCTCATCTTCTTCTTCTTCTTCATCCTCATCCTCCTCTTCTTCTTCATCATCCTCATCCTCTTCTTCTTCCTCACCATCATCCTCTTCTTCTTCCTCACCATCATCCTCATCCTCTTCTTCTTCTTCATTCTCATCCTCCTCTTCTTCTTCTTCTTCATCCTCATCCTCCTCTTCTTCTTCTTCATCCTCCTCTTCTTCTTCTTCATCCTCCTCTTCTTCTTCTTCATCCTCATCCTCCTCTTCTTCTTCTTCTTCTTCATCCTCATCCTCTTCTTCTTCATCCTCATCCTCTTCTTCTACTTCTTCCTCTTCCTCATCCTCTTCTTTTTCATCCTCTTCTTCCTCTTCTTCTTCTTCATCCTCTTCTTCATCCTCTTCCTCTTCTTCTTCTTTTTGTCTTCCTCTTGCAGGTCACTGCTCATGCGCAGATTTTTTATCGGCAAAAAATCGTCCGATTTGCCCACTATTGCCGCGAAAATCGGCCGATCGGCAAAATCGGCCGATTTTTTTTCCAACTTTACAGAAAAAAAAAAACGGCCAAAATACCGAAAAACGCCCGACCAAATAGCCCACTAACGATCCGAAAATCGGCCAATTTTATTTTCGGCCGAAAAATCGGCCGATTTTCGACCCATCTATGGCCTGCATTAGGGCCACAGGGACTTTAGGGCCACAGAATCGTTACTCAGGGACACAGAATCGTTACTCAGGGACACAGAATCGTTACTTAGGGCCACAGCTATCAAAGAATCGAAAATTTAAAGTGACATACACCCTTTTTTTTTTTGGTGGCTGTCGTGCACAGTTGGTGCTGCAGTTTGCCGATTGTGCAAAATAAACTGACTTTCTGCTTCACAACCACTATTGTACGTTCAAAGAGTTAAATCCATTTACACGCCGGCTGGCGGTAATATTTTTTGGGTGATTAGTGCATTCCAGTGACACAAACGTACAGTTTCCAGCCAACGGCAAGCTGCAATTGACCGATTGTGTACAATAAACTGACTTTCTGCTTCACAACCACTATTGGCCTTCAATTGAAGCTGCTTCCGCTCAGCCACTCTACCATTGGACTCTTGATAGTCGTCTCCCCACGCTGCTGCTGGGGGGACTTTTTAACCTAGGCCTGTGTATGGCCTTCAATTGAAGCTGCTTCTGCTCCGCAACTCTGCCATTGGACTCTTGATAGTCGTCTCCCCACACTGCTGCTGGGGGGACTTTTTAACATAGGCCTCTGTATGGCCTTCAATTTAAGCTGCTTACGCTTCGCCACTCTGCCATGGGCCCCTGTACCGCCTCCTCATGCTGCTGCCAGGTCCAGAGTCTCTCATGGGTCCCTGTACGGCCTCCCATTGCTGCTGTCTCCATCGCCACACTCTGCCATGTGCCACTTTCAGGTCTCCTCACACTGCTGGTGGGTTCCATTTTGTCATAGGGTGCTGTATGGCCTCCCATTGCTGCTGCCTCCACCGCCACACTGTGGCTCCACACTCTGGTTTTGGCCCCGTGACTGCCCAAATGAGTGAAGTGTGCGGTGATTCTAAGATCGACGGCACTCATCTGCATGTCATACTGACTGACAGTATTATTTCTCTTCCCCAGCAGACTCCAAGGGCATTTAAATTAAAGGTACAGTGTTCTGCACTAATATAAAGGCTCTCTGAAGCCTAGAAACCCTTTTAATAAGTTAAATTTGCAGCGAATAAATTCGCATCGAATCGAATTTATTCCGCAAATTTGGCGAATCAGCCGAATCGAATTTTTGAATAATTCGCTCATCTCTAGGCATAATGAGCGATTTTTCCCAATTCACTGGTATCCCTGACAATTCAGCAAAGTGGAAAAGAATTCTGAGGGCTTCGCTGAGTGACAGCCCAGAGTCATTAAGGAAGAGCATCAAATCAGCCAGTTTTTCCACTACTGTACGCACTTGGTTCCAACCACCCCATCTGATTGCCAGGAGCTGAGGCCAGGGGTTCCATCACCAGGGAAAGGGGACAATCTTGTTGTGTTCCATGTTCAACCAAACAAAATGGAGATCTCCACTCAGCGTACTTCGGGCTATGGGGGATTTAAAAAGAATGTCCAACCATCTACAAAATGATGGGCTACAGCCCAGGACCTCAAGCCCTGCAGCCATAAATCGCCAATTCACAGAATTGAAGGTTTTTTCAGTGTTCAGAAACACTGAAGATGTGTGAACACCCTTTGTAAGTTGACATCTGTGGACTTGCCTGGCATGAAGCTCATCTGATCAATATTGATTAGTCAAGTCAAAGCTGAACTTTTTAGTTTATATAATAAAAGAAGAATTTTAAGAAGTGGAACCACTCGCTGTTCCATGCACGCACTAACACTGTTTGCCATTTAGATTAATTGTTTCTTGACTGGCCTTTGACATGTGTGCTGCCTAGTAATAGGACACACTTGCTACTTACTACTGTGTAGTACTGCCACGCAAGTATCCCTTTTTATACCTGTAAAAGTAAAAGTCCCGGTCTGACTTGAATGCCCCTCGTATATAGGGCTATCAAATGATTTGACATGTTAACTACCTTGTGGATGACTTCATTAGAATATTCCTTATATGAATCTACTATAGCCAATTAAGTTCATTGTCCCAATTGATATGGACTGCAAAAGTCTTATATGCTTGTTATACAGTGTACATTTAAAATGGTTAAAAAGTCAAATAATTTTTAATTGTAATAATGATCACTCTTAGTCCTCTCTCTATTCAGTGCTGTGCCCATCTGCAGCAGTGCTGGTCTCTTTTCCTGTTCTCACAGGTCAGATTGAGAGCAGTGGGAACCACTGGCTCCTGCTGCTGTCCGTCAGATCCTTGGGCAGGGAGCGGGAGGCATGGCCAAGCCACATTGTGTGTGTTTATGGACCCACACAGCCGAGCTCGGGAGCATACCTGTACGTGTGCCCCCATAGTGGCTTGTATTGGAGACACATGCAGGGGGGAGGTGGGATGCCCCAGAAGAGGTAGTAAGGGGATTTGCAATACTATTGCATAGAGCAGGTAAGTATAAACCTATTTATTATTTTAGAAGAAAAAAAATATTGCCTTTACAACAACTTTAATTCTCTTTTGTTGGAAGGCCTATCTCACTGTTATCCTATTGTCTTTAACCTGTATGTTTTTGGGGGGGTTTTCACACCTGCCTTGTTATTTCACAAAACTTATAAAGTGGTAGTAAACCCACTTTGTAAATCTTTACCTACAGGTAAGCTTATAATAAAGCTTACCTGTAGGTAAAATAAATATCACCTAAATGTGCACTGTTTAGGAGATATGCATGTTATTTTTTAGTTGGTGCATGCGCTCTGAAGGAATGGCATACTCGTTCCGTTCCTTGAGAGCAGCGTGCTGTGGTCCTTGACTACCGTGCACATGTGCTGGAGTAACGTCATCGCACCTCAGCCAGTCAGATGGCTATAGCTCAGGAACCCGGAATGAAGACCGGGTGAAGATGTTAACCTTTACAGCGGTGACACGCGCCGCTGGATGGCTTCGTTTTAAGGTAAGTTTCACATAATGTGCTAGTATGCGATGCATACTAGCACATTATGCCTTAACTTTGCAGGGAGTGTTTTTGGGGTTTTTTTTGTGTAATTTTGTATAGAGTGGAGAGGGTTTAGAACAGTGCCAGATTAAACTCTGTAGAGGCCCCTAGGCAGCCAAAACCTTGGGCCCCTCTCACAGGTTTCTGGAGGTTTTTCATGCGCGCATTCTAATGGCATATCATTGAATTAAGGAGGTGCATGTCAGCCATGTCAGCCACTAGATGGAGATGACCATCACCACTGTACATTACATGTACATAGGTTGCACCAAATATTTTTGAAAACTGACAGCTGAAAGAAGATGAGCTTTTAGGCGACAAACTGTAATGTGAACCTGATGTCTATGGTTTATGTACTTGAAGTTATAATTGGTAGGGATGGGCTTGATGTTGTAGTCGAATGTAAGTTCAACTCGAACATCAGCCGTTTGTGTGTTCGCCAAACACACGAACGGTAAGTGGTCATGCCCCACAATGCACTGTTTTGTTTTTGTTCAATATAGGAATTTTTCAAAAATCTGGCGTCTTTATTTTTTTACTGAATTTAACCCTTTAGTGAATAGATAGGGGTACAAGTACCCCTTACTCATTCACAAGGGGGGCAGCATCAAGTTGCCCCCATATTTAAAGGGGTACCCTGATGCTAATGAGCTTCCCTGCCCGCAGACCCCCCACAGAAGGAAGAGGTCCTTGTCCTCATCGGCATGGGGACACTGTCCTCCAATGGCACATGGCCTGGCAAGCCACAGATAGGGGGGCACTTGTTCTTCCCCCCCTACTTTCCTGACCTGTCAGGCTCATGCTCGAATCAAGGGTCTGGTAGGAATTTTGGGGGGGACCCCATGCTTTTTTCCTCCATTTTTGGGGGGTGAGGTTCCCCTTAAATGTCCTAACAGGTCTAGAGGGCCTGGTATGGCTTTTAGGGTAATCCCAGTGCACTCCTCCCCCATTTTGGGGAGTGGGGTTCCCCTTAAAATGTCGTACCAGGCCTAAAGGACCTGGTATGGCTTTAAGTGGGAACCCCATGCACTTATTTTTTTTTTTTTTATACTTTTTTACTGTGGAGTCCCTTCTAACCTTCCTACTAGACCTTTAAATAAAAATGTAATTAGATGTGCAACTTTGCAAAAAAAAGGGCTCAACTAGGAAAAGGCTCAAGTTCGAATGTTCGACCGCCGAACATGGGGGTATTCGGCCCATCACTAGTTATTTGGTACATTGCACTAATACAGTATTTTCTCTATACAATCGGTAATGGTAAGTTCTCATTTCTTTGAGTTGGTTGATTTTTTTCTATCTTTTGCAAACAAGTTAAGGAAACTTCATTGTAATTTTCTTTCAAGATCAAATCAATATTATTTTGATCAATGACGTGGGAGCCTTAAATGGCATGGGGCCCATACTCTGCCTATTTGGTAATCCAGCACTGATTCAGAACACCTGTCAGGTCTTTAATGTTGTCTATATTCTTGTTAGGAAGATTTATGTCCTTTTGTTGTCCTAGTGACCATAATCATGGAAAGTAAAATAAAATACCAAATTCTGAGAGGTCACAAGAACAGGAATAGGAGGAAATTCTTCCAGTGTGGACCCTAATTCTGGTGACCCTGACGACTTCCAGGGAAGTATTTCCTCTCACTTCCCATTGTGGATATGGGGCAGGAAGTGAAGGGAAATCTCCACTATGGGACACATATGACCAAAAAAAACTGATAGGGGTCATAACCCACCCTTAGTCTATCCAAAATGAGAACAGATGCTTTCCCTTCAGTTCTACTTTAGGAGATATCTCACCTGATGAAAACTGACTGATTCTTGCAGGTGTCTTGTGCGTTTCTCACAGGCCTCCTCCAGCTCTGACCAAGCAGCTTGCAGTTGCTTATTTTTCTCAGTTATATTGCGAGCTTCTGGGTGATGGCTTGAAATGAGAGATTTGCCCATTTCCAGAACTTTATGCAGCTGTTGGGTGTGAGCATTTATTTCTGCTTGTAACTCCTGCAAACAGTGAAAAAGTTTGGTTTGTTTATGTTCATATAGCTATATGGGTTAGAGCAAGAGCATCAGAATAACAGGAGACTACTATGCATACTTAGCAATGGAAGTGCAATAAAAATGTCAACATTTTGACAAAGCATTGAGTCAATATAGAAGGTGAAATAACCAGTTTTTTGCATTTTCTTAGCATTTTTGCTAAAAATTACTGTAAACCCCAAACAATTAAAGATTTTCTGAAGGCAGAGACCTTGGAGAATAAAATAGTGGCAGTTGCAAATTTTATGTTGCACAATAATTGCGGAGCTGTTTTATAAATGCATATTTTCAGAAAACATGCATTAAAATGAATTTTAGTGCAAACAAACAGAATATTATACCTATTTTTTTTGTAACATATACAAAATGGGGGTGTGTCAAGTAAACTGATACTAAACATGTCAAGGATTAAAATTGCACATGCACATGAAATCTATAAAAACTATAGTACCCAAATTTCTTCAAAGACAATGCTTTAAAAAAATTTACAGGGTATCAGTTTAGAGTTTGTGAGTAGGTGCAGCGTGGTGAGGCGGCAATTAACAAGACTTGTATTGAAGAAATGGCCAAAATTTACAAACAACCCAGTGGGAAGGTCCCAAGCTGGGAAACACTCACATTTCTGTGCAACTTGTAAAGTTGAGCAGGTTCTGATACACCAACAGCATCTGTGTCCTGGAGCCTGGCAGCCTGGACAGTCTGAGCCCGAAGGGGAGGATTTCGATGCAAGATGGCATGTCCCTAACCTGTCCCTACTTGTCTGAAACCTTTCCCTGCCACTACTCACTTTCCTTGACAGGTGAGACTCTGTCCCTACACTGCCCACTCACAAAAATGCACACCAAAACCTGGGGGCAGGCACTTAAAAGGGCCCTGCTGACCCAAGATGGCTGCCAGGGTCACCTGTATGCAGTGTAGCCAACCAGAACTGTGACACAGGGGACCAAGGAAACCATACGGAAACCAAGTTGCTCTCAACGTCCTGTCCAGCTACAGTACATAGCGGCCAAGTGGCGTAGCCTAGCCTTGATGCCTCACATGTATAGCACAACTTCTATGTACATACATCTGCATGCCCTAAACTGTTTCTTTGCATTGGACTGTGTACAGGGATGCTTTTCATTTAACACATACATACAGTCAGGTCCATAAATATTGGGATATGGACACAATTCTAACATTTATGGCTCTATACACCACCACAATGTATTTGAAATGAAACGAACAAGATGTGCTTTAACTGCAGACTGTCAGCTTTAATTTGAGGGTATTTACATGCAAATCAGGTGAACGGTGTAGGAATTACAACAGTTTGCATATGTACTCCCACTTGTTAAGGGACCAAAAGTAATGGGACAGAATAATAATCATAAATCAGACTTTCACTTTTTAATACTTGGTTGCAAATCCTTTGCAGTCAATTACAGCCTGAAGTCTGGAACGCATAGACATCACCAGACGCTGGGTTTCATGCCTGGTGATGCTCTGCCAGGCCTCTACTGCAACTGTCTTCAGTTCCTGCTTGTGCTTGGGGCATTTTCCCTTCAGTTTTGTCTTCAGCAAGTGAAATGCATGCTCAATCGGATTCAGGTCAGGTGATTGACTTGGCCATTGCATAACATTCCACTTCTTTCCCTTAAAAAACTCTTTGGTTGCTTTTGCAGTATGCTTTGGGTCATTGTCCATCTGCACTGTGAAGCGGCGTCCAATGAGTTGTGAAGCATTTGGCTGAATATGAGCAGATAATATTGCCCGAAACACTTCACAATTCATCCTGCTGCTTTTGTCTGCAGTCACATCATCAATAAATACAAGAGAACCAGTTCCATTGGCAGCCATACATGCCCACGCCATGACACTACCACCACCATGCTTCACTGATGAGGTGGTATGCTTAGGATCATGAGCAGTTCCTTTCCTTCTCCATACTCTTCTCTTCCCATCACTCTGGTACAAGTTGATCTTGGTCTCATCTGTCCATAGGATGTTGTTCCAGAACTGCGAAGGCTTTTTTAGATGTCGTTTAGGCAAACTCTAATCTGACCTTCCTGTTTTTGAGGCTCACCAATGGTTTACATCTTGTGGTGAACCCTCTGTATTCACTCTGGTGAAGTCTTCTCTTGCTTGTTGACTTTGACACACATACACCTACCTCCTGGAGAGTGTTCTTGATCTGGCCAACTGTTGTGAAGGGTGTTTTCTTCACCAGGGAAAGAATTCTTCGCTCATCCACCACAGTTGTTTTCAGTGGTCTTCCGGGTCTTTTGGTGTTGCTGAGCTCACCGGTGCGTTCCTTCTTTTTAACTAATTCAATTCCGGTCACTTTTACACCTTCCTGCCCAGGCCAGTTTTCAGGTTTCAGCGCTCTCACACTTTGAATGACAATTGCGCGGTCATACAACATTGTACCCAAACTAAAATTTTATAATTTTTTTCACACAACTAGAGCTTTCTTTTGGTGATATTTAATCATCACCAGGGTTTTTATTTTTTGCTAAATTAACAAAAAAAGACCAGAAATTTTGGAATAAACACACGTTTTTCTTTGTTTCTGTTATAAAAGTTTGCAAATAAATAATTGTTCTTCATAAATTTAGGCCAAGATGTATTCTGCTACATGTCTTTGGTGAAAATAACCCAAATTAGGATGTATTTTTTAGTTTGTAGGAAAGTTATAGAGTTCACAAACTATGGTATAGATCTGATTATTGATCAATCCTGAAGTACTGACAGCCAATCTAATTTCTTGAGGTCCAAGAATGTCAGAACAGTACAGATATCCCCCAAATGACCCCTTTTTGCAAAGTAGACAGTCCGACGTACTTCATAAGAGGCATGGCGAGTTTTTTGAAGTTGTATTTTTTTTGTCATAATTTTTCGGAAAATTAAAAAAATTAGTTTCACTATTTTTTTTTTACATATTGTCACCAGTGCAGTACAGCATCATCATATAACTGGCATGGCGGTGATCAGGAACACTGAGTGGTGACAGTATGAAAAAAAATATATATATATATTATTATTATTTTTTATTACATTTTATTTCTTTTTTTTAAGATTTTTTTTCATATTTCACTATGAACAAAGTAGTACAATATTACCATAGTAACATTGTACTACTTTGGGGAAGTGATCAGTATTTTTTTTTTTTTTTTTTTTACACAATTTGCATATAGCAAAGAATTACTTTGCTATAAGCAAGCATTTACCTGAATGACATGGATTCATTCAGGCTTTTTTTCTTTTTTTGTGCTTAGCTGTGATTTAGCCACAGCTAATCACATGACATGTGCATGTGATTAGCTGTGACCATTCACAGCTAGACACTAGTATACAATGGATGGCATGAATGAAGCCATCCATTGTATACAACTGTCATGTGACCTGTTGTGATTGGTCACAGCAGGTCACATGGTACCAGCAACGGGGGCTGATACTCAGATCTGTCATCGGCCGTGTCAGAGGTACACGGCCGGTGACAGATCGCGCCGCTGCGCATGTGCAGGAGGACGCCATATGGTGTCCACCCGGAATGCTGATGATATTTGCCGGCCACCATTCGGCCATAGGGCGGGCGGCAAATGGTTAAGAATGTTCCAAACAGTTGTTTTGGCCACGTCTAATGTTTTTGCTAGCTCTCTGATAGGTTTGTTTTGTTTTTTCAGCCTAATGATGGCTTGCTTCACTGATAGTGACAGCTCTTTGGATCTCATCTTGAGAGTTGACAGCAACAGATTCCAAATGCAAATAGCACACTTGAAATGAACTCTGGACCTTTTATCTGCTCATTTTAATTGGGATAATGAGGGAATAACACACACCTGGCCATGGAACAGCTGCGAAGCTGTCCCCTTACTTTTGGTCCCTTAACAAGTGGGAGGCACATATGCAAACTGTTGTAATTCCTACACCGTTCACCTGATTTGGCTGTAAATACCCTCAAATTAAAGCTGACAGTCTGCAGTTAAAGCACATCTTGTTCGTTTCATTTCAAATCCATTGTGGTGGTGTATAGAGCCAAAAATGTTGGAATTGTGTCGATGTCCCAATATTTATGGACCTGACTGTATATATATATATATATATATATATACACACACATACATACACACACACCACATTATATAGTAATATAATTTATGTTTTTTTCCAAATGTAACACTTTCTAACTTTGTTTCTTCATTTAACTTTATTCCTATCACAAGGGGGCTAACGAGCACCCAATGTGACAGCATGGGCTGGTGAGAGGTCCTTCTTATAGTGACATTAGGGGTCTATTAGACTCCCGATGTCGCCCCTCTGCTCTCCACTGCAGCTAGACAAGCAACCGATGTTTTCCAATCTCCTCCTGCTATCAAAGTTTCAGCAGTTTACAGGTGTCCTTGGCTCCTTGAAAGGAAAAGGGGAGACTAGGAACCATGGCGGAGGGCTACATCTTAGAAGCAGCCGTGAGCTTACTTTAAGCCTTTGAATCTCAGGATGTTTATAAACATACCTTGGTAGGTGATTTTAAGGGTGCAATTTGCTTTAAATGGCACCTGGGTGTTAAAGAAGATCCTTCCAACCATCCTGGACCTGTTCTTTTACCAAAAAAGCTACCTTATTTATTTTACTATTTTTTACATAAAGAAAAAAAAAATTTAAAAGAAAGGCATATAAAGCAATGATCAAGTATACAAAAAAATAAAGCACAAATACAAACACAATTTTAAAGCAAAATTCACCAAGCAGCTCAAGGTGCAAAACTAAATTTTCACGTTGAAGAAATTTTTCCAACAGCAAAATTGGTAGTTTATTCCTGTAGAAACTGGAAGTGCAAGTGGAAAGCTATTTGCTTCACAATGTCACAGTAAAAAGGATATGTTGGTTGTCTTTTTAGAAATGACCTGCTGATCACATGGCTTTGCTGATAAAAGGTAAGGGTTATTGATGGAATTAGCACCATTGTTAGCATTACTGTTAAGGTTAGCATTTTTTTTGCACCAATCCTGGATAATTATAAGCAGTTTTCCTAGCCCTCAGGTGCCATTTAAAGTGGTTGTAAACCCTAAAATATACCAGGTGAAGTGACAAGCCTCAGGTGATACATAGAGATGAAACAAATCCTCCTAACATACTGTAAGTTGTACCTGTTTATTGGCAGCCCTCTCTCCTATACAGCTATTCAAAGTCTAGAATGTATGCAGCTTGTCTGAGTTTTCGGAAAGCAGGGGTGGAGAGCTAACATTACACTCTTCAGAGTTCAGTGAGAAGAGCTCTGACAGCTGACTGGAGGGAAGCGACACATGCCCCTTCACACATCATGAAGGAACAGCGCTGAAGCTGTCATTCATAGGCTGGGTGCTGAAGCTTCCTTCCCTGCAGGCCCAGACTGGCCATAGGGCACACTGGGGCTTTGCCAGTGAGCCAGGGCCTTCTGGATAGGAGGGGCTGTGAGGCAGCACATAGAGGAACCACTCCATCTCCCCTCTTACCACCACTGGATGCCCCCTTCTCCTTCTCTCCCTCCTGCAGGCATTCAGCAGTGGCAGGAGAGAAATGAACGGATCAGTTCCTCTATGTGCCGCCCCTCCTATCCATCTTCTTTCTGCTGCCCCCTGCCCCTGTCCTCTCTCTGGGCCCCTCTCCTTCCCCACAGCACTGCCGGGCTCCCCCTCCCCGCTTCCGTCGGCTGCTACAGGGGATATGTCAGGATGGAGATCAGTGCCAACCACTGACATTGTCCATTCATAACTGAGCAGGGGTGGACTGGGCCAGGGGGCAGGGTGGCAATTGCCCTCAGGACCACTCTGATACCACTGTGGGGAGCCCCAGGAGGGCAGACTGTGGCACCCCATGGCTGCAAGGCACTGAGCTGAGAGAGTCTCTCTGCCAAAGCCCAGAGCCAGCGCTGACAGTTCCCCCCTCTTTCCTTCCTTTCTGCTCCCAGTGAGCTCCTTTCTGCCAGTTCCTTACATAGTTAGTCTGGCTGAAAAAAGACAAAAGGCCATCCAGTTTAACCATAGAAAAAAAAAAAAGTTATACTCCTATACCCACAGTAGATCCAGATGAAGGCAAAAAAAAACCCAGCAAAGCACGATCCAATTTGCTCCTGGGAAAAAATTGCCTTCCTGATCCCCCGAGAGGCAATCGGATATTCCCTGGATCAACTTTACCTATAAATGTTAGTATCCAGTTATACTCTGTGTACCTAAGAAAGAATCCAGGCCTTTTTTAAAGCAATCCACTGAGCTGACCAGAACCAACTCTGTGAAGAAACCTTTCTGTGTTTGGAGAGTAAATTTATTTTCCTCCAGACATAAAGAGTGCCCCCTTGTCCTCTGTGATGACCTCAGGCTGAATAACTCTACACCGAGTTCACTATATGAACCACTGATGTATTTATACATGTTGATCATATCCCCCCTTAATCTCCTCTTCTCAAGAGAGAATAAATTCAGTTCCTCTAATCTTTCCTCATAGCTGAGCTCCTCCATGCCTCTTATCAGTCTGGTTGCCCTTCTCTGTACTTTCTCCAGTTCCCCAATGTTCTTTTTGTGAATTGGTGGCCAAAACTGAACTGCATATTCCAGATGAGGTCTTACTAATGATTTGTACCGGCGGAAATTATATCTCTCTCTCTAGAGTCTATACCTCTTTTAATACAAGAGAGGATTTTGCTCGCTTTAGAAACTGCAGCTTGGCATTCCATGCCATTATTGACCTTGTGATCTACCAGAACTCCCAGATCCTTCTCCACCATTGATTCCCCCAGTTGTACTCCCCCCTAGTATGTATGATGCATATTCTTAGTCCCCAAGTGCATAACCTTACATTTATCAACATTAAACCTCATTTGCCACATTGTTGCTCAATTAAACAGTGCATTGAGGTCGGCTTGTAAGTTGGAGAAATCCTGTAAGGACATTATTCCACTGCACAGCTTGGTGTCATCTGCAAAGACTGAAATGAGATTTTTAATCCCAGACCCTACAGTCAGGTCCATAAATATTGGGACATCAACACAATTCTAACATTTTTGGCTCTATACACCACCACAATGGATTTGATATGAAACGATCAAGATGTGCTTTAACTGCAGACTGTCAGCTTTAATTTGAGGGTATTTACATCCAAATCAGGTGAACGGTGTAGGAATTACAACAGTTTGCATATGTGCCTCCCACTTTTTAAGGGACCAAAAGTAATGGGACAGAATAATAATCATAAATCAAACTTTCACTTTTTAATACTTGGTTGCAAATCTTTTGCCGTCAATTACAGCCTGAAGTCTGGAACGCATAGACATCACCAGACGCTGGGTTTCGTCCCTGGTGATGCTCTGCCAGGCCTCTACTGCAACTGTCTTCAGTTCCTGCTTGTTCTTGGGGCATTTTCCCTTCAGTTTTGTCTTCAGCAAGTGAAATGCATGCTCAATCGGATTAAGGTCAGGTGATTGACTTGGCCATTGCATAACATTCCACTTCTTTCCCTTAAAAAACTCTTTGGTTGCTTTTGCAGTATGCTTTGGGTCATTGTCCATCTGCACTGTGAAGCGGCGTCCAATGAGTTGTGAAGCATTTGGCTGAATATGAGCAGATAATATTGCCCGAAACACTTCAGAATTCATCCTGCTGCTTTTGTCAGCAGTCACATCATCAATAAATACAAAAGAACCAGTTCCATTGGCAGCCATACATGCCCACGCCATGACACTACCACCACCATGCTTCACTGATGAGGTGGTATGCTTAGGATCATGAGCAGTTCCTTTCCTTCTCCATACTCTTCTCTTCCCATCACTCTGGTACAAGTTGATCTTGGTCTCATCTGTCCATAGGATGTTGTTCCAGAACTGTGAAGGCTTTTTTAGATGTCGTTTGGCAAACTCTAATCTGGCCTCCCTGTTTTTGAGGCTCACCAATGGTTTACATCTTGTGGTGAACCCTCTGTATTCACTCTGGTGAAGTCTTCTCTTGCTTGTTGACTTTGACACACATACACCTACCTCCTGGAGAGTGTTCTAGATGTGACCAACTGTTGTGAAGGGTGTTTTCTTCACCAGGGAAAGAATTCATCGGTCATCCACCACAGTTGTTTTCCGTGGTCTTCCGGGTCTTTTGGTGTTGCTGAGCTCACCGGTGCGTTCCTTCCTTTTTAAGAATGTTCCAAACAGTTGTTTTGGCCATGCCTAATGTTTTTGCTATCTCTCTGATGGGTTTGTTTTGTTTTTTCAGCCTAATGATGGCTTGCTTCACTGATAGTGACAGCTCTTTGGATCTCATCTTGAGAGTTGACAGCAACAGATTCCAAATGCAAATTGTCACGGTGTAAGGTCAGGTTCAGAGACCAGTTGCTATAGCAGTAAAAGGCTTACCTGGAACCAGCAGGATAGGTACACCAGCGGATCCCCCTGGGAATGACGCAGGCTCAC
The DNA here is from genome assembly GCF_062004578.1 of Staurois parvus. NCBI lineage: Eukaryota > Metazoa > Chordata > Amphibia > Anura > Ranidae > Staurois > Staurois parvus. The sequence continues at coordinate 6,861,572 of NW_028318210.1, read as the reverse complement.
CTGAGGTGCGGGGTCTAAGTATTAACCGGTATTCACCAGAGCTCCTAATGGTGGAGATGGATTGGGCTGCGTGTTAATACCAGGTCGCAGATCTCAGGATCACCCCACCAGGGAATGAGCAGACTGGGAACCAATAGCGGATCAACAGGTTAGGGATCAGACGAAAGCAGAGTCGGTCACAAGCCAAGGGTCGGTCACAAATGGTAGCAGATCAATCGTAGTACGTTAGGATGAGACGAAATCGTGGTCAGGAACAAGCCAAAGATCAGTAGCGGAGGATTAGACAGCAGCAGGAACAGTAGCAGGATATTGGCTGGAAAGGCACAATAATCTGGCAAGGAGGAAGTCCAAGGACATGGCTTATATAGGAAGTTCATGGGAGGAGCAAGGAGTTCAAGGTTCAAGAGCAAATAAGGCACAAGGCAGGATTATCCAATAGAAGAGGCAGAGTGTTGTCCAGCATCCCAGGTAGCTCAGTGAGAAGAGTTACTGCCTGACACAGTAGAAGTCCCAGGTTCAAGTCCAGGCCCTGACAGTACTCCCCTCCTCCCAGGACGTCCTCTGGACGTCTTAGGACTGGGCTTGTGTGGAAACCTCTGGTGGAATTCTCTTGTTAGTCTAGGAGCATGAACATTCTCCTCAGGCTCCCAAGAATTTTCTTCTGGCCCATATCCTTCCCATTGAACCAGATACTGTAACTTATTCCTAAAGATCCTGGAATCAAGGATTTTCTCCACCACAAATTCTTCTTCACCCTGTACCTCAACAGGTGGAGGAGGTGGAAAAATTCTTCCAGGGAAAGGATTTTCCTGAAACGGTTTGAGTAGTGATATATGAAAAACAGGGTGAATCCTCATACTATCCGGAAGCTTTAAGCGAAAGGTGCCTGGGTTGATTTGGGCAGAAATCTGAAAAGGACCCAGAAACTTTTGACCCAACTTAGCAGATGGCACATGGACCTTCAAATTCTTTGTTGATAACCAAACTTTGTCACCCACATGAAACGTAGGAAGTGTTCTCCGGTGTCTGTCTGCAGCCTTTTTGTAATATTCCTGAGCCTCCCTCAAAGTCTCAATCAATTTCTCTTGAATCTCCTGCAATGTAGTTAGTCTATTGGTAACAGCAGGGATTGGAGTTGTGATAGGGAGATCAGGAATAAAAACTGGATGGTAACCGGTGTTTAAGTAAAAAGGACTTTGAGAGGTGGAACTATGTTTAGAATTGTTGTATGCAAACTCTGCAGTGGGAAGACAGTCCACCCAGTCATCCTGAAGATAAGTGACAAAGCATCGAAGATACTATTCCATTGTTTGATTTGTTCTCTCAGTCTGACCATTAGACTGGGGATGAAAAGCAGAGGACAGATTAATTGTAACACCTAAGGCTGAGCAAAAACTTCTCCAGAAATTTGAAGTAAACTGCACACCTCTGTCAGACACTACATCATCAGGGATTCCATGCAGTTTAAAGACTTCTCGAACCATTAGTTCTGCAGTCTGTTCAGCAGTGGGCACCCCCTTAACTGGAACAAAATGGGCCATTTTAGTGAGACGGTCAACCACTACCAAAATGGTGGTCATTCCTTTTGAGGGAGGTAAATCCACCACAAAATCCATAGAAATAGACCCCCATGGTCTTGATGGAACAGGGAGTGGCTGAAGCAACCCCAAAGGGGAGGCTCTGGGAATCTTATTGCGTGCACAGGTCAAGCATGAGGTCACATAGCGTTTGACATCTTTCTTGTACCCCGGCCACCAAAAGGAACGTGATAATAGTTCTTCAGTCTTAGCGACTCCAAAATGCCTAGCAAGTTTGGAATCATGAACCAACTTGAGAGCTTCCACCCGAACAGATTCAGGTACATAAAGATAATGTCCTTGAATCCAAAAGCCATTCTTATAAGTCAGGTTAATGTCCGTAGGTGGATGATTGAGAAGTGGGTCATTCTCATACCCCTCTTTAAGAAGATTCAAGAATGCCTTAGGACTTGTGGCCCCTAGAAAGTTCTTTTGAGGCAGGATTGTGCATTCAGAAGTGTTCTCCTGGAGAGGCCCAGACGACATTCGTGATAAGGCATCAGCCTTGCCATTTCTTGACCCAGGTCGATATGAGATAATAAAATTGAACCTAGAAAAGAACAGTGACCAACGTGCTTGTCTAGAAGACAATCTCTTGGCAGAACGGATGAATTCAAGATTTTTATGATCCGTGAAGACAGTCACAGGATGCTTAGCCCCTTCCAACAGATGCCTCCATTCGGAAAAGGCTTCCTTAATTGCCAGCAACTCCTTATTCCCAATGTCATAATTCCTTTCAGCAGATGACATCAAACGAGAAAAATAAGCACAGGGATGAAGCTGCATTTTTTCCCCTCGTCGCTGAGAAATGATAGCTCCCACGGCGGAGTCTGAGGCATCCACTTCCACAATAAAAGGTAGCTCAGGATCAGGATGTACCAATATTGGTGCAGATGTGAAGAGAGTCTTTAGCTTACTAAAAGCAGTTTGTGCCTCAGATGACCATGCAGAGGGCAGTCCTTTCTTTGTCAGCTGTGTAATTGGTGCTATTACTTTAGAGAAGTGTCTTATGAATTTCCTATAAAAATTGGCAAATCCAATAAATCGTTGTATTTCCTTAACGTTTCCAGGGGCAGTCCAATCCACCACTGCCTTGATCTTTTCGGGATCCATGCTCACTCCTTCTGAAGAAACGATATATCCCAAGAACTGGATCTGGGCTCGTTCAAACTCACACTTCTCCAGTTTGATGTAAAGTCGGTTCATCCTTAACCTTTTGAATGCAGTGCAGACATGCTTGCGATGCTCCACTAGGTTGTCCGAAAAGATGACGATATCGTCCAGATAAGCAATAACAAACTGGTCCAACAAATCTCGAAACACATCATTTATGAAGTGCTGAAAAGTCGCGGGAGCATTACATAGGCCAAAAGGCATAACTAGGGACTCAAAGTGTCCATATCTGGTTCTAAAGGCAGTCTTCCATTCGTCGCCTTGACGCATGCGTACCAGGTTATATGCCCCCCGTAAGTCAAGTTTTGTGGAGACTTTGGCAGAGCGGAGTCTTTCCAACATCTCTGCGATTAAAGGGAGTGGGCAACGGTTTTTAACAGTGATTTTATTCAAGCCCCTAAAATCAATGCATGGACGCAAGGTGGAGTCCTTTTTCTCAACAAAGAACAGGGCTGCTCCTGCAGGAGATGTTGAGGGTCTGATAAAGCCCTTCTCCAAATTCTCATCAAGCCACTCCCTCAGCACCTTTAACTCAGGTTGGAAGCAGTTCAATGGGACAATCGTATGGACGATGAGGAGGTAGTTGATCCGCATTTTTCTTATCACAGACATCTCGAAACTCATGGTATTGTGAAGGCAGATTGTCATATGACTGTGTAGTTACCATATCAGCCTGTGATTTCCTGATTGGTAGACAACTTGTAGCACATGGTTTCCTACAATGTTACTCACAATGGGGAGATGTAAAATTTATGGACCGTGCTCCCCAGTTGATGAAGGGATTATGGGTAGAAAACCAAGGGATGCCCAGGATGACAGGAAATTCAGGTGATGTAATCAGCTGAAAGCTGATGGTCTCAAAATGGTCAGCCTGAAATTGGAGTACTAGAGGAACTGTTTCATGAGTAACTGGTCCTGATGATAAAGGTGAACCATCAACTGTCTCCATATCAATAGGGGCAGATTTGTTTCTCCTGAGAATATTATTATTGTGGGCAAACTCTATGTCCATAAAGTTTCCCCCAGCCCCAGAGTCCAGCATAGCAGAACAAGGAATTTCATGGCCCTCAGTGAAAAGTTTGATAGGGACAACAAAATGAGACTGTTTAGGACCAACTTTATTTTCTTCATCGATCAATGGGGAGATAGACTGGGTAATTGAATTTATGTGTTCAGGCAGGATAACATCAGTCGCAGCAATTGTTCTTTTGACTTTATTAGGACAATTGACTGCGTAATGCCCAGAGTCCCCACAATATAAACATAAATTCTCCAAACGTCTTCTCTCCTTCTCTTGAGTAGAAATGGATCTTTTAATAGTA